>NC_086338.1:45974347-46280955 GCF_032445375.1 Bacillus rossius redtenbacheri | reverse complement strand
CGTCCAGTTCGCATACTCTCCCCCCCCCCCCCCTCCAACCCTCAACTTCGCTCTCTAGGCCAATGCAATTCTGTAACATTTGCGTTGCTATGCTTTTATCAGTGCCCATCATCATTTTCAAACTACCAAGAGGGGGGGTAAAGAGCATATAAGTCAAGTTTTGACTTGTAATTCTTTTCCTAAAGGAGATTGAAAAATTTATTGTTTAGTTGAATTAAAACCAATATGATGTCGTTAAACTGTTTACTACCGACATTTTACTACGTCCACATGAAAAAGCTCTTCCTGTTAGTAAATAGCTTACTTAATGCCATTTGGGCCATTTTGCAAGTTATACTGTTTTCACCTAGCAGCCTAGAATTTGCAGCTGAGAGGGAAAAAAAGACATTGTTCCTCGTGATGCATCTGTACTACTAACCAAGCTAATGCTTTTTTAAAATTCTTTTTAAATGTTTTCTGATTTATTACAAAAGATTCTTTTGAAAACCAGTTACCAAGAAACAGTTTGTAATACTACAACAAATATATTGAAACTTCGTACAAATCGCGGCTATAAATATTTTTTGCATATGTGAAATAAGTTTTTCGAAAAAATACTGAGTATTTCTTACGAAAATTGGAGTACAATTTTATATTTAAATTGATTCCATTTTCAAGCATAATTTTTTAAACCATGGAAAATATAATATATATTTGAATAATTAGTTCTTTATGCTTATTAATATGCGGAGTAAGACTGCAAATATCTGCAGGGAACGGTTTACAAATAACTTCACAAATAACTGGGACAACACAAAGCATAAATTCCCGGGTAAGAATCCGAACCCAGTTTTACTGCGAAACCTATTTTGTAGTGATACAGTTGTTTTCAAGTAAATAAAAAAAAATATTAATTAATTTTAATTATTAATTACTTTTACATAAACACTTAGGTTCCATTTACAAAATAAAATTACGTAACCAGTTAGAAAAATTAGAATTCATCCGGCAAAAATTTTTAATTGGAGCAGCTTTATCAGTGTCGGATTTCAGAATATGCTGATCCGAATAATGCCGAACTAAAGAGCTCCGACAGTGTCACAAAAAACATGCTGAGATTAAAATTGTGTTGTGACAACTTCACGCGCATCTAATGGATGTTTGTTGATCTCCACAAAAGCGTTTAGGTGCTAGTAACGTGGATGTGGCATGAATCAATTCTTGATTCAATGCGCATAAACAAAAAAAAATTTGTATAAAATTTTCCGCATGAATTATGTATGACATAATTGTAACGTAGTTATTGAAAAGTAAATGCCTTCATGGCCATAATATATATTTTTTATTTTCAAACAATTTTCCAATTTCTTGTTTTATCTGAAAATCACACGTTACCTCTATGCAATGCTCTAACTTCCTTTCCTCCAAGGTGTCGTTGGTCTGTTGGAAACAGAAGGGAATTTCGACCCATATTAAGACCAGTTTGAAGCAGCAAAGATTCGCACAGCCGCGAACTTGTACCTTGCACTTTTAAATCTTCCCGAAGACGAAAGAGCACCTTAAGGGACATCCTTTTCTTTCTGACGATGGGTTTTCCTATCTAGTCACGCGTTTACGTAATGGATGTGGGACTATGTTAAAAAGTGAATAATGCATAACATAGAGGACACATGAAGTTTTCAGGTACATAAAAAAAATTGGTTGACTGTACAGTCAGTTTACAGACGATAGTTTAACGTGACAACGTCATAAACAAAACATTTATGAAATGATTGCATACTTTTATGAATAAAATTGAATCATTTTTATTGAATTATCACTATTTTTATGGATACAAAGAAGGAGTGAAATGAAATCTACAATTTATTTGATAAATTTACTTTTATTTGCAACTATTTATTCAAATATGTTTATTATTTTAACGAAAATATATTTTAACTATAATTTTTATAAATGGTTGCTATTTAACTTCTTCCAATCTGTGTTATTCTGTTAAGGATAGGACGATGATAGGAAAAGTAGGAAACGAATGGAAGTGTTTCAAGTTTAATGTGCCTCGAAAAAGTCAAATCGATGGTTGTTCCAATCAAGTGGAAGAGAGATATTTGTGCCACGGACTCTGCAGCAATGCTAGGAGGAACGGGTTAGCAAAGAGCAATGAAAATGTTACATTGAAATGCATGAAAACAGAATTGCGCCACGGACTCGGTCGCAATGCTAGGAGGTTCAGGTTAGCAAAGAGCAATATAAAATGAGCGTAACGGGACACAGCGAAACGGGACAATGTGCGTAACGGGACACTTTTTCGTGCGTGCAGCCGGCGTTCATTGATTTATTAGACGTTGTCACGTCAAAAACTGAAAATCAGGTGACAAAAAAGAAATGGAATTGGCATTACTTTTCAATCAATCCTCGTATAAATGAACTTTAGGTTCACTCTGATTTAGCAGAGGGAAACGTGTGGATGTTCACACATTCCCGTGAAGACAAAATTAATCTGTGATCGAGTGTAATGCTGAAAAGAGTAACTTTGTCTTTAAAAAATTAATATTTCGCAAAAATTTCAATTAAATATTTCTGACTGTAGCTATTGTTTCATGATTGTCTTACGAAGATTTATAAGTTTCGTCCATTTGGTGTGATACAAAAAAAAATACAACATTCTCAGCCCGCGCCAAGATTTCAAATGGAGAAAATAAAGAGTTGCTATTTGTCCTCTTCAGATGTTTTCAACTTCGGCTTCGTAGCGCTTCCCGTTCTGGATCCTGATAAATGAAACAGTTGAAAAGTGTAGATCCCTTATTCCATTCTCGGCGCCATGAAAATGGAAGCAATATTTTACTCATTACCACCCCCTAGCTGCGTGACGCAAACGATCAATTTCTTCCAACACAAACTGTCCCTTTTCCTTGCAACGCATTGCAATTCTTTTTTTCTTCTTTTTTTCCCCCCCCCGTTTCGATATCACTCCGCCATTGAAGCTTCCACGCCTTGCGACAGGGAGTCATTAATTTCGAATCCCGTCAACGAAGTGACTTCCTCACTATTCCTCGACAGTGATGACCATTAGTCAAATATTCCAACAGATCTGGAAATGCCCAAAATTTCGAAACACACGCTGTGTACATGACGTTAATTAAGAAACCGCCTGCGTTAAATCCATAACATACACCATTTTATCATTCAGATCACCATTAGAGATATGTAGAGACCGGAAAAATTCGCGGAATCATTTCGCGATCAGCCAGAATTCAAATAATTATACATTTGTGCTGCTTTTGCTGTTTGGTTCACTGTCAACCTGGAAGATTCTTGGCAAATTAGAGAAACCTCAATCAAATAAGTGTCGAATCACAAGTCACCCAGTTGAGAAGCCTCACAAGTCAGTAGCCAATGAACAAGTGACGTTTTTCCAAATATACAGAGGATAGTGGAGTCTATCCTGGAGGTCATTAAACACGCGATTTCTTTCCAGTTCCCTAGAGATAAGGAGATTTCGCGAATTCATTAAGTTGCAAGATAAAAAAGCAAGTCTTCTTCACTCTCTCGCACTGTGTTCGTGATTGGACCGCAGTTATTTGGACATGTCCCTCTACGACCAACGGTGCGTGAGTCAAGAAAGCTTATCAGGTAGAGCCAATTAACGATGTTCTCGTTGAGAAATCAACCAATGGAAAAGCAAAAACGGGTTGGACACACCCATGACTTTGTATTCCACCCTGAGGCCAGGCGAATACGCGAAATTTTCCGGGTCTCTACTTATGATTAGAGACCTGAAAAATTCGCGGGTTCATTTCGTGTTATGTTAAAATTCAAATAATTATACCTTAGTGCTGATTATGTCATTGGTTCACTGTTAATCTGGAGGACTGAGGGCCAATTAGAGACCCTCACTCATAGAAGTGTCCAATCACAGGCCACCCATTCGAGACGACTCACAAGTCAGCAGCCAATGAACAGTTGACATTTGCCCGAGTGTGTAGAAGATATTGGAGTCTATCCTGGAGGTCATTGAATACGCGATATTTTCCTGTCTCTACTTATGATAATGATATGTACCTTGATCCACGAGTGGAAGCAGTTTGTTTTAATTCAGACTTTGATCAAAGAATGTTTCGTCTGATTATCTCCTGTAGTTCGATAGTTATCAGATAAAAAAAATATCGCAATCAGACATAAAATTTTATTTCGTTTGGTTTCGATTTCAAAACTACCCATAAATTTTGTTCTGAATGAATGAACCGTTACAGAAAATTTGTATTACACTGGAAAAAAAAAACAGAATTTTTCAAAACCACAAAAACGTTTTTCGTATACGGCGGAATAAGTATATTTACCTGGTGTGACGAAATATTTTATTGGCCGAACAAAAATTGACTTAGAACAAAATATATACAAATAATGAGAGTGAATTTTTATCGATGCGCTCGCACCATTCAACGAAATTTTCGCAGGGAGATGGCAAACCCACGTGAATATATTCAACCCATATATAGTCACTTTCATAAAAAAAATTAGGGGACATACCAAATGCATCTGTGTGCCAAATGAAACTTAATGGTATTGAAATTACCCTGGAATATACATTTGGTAAACAGAAATAGTCATAGAAAAAGTGTAATTTTAAGTTTTAAAACCTAAGGATGCTGGTATTACAACAATTTTAATATATATTCTTCTGACATGCTTCGTAACGCAGTAGTTATAGTGCGTGGTAATAAGCTAAAAGAGGTGGTTCAAAAATCGGCAGCGGAAATTGATTTCCTTTTTTTTTAGTTACATAACACTGGATTATTCAAATTGTGCTTTAATCAAATATGTATGAATACATTTTATTTGTTTATCTATTGCAATACTATTATTAAATAAATAGCTCAGTCCACTGGATTAATTATTTCTTACTAGGTAGACAATATAATCTATTTTTACTTAAAGTAATATTATATTAATTACCTTTGTTGGGAAATGAATTTTCATGAATTCGCATAGGTGATAAAAAATAAAACATTATAATTGTACAACTATCTTTTAGTACTTAACAATTAATAGTCATCTAACGTGTGCGGACATTTTTTTAATTTGAATTTTAACAATTTTAATATAATTCCTTTTCAAAAATATGGTCCAAACAGGGGTTTCGTATTTTTTTCAAGTCTTTTTCGTTTTTATCGGAGAATTTTCATTTTCGAACGATTCGATATTCGACGTAGCTGCTCCTGTAGAGAACTTAGGCGGCGAGAGCTGAACTACGTTTAAGTAGCATTCAGAAATTTAGTGCTTTATATTGAATATTGGTCCATATTTTATTTTTTATTTATTATTATTTTAGTGCCTGCCAAAATACATGAAATTTAATTGACAGGCACTTAACGAATATTACATAAAATAATACATGATCAACATAATATAATAGTACATAGAGACAGTCACAAAAAAGACAACACACACACAAAATATAATAAAACAAACACATGCAAAGTCAAAACTTACTAAACAAAGGAAACATAAAAGATTAACATTATCAATTCTAAATTAATATTAACTAATGAAATAAAAGATAAAAAAGGCCTTAACAAATAAAACCAAATATTAACATGATCAATTTTGAGATAATTCTAGGTAATAAATTAACAAAAATATAATATTTATATGAAAAGGTTATTTAACTGCATACAATTTAAAAGCTTAAAATGTCTTTCATTGAGATTTTTGACTTCATAAACGGGTTCAACTTTTAACAATCATTGCAATTATCTCTGCTATGTTTGAACAGTTCATTTATTATGTGATATGTTCGAAAAAATTGTGAAGTTCTATGATTGGATGTAGGAACTTTAAGTCCAGTTTTGTTTAGTAGGACTTCACTGCTGTGATAAACTTTTTTGAAGAAATTAATTACAAAAACAGTACCGCCACTTTTCTCCTGAACTGCAATGTATGCGTGTTCAGGATTTCTAGGGTTAGGTCATATGTAATTTGCTTTGGATTTTGGATGATCAATTAGGCCACTAAATATTTGTAAATATTATTGATATAATTTGTGTTTATAAACTTTTTCAAGTGTATCTTTACGAGTGGGGAAAATGGGTACGTAAGGATAGTACAATTAATTTTTATATAGATTTATTTGCTCCTAATATTTTCATTACTAATTAAATAACCACACGTAATGTCTGTTCACAACTCACTAAATATCTGTCAAGTCCATACGTTCGCACTCCTCACTGGAGCTAGGCTCAACAGTGGTTCTCCCCTTACCTCGCGCTTGTCCTCACACACAGCCTCGTGCCACTCGGTCACTCACCCATGGTCCCGCCGCTCCGCGCCTGCGCCACTCTCCGAACTCGTACTTCACTCAACTCGCCTGTTGTACCTCCCGCAGAGGCCGGCGTCACCGCTTTTATACCCGTTGTACGTCTTTCCGGAACCAACTGGAGTGGTTGCGACGTGTCGCGCTATCCCGGGTACGGCCCGACGCGACGCCCGAAGCATCCAGAAATGCGACGCGTCATTCACCCCACTCCGCGCAGTGGCCCTCGGAATTATTCCCAGGCCGCCAAGGGATAGATAAAATCTCCGAGGAAGGAGGAAGCGGGGACAGAGGGGTGGTGAGGCTTGGCCGCTATAATACCCGAAGGTATGCGTGTGACATCAGTGGCCGACGGGCCTGCACGACGCCTGGGTATCTGGCTCACGTCATGCCCATGCCACCCAGGTTCGTATCACTGTTTATATAAGTAAGTTCATGTTCCCTTATGTATAATTTATTTGTTATATAAATTATAAATTATTACATGATTATTTAATAAATAATTAAAATTATAAAATAAGAATGAACATCCATGAATATTACATTTATTTTCATTATCAATTAAAATTAATCTCGATTATTTTAATAAATTAAATAATCAATTTGTACGATAGTTTATTTTAATGTTGAATACTGAGTATTTATATAATATAGTTTTGTTACAATAAACTTCAAAATAGTTCAATGTCTTAAATTAAAAACAAAGTTTAACTTCAAACGCGCATAAGTTAGTGCACACACATATTTTTTATTTAGTAAGTTTTTTTTTTCCTGTTTTGAAATAATTGTTTTGATCGACTGGGTGTTTTTGTTCCCGCCATTAACAAACAAATTATATTCTTTGAGGTGCTTGCATTCTTTGCATCCTCATTTCATGTCTCAATCAGCGATCCTGCTCGTAGGGAACTATTTTCCGGACATAATTTTTTGCAGTAAAGGCGATTGGATCGGGCGCGCACCTGTTCGCCAGCAACGCGGGGGCATTTCGGAAGAGCCGTTCGGGGCTGCTTCGGAAATGCTTTGACGGTCAGGCACTGATGTTGGGGGAAATGCGAGTTGAGTTGTGTTGGAGGGGGGCAGTGGGGGGGGGGGGGGGGGGTGAAATGAGTATTTGGCTGGAAAAAAAAATAGAGGTTTATTTGCGGTTGCGAGGCAGGAGGTAATCGATGACCCAATTCCGCGACCGCGCGGGTAGCAGACAATTCTTCAGGAGACGTCACATCCCACGTTTGTCATCCCCTCTCTCCCCCTACCTCCCCCCCCTCGCCATCACTTCCCAATCCGAGGGTAGATTAATGTTTGTGTCAGCGATGATGAGGTTGGTAGGCCGATGTAGAGTTTTATGAACAAGCTCTTTTCTTGGCGGTCGTGCGGGTGGAGTACATGGGAAGGAGGGGGTGGGGGGTGAAATGAACGGATGAATTCACCACACAAAAGGGGAGAAAAATATGGTGTGAAAAATGGTTTATTTATGGGCGTTTTTGGATGAGGGGGACTTGTTTTACGCAGAAGCCGAACATATTAAAAAAAAAAAAAGCTTGTCACTGTCGGCATTCAACTAGGATCGTTTCCCAAAAAAAAAAAAATTACCATTATTCCGTTTAAATACTCTGTCTTTTTTTTAATTCATCTGCGACTTAACAACCTTTTCAAATTTCGTCTGTGACGAATGGAATTTCTAGTTTTTTTCCTCCAAACCTCTAAGAGTGGTGGCTTTTTTTCTGCCAAAAAGTACACGAACGCCGAAAGTTTTAAAATACAATCATTTCAGCTTCTGTTGAGTTCGTCTGCATACTGTGCACTCCGAAATAAGCAACTGAAAACTTAAAACTGTGATATTTGAGCCGTGACCGTTAAATGGCGGAGACATGAAGAAAAAAACGTAATGCATGATCTTCGAGTGCATTCAAGAATCTGTACCGGATGTTACACACCTAAATATTGTTCTGAAAACACGCGTTTTAGCCATTTTCACTCTCAAAAAAAAAAAGGTTTATAAAACGAAACACGATTGCGTAACTAGTGCATTCTTAAGTGATTTTCCTATGTCAAACCTACTCTGATATCTTGAGCAGTTTTCAAATCGCGTGGATTCTTCTGAAGCTAAGCGCACTGTGTATGCGCTCGGGTAGGCAGGAGCCTTAAACCCGGTAGCCAGGAAGTAGTTATTACGTTTGTAAACCGCCAGGCCATTATATAACGGAGATTAGTAAAAATTATAGAATGTATTGCAAAATGTTTACCAGTAGTGTCAAGAGATGCCTAAAGAGAAGTAATAATAACATAGGAATACATAGTGACATATTGATGCAAAGCCTGAAACGTGACAGGGATTAAAGCTCTCTTTAGAAATCCTTCCGCCGGAATAATAATCATCACCCGTGGCGGAAGCAGATGTGAGGCGCGTGACAGGAAGTAGTTCATTAGTAACGACACACCTGGCAGATTCGGTCGGCGACAATTTTGTAAGACCCTGTCTTGAACCGCAGATGTCCGTGTATGCCGTCGCATTTTCAAGGCACCATTTTCGTTCTGTCAAAATGTTATGCGTCTGTTAAGGCCCTCACACACGATCAGTAGGGACTGGAAAAATTCGCGTGTTCAATGACCTCCAGGATATATACTCCACTATCCTCTGTATATTTGGAAAAACCGTCACTTGTTCATCGGCTACTGACTTGTGAGGCTTCTCAACTGGGTGACTTGTGATTCGATACTTATTTTATTGAGGTTTCTCTAATTGGCCAAGAATCTTCCAAGTTGACAGTGAACCAAACAGCAAAAGCAGCACAAATGTATAATTATTTGAATTCTGGCAGATCGCGAAATGATTCCGCGAATTTTTTCCGGTCACTAACAATCAGTCCATCTCTCAGTTTTGAGCAAATTATGTTTTCAACTGCATTTCTGGACGCGAATCAATCGTTTTTCCACACTAGCTGCCGCTAGAATTAACTGCCGTAGCAGTTGCGTCAACTGTTAAATAATTTGATTAGCACGTGGAAATTACAAACTATACAATGAAACGATTCCGATAAAAGCAAAGTAGAGTTGAAAAATTTACTAAACGCCAGCTTTGAAACTGATTTTCAACAATAAATTTTATTAAAATACTGTCCATCTTGTTAAAACTCACTAAACAATCATTACTACAACGTTCACCTTTGTCTTTGGGAACTATTTATTATATTTATCGACTTCATTGGTGGCGAAGTTAGGCGATACGCCCTTTCTTACACTTAAACACATTAAACATTTCTCTACATTACCACTGCATATTTCAAAATAAAATAATAAAGCGTAGCAAAATAATAATTGATATAAAACTAACTTGAATGTAAACTATATATATAAAGATAAAAGATAAACAGAAAAATTATTTGTATTTAACTGAAAATTGGCATACACAACTGCTGAAATGTAATTACATGTTAAGACTCATCAGTTGCCAATATGATACAGTCTAATAATATTGATACCATTCTCTTACACTTTAACACACGCACACGTTCTTACAGTAGGTAAGCCGCGAAGTGATCATGCTGGGTAGGTGTTCGCGCGCATCCACCCCTTGGTTGTTACACATTTCCGTTCCTCGACGACTTCCGTTCGCATTCTCACGGAATTATTCCCCGCATCCCCTCCGAAATGCCACGCGCCCATAGCTTGGATTTGTTACACATCGGAAAAGAAAACATATAAGTACATCATTGCGGGAGAGGCGAAGCCTTTATTCAGGTAACCACGTCAAGAACTTTGTAACTCCCCTCCAAAAAAAGAAAAAAAGAAAAATAGTCCTCTTCCGTCTTCGAAATTCGAATCTGGGCAGGCCTTTTCCGCGAGGCGTGGCACACGGGCGTATGGTGACAGAGAAAAGGAAAAATGGGGGTTGGGGGGAAGGTTCGGGGGCGGCATGGGGCTGGCGGCTGTACCAGGCGTGCAAACCACCCTCCTAGTGGCTTTATCGCTTTCCGAGCGGTTCCGCCCGAGGGACGGGGGGGGGGGGGGAGTTGCACAGCAGCAGCAGCAGCAGCAGCCCCATAATGCACGCCTGGCCGGCGGCGAGGCAGCTGTGCCGGGGTGGCTTCCCCCACTCCCTGCTCCACCCCACACCACCACACCCCCCACTCCTCCACTGTGACAGTAGCCCCGGGCGACTTTTGTCAGGTTCCGCCAGCCGCTCGCCGGGAACCAAACACGCGCGGCAATGCCAGACGTCACTCTGCTTGACAGTCCTGTGCAGGCCCGCGCACACGCGTGGATTAGCAGCGCGTGCTTCACCGCACCGGCCACGCCTTGCTGGGGCTCCGTCCGGTTGGACGGGAAAGAAAGCAAATAGAAAGCACACATTTTTTTTTTGACGTGACAACGTCTAATAAATCGATGAACGCCGGCTGCACGCGCGAAAAAAAAGGTCCCGTAACGCACCTTGTCCCGTTACGCTGTGTCCCGTTACGCTCATTGTACGCTCTCTTCCACTCGATTGGAACAACCATCGATTTGATTTTTTTTCGAGGCACATTAAACTTGAAACACTCACATTCGTTTCCTGCTTTTCCTATCTTCGTCCTATCCTTGACAGAATAACACAGATTGGAAGAAGTTAAATAGCGAACATGTATAAAAGTTATAGTTAAAATAATCTCTTCGTTAAAGTAATAAACATATTTGAATTAATGTGTGCAAATAAAAGTAAATTTATCAATTAAATTGTAGATTTCATTTCACTCCTTCTTTGTATCCATACAAAATAGTGATAATTCAATAAAAATGATTCAATTTTATTCATAAAAGTATGCAATAATTTCATCAATGTTTTGTTATGACGTTGTCACGTTAAACTATTGTCCGTAAACCATATTTACAGACAACCAATTTTTGGGGGATTTGTTTAAAGTAGGTATACACAAATACAATACATCTCTCTCTACCTTACTATATCTCTCTATCTATCTTTATATGTTCCTCTATAAATAAAAAATACATGGCCCATGCAATGACAGAGGGGTAAAAAATGTGGAACAGTTGTCAGCCTGTCTTGCTGCCAAATACTTAAGCAAATATTTCAGGTCTCTAACTATGAAATATAAAATATATTAGGTCTAATTCAATCAAATTGTATTTTTTTCTTTCACTTTTTTGACGATGGAGAAGTAACCCGAAACGGAAAATTGAGTCTCAAATCTTAGATCTCGAGGGGAAAAGCCATCGCAAACAATGTACTAGATTATAATGCAGTTACAGTATATTATTTTTTTTTTGTTACTCCATCGCATGTCACATATTTAGAGGCATGCAGATTTCGCGAAAAAAAATTACCGAGGGCAGCTGAAAGTCAAAACATTGTAGAATCGCCTGAGTTTCGTGATCGGGATGAGTTTCTCTCAGGTACGTGTCGATTGTTACAACACCGGTCACAGTGATTCAGCAAACGCGTCCTGAGTGTGTACCCGGCCAAATAAGGCAACGAATTCTCTCGCAGACGGCCGCCAATCACAAGGAAACAAACGCTAGCGTGGACATACCTTATTGGAGTCTAAAAATCTATCAGAATTTTTTTTTGCGAAATATACATACCCCTATGTCACATTCCGAATGGCTAGAAACCATATACAAACTCGCGTGAAAATAAACTTGTTGTCTAGTCATGTGGAACCAGGGCAGAGGATACAATTTGGCAACAGACAATCAGCAAACAACACCGCCCTGATCTAGCACGGTAATTAGAATTTTCATCCTGACGATATATATATCAAGTCCCTGTTTGTAGCGCAACGGCCATACGACCTTCAATATGCGTCGAGAGAAAGAGGAAGATATATATATATATATATAAATTTTCTTTTCTTTTACAAACGATTCCTCTGGAAACCGGTTGTCAATAAATAGTTTATAAAATGCAAGCAAGTTATTTATAACTTTGTACAACACATGGCTATGGTAATTTTTTTTGCATATTAGAAATACTTTTTTTTTTTTCGAGATAATACTGAGTTTTCCAAAAATTGGTGCATAGTTTTATATTTTAATCGATATTTATTTCAAGCATAATATTTAAATAAAAAATAGACAAGATAATAGAATATTTAGCAACTTTATTTGTGTTGTTATGCTTATTAATTTTCTCAGTTAGTACTATAAAGCTATTCATGTAACGATTCACAAATAACTTTTAACTATTGGAGGTACTGGGACAACACACAGAATAAATGCCCCTTGTAGGAATGCGAACCCAGTATTACTGCGAACACTGTTTTGTCGTGATCTAGTTGTTTTCATGTAAATGTATGAATTCACTTTTATCTGTAATTTTACATGCATAGCTTTGTTCGATATGCAAAAAAAAAATACAATGTTAATTATAAAAAAATTTGTATAAAATTGAATTAAAATGCTTTGTCAAGAAAAAAGAGGTAAGTATGTTTAGTAATCAGTAGAGACCTGCAAAATTCGCGGATTCAATGACCTCCAGGATAGACTCTACTACACTCTACACACTCGGGCAAATGCCACCTGTTCATTGGCTGCTGACTTGTGAGTTGTCTCGACCGAGTGTCTGTGATTCGACACTTCTATGAGTGAGGGTCTCTAATTGGCCCTCATTACTCCAGATGAACAGTGAACCAATTGCAGAAGCAACGCTAGTGTATAATTATTTGAATTGTAGCGTATCACGAAATGAATCCGCGAATTTTGCAGGTCTCTAGTAATCAGTTTTGCTTTGCTTAAGTCGTCTCGTGTTGACCGAACTGCTGATTTTTTTTACCTCAAAGCTTAAGATAAAATGAAGGGGAAAAAAATTTCTCGCTTTCCCAACACACGCCACTAAACGGAAGGTTATATTTGTGGGCGGTAGGGAAGAGGTGCACTAATTTTACCCGGGGAAAGATTAATGTTCCTCGCTTAATGTATCTGGAGGCGGCGTCTTCACAGCACACACACAAAAAAACCTGTCCAACGCCTGAACATGTGTTGGCCGTCCGCTAGCCGAAATGTGATGATTTTTTTTTTTTCCACCGCCATCCCCCAACACAAAAGCTTGGCTACTGTAGGGTTGAAACCTACAGGTACCACGACGGTCGGGTAACGCATGTCCAGGGGAAGGTATTTGTCGCGAAACAATCTGAGCTCTGACATTTTCTTCGTTGTAGTTGTCGGCCATCTTTAGAAGGAGAGACATTGCCGCCTCTGACCAGGCCAAACAGGACGAGTTTGCTTCCTACGCGAAATTGTTGTGTTTCGTGGGCCGGCAGTTGGAGACGTACGTTTTTTGAATGATTCATGCATAAAGACCGGAAAAATTCGCAATTTCAATTACCTGTAGGATATACTGCATGATGCTCTATGCACGCGGGAAAATTACATTTGCTCATTGGCAACTGACTCGTGACACCTGTTAACTGGGACGCTAGTATTTCGATACTTCTTTTGTTAAAAGTTTTTTTTTTCATTGGCCGAGTATCATTCAGATAAACTGTGGCCCAATCACTGATGCAGCAAAAGGGCAAACGTTTTTGGATTCTAGACTATCACGAAATGAATACGCGAATTTTTCCGGTCTCTATTCATGCAACGAGGAATTTTTTATTTAATGCGGTTTTTTTTTTTGGACATACTCCGTTGCAGTTTTGGACTGTTTGTCATGTAAAAAAATTCAGATAAATAATTTACAGAAAACAAGACTGAATCAGCTGACGTCGGAAAAAAAACTGATCAGTCTGTTTGTGCATGATGACGGGAACAGATGTCAGCTCCCGAAACGTCGCAACTGTTGTCATTGGAAACCTATGTTCGTTCGTGCTATCGTCGTTGTGTTGACCATAGTACTTGTTTATCTTAATCGTTGTGTTTATATGTTTGCTGCGTTGTCCAGGTTTGTTGTCTGTCTGCATTTAATCTGTCTCTTCGTTGCTAGCCCACTGTGTTCATCTGTGTTTTGTTATTATTTTTTTCAGACTAAATTTTCTTCCGCGGAATATTTTTTTTTTCGCGAAAAATATTTCCAGACCAGCTGTGTGTTGAAAACATCGTAACATTGTCTGTGTTTCTCGGTTGACCGGGTTTCCCTCAGGCGCATGTCTACAGACAGCGCACCAATCGCAGCCGTCCTGTGCTGAAGCAAACGCATCCCTGAATGGCCCCGACCAGATAGGGCACTAGATTCTCCTGCAGACGATCACCAATTATGAGGAATCAATCTCTGGCGCAGGCATACCTTATTACTAGAGACCTGTAAAATTCGCGGATTCATTTCGCGATAGGATAGAGTCCAAATACTATTGACATTATTTTGCTTCAGTGATTGGGCCACAGTTTATCTGAAGGACTCTGGGCCAATGAAAAATCTTTAACAGAAGAATTAGCGAATCACGATCATTCCAGTCAACAGGTGTTACGAGTCGGTAACCAATCAGCAGATGTAATTTGCACGAGTGCATAGAGGATCACGGAGTCTATCCTTTGGGGATTTGAAATCGCGAATTTTACAGGTCTCTACTTATTACTAGGGGCGGGCATTTTTCGCGAATAAATCTGAACGCCTATTTGACTGCAAGAAGGTATAGCCTCACCAGCGGTTTTTCCTTGTGATTGGCGGCCGTCTGCGAGAGAAGTCGTCGCCTTGTTTGACCGAGCCACTCAGGACGCGTTTGCTTCCCGCATCGAATTGCTGTGATTTGTCTTGTAACAGTCGTCGTGTACCTGGAAGAAAGACACCCAATCACGACACACAGACGATGCTACAGTGTTTTAACTTTCAGCTAGTCGAGGAATCTTTTCGCGAAATGTGCATGCCCCTACTTATTGCAGTCTAATGAGCTATCGGAATGTTTCGCGGTAATCTCATGGTTCTTCTTGGGTGCAATGCATATCACCCAACTTGCATTTTCCTGTCTGCTTGTCGTATATATCTTGCGGACTAATCTATTCATGTGTGTAATCGTACTGCGCCACAAATTAGGTAAGGTACACACGTTTTGTTTGCCGGTCTGGAAATCTTTTCGCGAAAAATGCCTGCCCCCTCCCCCCCCCCCCCCCCAGTAATGTGTATATACACCTTTCTGTTTTATAATTGCATTTCAATATGTGCTTTAGACGTCATCAGTTTGGTATTATCGTGAGAGTATGTCACGTGAATTTGTGTAGTTAGCCAGATGATTAAGTTTAAGAGAAGGTTGAAAAGCATTTTTTTTACCGTGAAATAGTCAGTGAAAAAATAAATAATTAAATATTTTCTAAGCTTTTCTATGTTCTTCGTCGTCTGGCATTAATTAACGTACGTAGTGACTACAGTTGAAGTAACAGTTCAACCAGAATAACTAATGTAAAACCTCTTTCCTATAGAAAGTTTACTATGTTATTGTATGTATTGATTTTCTTTTCTTTTTTAAAGTAAAATTTGAAGTTTCACCATGTAATGAATGCTTTTATACAGGTAATAATTATGCCAGATCGAAAAATATTGAAATTTTGTGATGCTGTCAAAAACAAATATGCAATTCACTGTTAGATTAACTTTAAAGATATTAACAAAAAATAATAAAAATAAATTATCAATCACTGACTATGTTGTTAATTGTGAATATTAGAATAACCAAACTTAAGTGTAAGTTGATCAAAGCAAGAAATGTTTTATTAATTCATTTTGTACATTAATAGTATGATTCAATTATTTAATAGAAATTACATTATAAAGGACAATGAATATTCTAGTGAAACTTGTATCAAGAGAACCTTGTTAATAATTTTACTTTTAGACCTTTATAAGAGTCTCAGTTAATATAATTTATGGTAGAAATTCTTGTTTCACTCGCTAGCTCTTATATATGCGGTGAGTTTGAGACACTACACCCATAACTACTGAGTATTCCTAACTGATTTTACAGGTCATTCACAAGACAAAGGGATATCTTCAAATTGTGCAGTTGCCGTCATATACCAGGGAAATTATTATGTTGAGGGGACTCAGTTGTGTGTGGATAGCTCACCGTTGTTGACTGAATATTGCAGAATCCTGTACAATACTACCTTTAAATAGTACGATGACTAAATTGTGTTGATGACGGGGATATTGTAGACAACGTCGATACCAACACACATCGGGAATGCAGTAGGTATCCTCTGGAATCCACGTTGGTACGGACACAAGAACTTCCGTCGTATTCTTCCAGTTCCCCGATGATTTACACACGCGAATTTATAATAAACTTCTTGATTAATGCAATGAGCCCCTAAACTGAAGAAGCTCGTTTTCTTCTAAAGAAAACTAATTCATGTAGCAATTCAGCTTACTTCACAAACTCATTCTGGTATAGACAAAAACTTAATAGCTGTACTTTTCCTTCGAAAAAATAATCCTTTCTTTTTTTAAAACTTCCTCTGACCAAAGACAAATATGATTCGAATAATTCTATTGAATAAAAAAAATAAATTCGACGAAATAAAAGAAGAAGAATATCATATTTCCAAAGATAAATAAGTGAAATTATTCTAAATAAATATTGGTTCTCTTAGTATAAGCTCCACCGGACATATAATCAATATTAACTAATTTATATTAAACACACATTTGAAAGTAAATATTCAACTAATTTAAATTCTATAAACCATATGAATATATGTAGGTTTATACTAATGTTGACTTCATAAGGGGTCGAAAAACTAGATCAATTTTTTTTTCTGGTAACAAAACTAAACAAATGCTTGTCTGTACTGCAAGTTTTTGGCCGTTTGTAAAAGATTAGAGACTATTCAAGACGGCGGGACGCGATCCAAACTTGAAATTAACACAAAAATTCACGGCGCGCTGGAAGTTATGTGACGAAGCGCGCAGGAAGATGCTCCTCGTCCTAAACTCCTCCAGACACGACCCTGAAGAACAACAGCTATCGTGTGCTTGGTAATGTTGGGAGGGGGGAGGTAGGGAATAGGAAGCCGTAATCCGCCTCGACTTCCGGCGGCTGACCTTGGGACCGGACGTGGCGTCGGTCGCCTGAAGACAGCGGTGCTTCCTTCGACCCCCCTTGAACATCCTCCACTCCCCCACCCGTCGACGACTTCTTTTGTAGCTACCCTCTTACCCTCTTACCACCTCTTACCATCAACCCATCTTTTTTGGGGGAAGTTCTCCCTGGCGCGTCCGAGAACTACCCGAGACTCCCTCTCCTCTCTTACCCTTACCAAACACACAACATTTGCCGCCGAAATCCTCATCCTCCGCGTCTGCCTACTTTCCAGCGCACGGAAAACAGCCCCCGCCTGTCTTCTGTTTCCACGAGATGTTATTTTCCCAGCTGCAGCGGATCCTACACGAACCTCCCTCCTCCCCCTCCCCCCCACCCCCAGCCAAGACCAGAAGCTTCCTAGTTCCAGTGTTGCCGGGTTCCCTGGGATTCCGAAAAAAAAAAAGGAAATTGGACGTGGTTGTTTTATTCCTATTATTTTCTAGCGGTTTCCATTGCATTCCGTTGATTTTTGATCATTTATGTCCTAGAAGAATATATATTATGTTGGATTATGTTATTATGTAGGCTTTTCCATGTTGCTTTATATTGTAATTATTCCATTTTCTATTTGGTTACGTTGGTTTTATTTGAATTATATTGAATTTCAATGGTTTTCATTGCAATATATTGGTTGCAGTGTGTTTCATTATACAGTCCGTCCGTAAAAGAATGACCCAGTTATAAATTTTAATAGTATCAACTGTAAGCATTGTAGCATTGAATATGTTCGGTTCAAGGTCGCAATTAAAGATTATCTCAAACAGTTTTATAGAAGCCCATGCGCGAGTACTGCTTTGTCGTTTTCTCGCTTTGCAGCGCCACCTACGAAAAATTGCTACTCCTGACCTTTAAGCGTTTTGTGGGTTATGCAATTTGCTAAGAGTAATTTCAGTTCAACGTGCGTCCCGATTGAAATCCCTTTATACGACAGTGGTAAAACTTTGAAGTCCCTGACCGTTGGATTATTCGTAATGTTCGAGACGACAGAGCTCTTTTTCGCTGACCTGCACGTTCACCTGACAACGCCATGCGGTTTTTCTTCCTTTGGGGTTTTATAAAAGATGGTGTCTACGTTCCGCAGCTACCTATTGATTTGCCAGAGTTGGGAGACCGAATTGAAGAGCTTATTGCTTCCGGACGTGTTAACCAATGTGTGGGAAGAATTGGACTTTTAGGTTGGATGTCTGCCGTATAGCTAAAGATGCACATATTGAACATTTGAAAGAAAAACTAGCCTTGGTTTACCCTCCAATTTGTTCCATGCATTGTTTTAAATAGTCTAAATTAAACTGTTATAATGTAAAATTTAAACTGGGACGTTATTTTATGGACTCCCTGAATTGTTACGAGGACGCTAGAGACGTGGCTTGCTGGCCGGCCGGTGCTCCAGCCTGCAGGAGGTGGCGAGATGCAGGTAGCGCCCACTTGTCTCCTACTTGATTGGAATCCAAACCCGTAGTACGCATAAAAATGGTATAACTCGCAGGTGTTTTAATGCCATTGAAAAGCATATAAATAGATTTTATTATGAACATAAATGTTACGTTCAGAATTTTGTTTCATTCGCCTATCGTATCCATATGTATAAATATAGATGTTGGTGTATATATATGAATATGAGTTTGATAAACTCCGACAACGTTTCACTCCTCATCATGAACGTTGGCTCTTCTAAGTGTTTTTTTTCTCATGGAGAATATTTTTATGCCATCCAATATTGCAAGTCTCCACTATACTGAGCTGCAGCGCATCAACTTCAATACCGTTCAACCCATAGCCAGGGATACATTCATTTTTATAACAGAAAATCATAGCTCGTAGACATACAAACAGTGAGTGTGTGTCATTTCTCTGCGCCCACCACACGGTCATATAGTAAGGTTTGACGACTACCTATCCTTCTCCTTGGTGAGACCCATCCGCTTTGTGGAGTTCGTGGCGGCTAGCGGACTAACGGCGCTAATAACAGTTTAGTATTGAACTTCTTCAATAGACGGCGTTGCCTTGAATTTTGGTCACATCTTGCCTTGGGTTTTTTCTAGAATCTCGATATTTTCTTTTCGGAGAGATTTGTGTTTTCTCTTTCTCTAACAATTTCCTCTTCGTGTTTTTTAATAAGCTGATTTTAATATTAATCGATAATCAATAATTTAATCATTGATTAAATCATAGTGATTGTTTTTGCACTACCCATTTTGCTTTAACTCGTGGGCAATATGTCACCCTGTGTTGATCCCTGGAAACGCCGGGTACTGCAGTTATTATTTATTAACATTATATATTCCCGTTTATATATATATATAAAAGATATCCCCAGAACGAAAACAGAAGTGAAGCGCTTATTCGCACACCGTGCTAGTCCGAAACGAACTCTCGCACCATCTGGCAACGCTGCAACCTCCTTCCTACATTCGGTCACTTCGGGGCGTGTTTCCTTCGAGCTAGCCTTCCTCCAGACTCACAACGCCCTTCTTGGGCCTATCAGCCCCGCGATCTACACGAGACGTCCACCGACAAACACCAGTTCTGCTCTTCAACCTCACCCCTCCCCCCTTTTTTGCCCCCCATTTTTTTCTTCTTCCTCGGAAACTTGAGGCTCGGGGGTCAGATTCGGCACGTTCCTGTCTTTACTTAATCTGACGAGACATCTCCCCTTCTGGCTGGGCGGGAGCTCCCAGGGAGCAGTTACGGCCAACTTCAGCATGTACGTGAGTGGTCTTTCTTTTTCACCCCCGAATAAAAAAAAAAATATTGCACTGCTAGGAGTTACAGCGAAATTACGGAATTTCCGACAAAGATTGCAACTCAAACGATTTTTTTTTGTTACATCTTTATCGCTCGGTATGCGGCATTTGGTAGGAGTAGGGGCATGCATATTTCGCGAAAATATTCCGCGACTAGCTGAAATTTAAAACACTGTAGCATCATCTGAGTTTCGTGGTTGGGTGAGTTTCTTTCAGTTCCACGTCGATTGTTACAACACCAATAAAGAAGTTGAGTGCGGAAGCAAATGCGTTCTGAGTGGCCAGGTCAAATAAGACTACAACTTCTCTCACAGACGACCGCCAATCACAAGGAAGAAACCGCTGGTGCGGTTATACCTTGTTGCAGTCTAATAGGCGTTCAGATTTATTCGCGAAAAATGCCTGCCCCTAGGTAGGAGTAATTTCACGAATACGAGGGAAATCGCTCGGTAAAAAAATTGTAACCACAGTGCTGCCATCTCTAGCGGATGGCGCGAACCTTAAGTTCACAAATACGTGTGCTGTGGGCTTGAAGCAGTTCGTAAATGTCCTTATGTTATTCATTTGAGTTCATAATCAGAAGTAAAAAAAAAGCTTTACGAAAATATCTGTACATTTACCAAGATGCCTGTATAAATTGTAGCCAATATTTTTTCGCATATTTAAGACGCTGTGATTTATCATATACATTTCTCGTTTTGCTTGTACGCATGTTCTACTTAAAACTAAAATAGCATTCGATAAGGGAAGGGGACGGAGAGATTGCATTGTTGTGGTTGCTACTAACGAGACTATTCAAAATTCAAAGATTCAAGTTGGCCTGCTGGATTTTTGAAATTTATGTAATCGACCGTCGCTGTTTGAATGTTGGCCACCCTGGCCATAGGGCTTGCCCCCTCGCGTTCTTCAGCACACTATTTTTTATGTGTACTGGGGTGAATATAGAACATAGGAAAAAAAGGGGGGTCGTCTGTTAAGTCGGTTTACGGACGATAACTTTACGTGATAACGTCATAAGAAAACATTGATGAAAAATTGCATACTTTTTTAATTTTCAAATATTATTTTCAGTAATTTGCAAATTTAATTTAAATAATTCGTTTAAATATAATCACGAACAATTAGTTAAAAAGCCCGCCTTAACCTGTTTGATGTTATAGAAGGTTTTCTCGCACTGTGGTTGGCCGGTTCTTGCACGCTCGGGCTCAGGCGAAACGTGACAATTTTTTCGTGCGTGCAGCCGGCGTTCATCGATTTATAAGACGTTATAACGTCAAAAACACGAGCATGAAAGAAGATGTCAAAAGGCCTAAATAAACTAACAGCTTGGCAGATTGAAATTCGAAAACTGTGTGCATAACTCAGGGGAACCCACGAAATTTAAAAACTGCTTGAAACATCTAAGATGCTTCAATTTACGAACGAATATAATAAAATTAAGGTTTAGTAAAGTGTTGAGTTATCTGATTTATTTTCGAAACAGTTTTTATTTTCTTCATGTGAGTGGAAGCATAATTTCAAGGTATATAAACCTTTGGTACAGATTCTCAGTCTCATATTCTTCCTCGCTTACAACGAAGACCTGTTAGGCTATTCGTTTAGAAGCGATTCCGCACTAGAAGCAGCGGTGAAAGTCGTATGTATCATTCCGCCTCATTGACATGATTATACCCCGAGCAAGCTGGATCCGTAACAAAAAAAAAAAGTATATTGTTAAAGATATTCAATTACAGCTACAACATGTTTTGCGGAACGGCAATATATATATAGAAAGGAAAATTTAGCGGATTCATTTCAGGATAGGCTAAAATTCAAGTTGTTTTCCCTCAGTACTGCTTCGGCTATTGGCTCACAACTCATCCGAAGGATCATAGACCAATAGCAAACCCTCTTCTAAAAAGCTGTATATATAGGGACCGGAAGAATTCGCGGGTTCAATGACCTCTAGGATGAACTTTATAGTTCTACGTACACTCGGTCAAATGTCACCCTCTCATTGGCTGCTGTCTTGTGGAGCTGTCCCAACGTAGCGGCCTGTGATTCGATAAAGCTTCGGTTGAGTGTTTCTCACCGGCCCAGAGTCGTCCAGGTGAGTTGTGAGCCAATAGCAGAGGCAGCACTGAGGTATAACTATTTGAATTTCAGGCTGTCGTGAAATGAATCCGCGAATTTTTCCGGTCTCTATGTATAGAACAACAGGCTGCTCCATAGGGACGTCTTGCAAGACATAGCCCTATGAGTGGGTCACATTTTCCCCGGGTATACACGAGGGATGACCGTAAAGTAAGTACCATCTGGTCATGAAAAAAAATTTTACTCGGGAGAAAAAGTTTTTGTTGACAGTTTTAGTTTACTGCATATCTATTTCACATTTTCACATAGTCACCACTCAGTTCCAAGAACTTTTCACGCTGAACCAGTTAGTTTCTTTGACCCCTCTGCATAGAATTTCGACGCCTGGAAATTAAACCAGTTGACAATCGTAATTTTGTAATGTTTGCGGCAATTTTTGACCTACGTTTCATTAAATCATCCAAAACGATGCCTCTTTCGTTTCAAAAACAGGTAGCCATAATTTTTCGACTTTAGTACGGAGATCGCTTAAACGTTTTCCGGATATGTTTACTGAGCGCTTGTTCTTACGCAACACGTATTGCGTATTCGAAGTCCAAGACGCCTATGGCCAAGACGTCCGTTCCATTCTCAGCCGATATAACTTCTATGCAGAGGGGTTAATTAAACTGATAGAGCGTTACGGAAAGTGCTTGGAACTGTGTGGTGACTATGTGAAAACGTGAAATAGATATGTAGTATACTAAAACTGTCAACTAAAACTTTTTCTCATGAGTTATTTTTTTAATGACTAGACGGTACTTACTTTACGGACATCCGTCGTATAAGAACGACTGTGGAGTCTATCCTTCTGATCATTGACTCCGTGAATTTTTCAGTCCTTCAGTACCACTATAACTTCAGAATCGTTAGTTTTAAAAAATTTTAAATTATTATTTTTTTATTTTCGACAGTTTTTTTTCCTTCGAATATGTTCCCTCAGATATCAATTGTTTCGAATAGTAAAGACTCGATGCTATTTGAAAATGTGAGCATTTGATTGGCCGTGCTTTGAAAATTTGTAGCATTGTCGGTATTTTGAGGTTGGCTTGAGTTTCTTTCGGGTGCCATGTCTACCGTGAGCGCACCAATCACAGCCATCCCTTTGCAGGAGGCACAAAAAACCCTCTGAATGGCCCCATTTTCAAAACAGGGCGATGGCTTCTTCTGCAGGCGGCCCGCCGATTACAAAGAATGCGATAGCTATCGCACGCACACCTTATTGTAGTCTGACGGATGATCGGATTATTCCACGAAAAAAAAAAAAAATCCCTCTGCATACTTGGGGAAAACATTGCCTGTTCATCGGCAGGTGACTTGTTAGGCGTCTCAAGTAGGGTAACTTGTTAATCGATGCTTATTTCTAGAGACCGGAAAAATTCGTGGATTCATTTCACAATATGATAGAATCCAAACAACTGTTCCTTAATGTTGCTTCTCTGATTGGCTCACAGTTTATCTGAAGGACTTTGAGCCAATGAAAAACCTTCAACCAAAAAAAGTATCGAATCGCAAGCGTCCCAGTCGACAGGTGTCACGAGTCAGTAGCCAATGAGCAGGTGGCATTGGCCCGAGTGTGTAGGGGATGGTGGAGTCTATCCTAGAGGTAATCCATAGCGCGAATTTTTCCAGTCTCTACTTATTTGTCTCAGGACCTCGGGTCAAGAGTGTCCTCCAGGTTTGAAACATTGAACCGATGGCAGAAGCAGCTCAAAAAGGTGTAGTTATTTGAATTGAAATGAATCCGCGAAATTCTTTTCGGTATATAGTAACGGCCACAGGATGTACGTCGCTCGAGGGTATGAATCGCCGTGTGTGTGTTTTCCCACGAAGTCCCAGGAAGACTGAACCCTCTCCCCTCCCCGTCGACATCTATCGTGTTGGCTCAGACGGATATGCGCTCCCGGAGGGGCGTTTTTTTTTTTTTTTAATTTTTTCTTCCGCCGTCGCCGTGGCGTCGGGCGCCAATCAGCGCCGCGTCACCTACCCTTCGTCTAGCGCCTCCTGTGCCGCTCGTTTAATTGCCCGCCTTCCCTCCTCCTCCTCCTCTCGTTCGCCGAGCTCCCCCCTCTGCTCCCCGGAGATCCGTCCGTCCACAGGGCGTCACTGTCGCGCGGGAGGGCGCGCCGCCACGTGTGGCTCGTCCTTCGTCGGCGCGACGATCAAGGCCTTCCTCTGTGTTCCCCCCACGGGAGACGCCACTCTCGGCCCGCCGGCTATTCCGGGCCGAGGGCTGCTCCGAGGAGGGCCTGCGACCCCCACCGAGTCTCTCGCGGGCCCGCCCCTCCGCGACAGTCCCAACCGGTGGGCGGTTCGTGTCGTAAAGATTATCGTCGCACTCTAACCTGCCGGGGACGCGGCAGTTGGCTGAAAGGCACTAGGCCGAAAGGCACAAAGCCAGAAGGCACTAGGCTGGAAAGGCACAAAACCAGAAGGCACTAGGCCGAAAGGCACAAAGCCAAAAGGCACTAGGCCGAAAGGCACAAAGCCAGAAGGCACTAGGCCGAAAGGCACAAAACCAAAAGGCACTAGGCCGAAAGGCACAAAGCCAGAACGGCACTAGGCCGAAAGGCACAAAGCTAAAAGGCACTAGGCCGAAAGGCACAAAGCTAGAAGGCACTAGGCCGAAAGGCACAAAGCCAGAAGGCACTAGGCCGAAAGGCACAAAACCAAAAGGCACTAGGCCAAAAGGCACAAAGCCAAAAGGCACTAGGCCGAAAGGCACAAAGCCAGAAGGCACTAGGCCGAAAGGCACAAAGCCAGAAGGCACTAGGCCGAAAGGCACAAAACCAGAAGGCACTAGGCCAAAAGGCACAAAGCCAAAAGGCACTAGGCCGAAAGGCACAAAGCCAGAAGGCACTAGGCCGAAAGGCACAAAGCCAGAAGGCACTAGGCCGAAAGGCACAAAACCAAAAGGCACTAGGCCTAATGGCAAAAGACTTAAAGGCTCTAGCCTGAAAGACATTAGGCTTAAAGGAAAAAGACTAAACTGCACTAGCCTGAAAGGCACTAGACCGAAAGGCACTAGCCTGAAAGGCACTAGGCTGAAAGTTGGTTTATTTCTCTTGTTTTATACATAATTAATTTTTCTGTATTTTGACAAAAAATTATTTTGGAAACCATTTCGCAATAAATAGTTTGTATTACTTCAAGAAATATACTTTAACTTTTTTTATAACACATGGCTATGGTTATTGTTGCATTTATGAAAAATGTATGTTTTTCGAGACGATACAGAGTATTTCTTACTATAATTGGAACATAGTTTTATATTTAAATTTACGTTTCATTTTAGCATAAGTAGTCTAAACCATGGAAAAGACAATATAATATTCAGTAGTTGGACTTTATATTGTTTTATTGTAATTATTATGCGGCAGTTAATACTGGAAAATCTATTCAGGGAATAGTCTACGAATAACTTTAACTATTGGAGGTACTAGGACAACACTAAGCATAAATGCGTCGTCAAGAATCCGAACCCAGTTCTGCTGCGAACGCTATTTCGTAGTGATACAGTTGTTTTCGTGTCAAGGTAAAAATTTACAAATACATGTAATTTGACATAAATATTTCTGCTCCAATGACAGAAAAAAAAATTACATTGTGGTGTCTGGAAGACATTTTTAGTTATCACAGGACCAACAATAGCCTGATACAATGAATCATTGTTAGGGGTAGGAACTTTTCGCGGATTCGTTTGGCGTCAGGCTAAAATTCTAAATATTATGTTTGCTCTTTTCCATTGGCTGAATTCTAAGTGAGAATATTTTTGTTCTCATAATCGGCACGTTTTGAATCACTTACTTCCCTGCAAGCCTTACATCCTTGGCTTATGGTCATAGGGGGGCGTGTCCAAATAACTGCGGTCCAATCATTAACACACTTCTAGAGTATGGAGACATGTATTCTAGCTTGCGACCAAATGAATCCGCGCAAAGTCCGTATCACTAATAATTGTACTATCAATTAAATTTTTACATAAGGTTGGGAACTATAGTGTTTGGTAATGTGCTGGAAACAGTGTGTGGCGCTGGGAGTGTAAAGTGAGTCGTTCGGCTGTGCAGTGAAATATCTTCTATATGTCGATTCGCCCTCGTCAGCTTGTTTTGCTGGTAGGTCAGGGGCACTATCAAAACATCCCGGACAGACGAAATAGCCAATCACGCGGAAGTACAATCAACTCATGTCATGCGTATGCATACGATACCGAAAATAAATTATTCTATGGCTACTCATTTAATTTAATCCTGCTGTGTTCAGAGCTCCTGAAACTGATACCTTTTTAACCAGCCCAATATTGAAATATATGTTGTTTTTTTTCGGTTGAAAAAATAAATGGGCTGACGATTCAGTCGTCCAGAAACGGAAATATTTTTAGTTTGATTTCAGCTTTGATTCTGTTTGTAAAAAGAAATTTCGAAAACTTATTTATAAACTGTAGTTCAATGTTTAATTCGGTGAAGGCTAGATAATTAATTGTGCAAAAAACAATAGCTGAAAAATAACAAATAATGACAATTTTCATTCATATCTCAATTTAAAAATATATATATATATTTTTAAATACCTTTTCCCATTTTTCACAGTTATTTTTCTTATCAGCAGAAGGAAGTATGACTCAGATCATCCATATATGATAAAAATAACACACATTTTAAAGAAATAAAATGTTGAATTTCGGTGAAGGTGGGTAACTACGTTTTTCAAATTAAAATATAAGTTTTTTAAGCTCTTGTTATGCACACTAATGTCGGATGAGTTGTGTTATCAATTTACGTAGTTCTTTTTTCCAAGGCTTAACGACCAGAGCAATGGGTCATAATTAGAGACCCGGAAATTTCGCGGATTCTTCTGGCCTCAGGTTAGAATTCAAAGGTATAGGGGTGCTCGACCCATGTTTACTTTCCCATTGGTTGATTTCTTAGCGAGAACATTTTTATCCTTGTTATTTGGCACTACCTGATTCGCTTACTTCTCTCCTAGCTGGACATCGTTGGCTTACGGTCGTAGAGGGGCGGTCCAATCATGAACACAGTGCGACAATGTGGATGTTTGCATTCTAGCTTGCGACTAAATGAATCCGCGAAATTTCCGGGTCTCTAGTCATAATCATTAAAAAAAAAAAAAACTTCGTCACGACCCTCATGACTGCTTCAGCTTAAGCTTCTATCACGTTAGGAGAGTTGACTATATCCTAGTCGACGATTCCATTTGCTTATAACAAAAAACTCGCTCACACTAACTCAATAACTTTACTACTCGCTTTGGTACAGCGAGTGACACTCTCTGGCCTCGCATCACATTTCTGTGCTTTGATTGGTGGTTGAAAGTCTCGATAGGGGGAAAAATATATTTGTAAGTTCTCAAATGTTTAAAGACAAACAAAGCGAGATTCTGATTCTTCTTATAATTCAAAACAAAAAATATATAATAACAGCTGATGACACCGTTATCCAAGAAAGTTAGAGTTAGCATTGCCATTAAAAACTCTTATGAGCATTCCCTTCATTCTGTAACTTCAAGACAACCCAGAAAACCCGTGGTCCGATGGAGGCCTAGCCAACCTCCCCTAGCTGACCAGGCTAGTACCGGAGCTGTGTCGTCGCTCATCACGCAGGATCTTCAAAGGGCCCGCTTGAGGCACAGTGATTTCCGAACCCGAAGGCCTGCGCACCCTCTACTTTCCCTCCCAAATCTGCGCCCTTATATGATAGTATTATGAGTCGACCCACAGATCTGTGTCAAAACATCCCAGAGCCAGTACCACCTCCCCCCCCCCCCTCCCGGCTGCGCTGGCCAGCTGGCCTGCCTCGTTCCCCCACCCTCTAGCATCCTCGTAACATTTCTACGATTTACAGTACACATTATACGGTTTTTTTCCTCCCGTGAAATCTAAAACATGTATTTTTGACTGAACTTTATGCTTGTCCAACTGTTTCACTATGGTCTCTCACTCTAAATTAATTTTCCGTTGTTTTCACGACTGAGCAAAGCGTAGCATACATTTTTTAAGATTCTCATCGTCCAAAATTTTTTTTTTCTCACTAACGTGAAGTTAGCAATGTTGGGGGCTATTTTCATTCATGCTGCAGTTATTACAACTATTTTTTTGAAACAGTAATTTAATTGAAAATAATCAAGGTTTTTCCAGCTAAAGTGTAACACAGTAAAAAGGTGGGGGGGGGGGGGGGGGAAGGAATCCGATGTAAAATTGGCTGTTAACTGTTGTTTTATTTGAAATTCATAAAAAAAATTTCAAGGATGTTTCTCGGACGAAAATAAAATAAAATAAAATGAAACAAAAAATGTCCGTCGTGGAATGAACATGATACGATGTTACTATCCGATGAAGAAACGGAAGGAGAGAAATGTCATCATGGGGGGGGGGGAGGGGATAAATGAAACTATGAACAAGGGATTCACACGTGCGTGAGTCTCGGATGTCTCGCAGGGTCTGAACTGCAGGTGTTCCACGGAAGCGAATCACCAGGTCGAGTGGGTCGTTAAAAGAGCCCGTTGAAGTGTTGAGAAGGGGGGAAAGTAGGGAGGAAAAAAAAATGCGTGTTTGCGGGTGGAGGGAGAAGGGGGAGAAAATAGCAAACGAGTGCGACTTGTTTTTTTTCCCCACCCTGAAAAACGAAGTAGAAGGGTGGCTACAAATTGAGAGATATGCGAATGCGTCGCAACTACCCTGAAGGGTAGGAGGTGTGCGTGCGTGCGTGCGTGTGTGTGTGTGTGTTGAAGAGAGGGAGGGTGGGGGAAATAGGGGGGTGGAACTGCCTGCCACCCCTCATCAGCTACTCACCCCCTCTTTCCACCCCCCCCCTTCTCACGCAACCGAAAACCCTCGCCAATTGCGGCGTTCTCGACGCCCCCAACCCCCTCCTGGTGCAGTTCCAGACGTAATCAAGTGCATAGCTGGGGATGGAACTTGAATAAACAAGTCTCGGACCCTCGGACGAGGTACCTCTTTCCCCTCCTCCCACCCTCACCCTCTTTCGACCCCCACACCCCTCTCCTACGCGTTCAGGGGTCCGGCGAAATCAATTGCCACGCAGAGAGAGAATGAACCTCTCCCCCCCTGTCCTACCCTTGCCATTCAGAACGAGCCTATCTTACCCCACGTGCGGCCAAGATATTCAGAGAATTCCCATTTGAATATGCATGACCCTGCTCGACCTGTGGGTGAAGTAGGGGGGGGGGGGGGTTGAGGGGAGAAGCGTTAACATTTTTATTGGCTCTTATTTCTTTCCCAGAATCATTGCGGTGCTGGATCAACCCTCGTTGCTGGGAATAGAGTTTTAAGTCATCAGAGTGTTACAAAAAGAAATTTTTGCGTATTTTAAAATTTTAATTTAATTATTTTACGTTTTCCGTTAGCAACACGTTACGCGCTGCCTTTAAAATAGGGCATACGTCACTCATGCACGATTACATTGACGGTCCTAAACAATAATTTATTTTGAATTTCGTAAGTCGTTGGGCTAGTTGAATGTAGTTTTTTTTAGATAAATTATTTGCTAGATAAATCTATTTTTTAATTTTAAATAAAATATTCCGTATTGACGTAAGCCCAAAATAAAAATGTTATTAAAAAAATCATAACTGCAAGTCCTTTGATTTTTATGGAAACTAGACCCGTGTAATTGCGGTTTTATGATTTTTTTTTTATTAATTTAATTATAAGCGCTGGTTTGCGTCCGATTTAAGTCCCATGCCGAAAGGAAAGAGGTGAAAATTCTCTGACAAAAGTTTTACCTTCACAAGGACAGTTCGCGTCGTTTCAAAGTTTATTTTTCTCCCCACCCAAGTACACAGAAGAAAATTTTCTTTACTTTTTCAAAAGATTCATGTAGGAACCAGTTTGACCAGAAACTACAAGAAAGATATTGTAACTTCGTACAACACATGGCTATGGTTATTCTAGCATATGTGAGATATGTTTTTAGAGATAATACTGAGTATTTCTTAAGAAAATTGGCTCATAGTTTTATATTTTAATTGATGTTTCACTAAATCATATTTTTATACCGTGGAAAAGATAATCGAATTTTCAAACATTTGACGTTATTTTGTTTTATTACGCTTATTAATATGAGCAGTTATTACTGAAAAGGTATTCAGGGAACGGTTTACAAAAAAACTTTAACTATTGGAGGTACTGGGACAACACAAAGCATTAATGCCCAGGTAAGAGTCAGAACCGAGTATTTCTGCGAACACTAATTTTTAGTGATAGGTACATTTGTTATAAAGAATATGTTTAAATTTACAAATGTCTGTCAGATTACGTGACTACTTCTGTTCCATTTAATAAAATAAAATGACAGTTTAACAACACTCCTATAATAAAGTTCCCGTTCATGCCCGACGAGATAAGTTGCAGTTTCAAAATTCTAGTCGCGATGTTCGATAGTGTCCAGCTGAGAATTTCGATTCGTCCATTCTGATTTTGGTTCGGCCATTCTGATTTCGGTTGTCCGCGATTACCCGCGGCTGCAACCACTCCAAGCAAATGTTTGGGTGATCGATTCCACGGCTTATTCCCTGCACAAATTAACCTTAATTACGTTCGTTGTATGACGCGCGGCTGTAACGAAGTCACTGCAGACGAGACGTATGAGTATAATCCCATTTCATTGGATGCTGACTTGTGAGTAGTCTCGACTGGCTTGCCTGTGATTTGACGCTTCTTTGGGTGAGGTTCTCTCATTGGCCCAGAGTCGCCTAGATGAACAGTGAGCCAATACCAAAAGCATCTGAAAGGTATATGTACCTATTTGTACTTTAGCACACTGCGTAATGAATCCGCGAATTTTTCCGGTCTCTACGTATTAGTCCACAGTAAAAAAAATACATAGTTCCTGCATAAAATTTATTCACAAAGATGTAGTATCCTAAATTATTTTACTTATAATTTTTTTATTTTTTAACATGATTTTAAGTAAATTCATTGTATAACTAATTTATAATATTTATGTCAGTCCTAGTTTGTAATGTAAGCCTGAAATCACGTGGTAGGTATACAGAAATCATGTAGTAGGTATTCAGTTTTGGATTGCCCGATCGTATAAAGCCTACATATTAAAGCTTTATTTTTTAGTGCGTCAAATATTAAATCAATAAAAACTGAAACCTGGGTTTAATGGTTTTTGGAAAACCTAACTTTATTGATTTAATAAATAATGCACTAAAAATAATAAGTACTTCAAGTTCATGAAAACCATTAAATAAGAGGTTGTTTAGAAGAAAATTAAGCCACGTGTTAATAATTAAATGTGATATATTGCATATGAATAATTCACTTTCAAACATAAACAAACACACGAAATATTAGAAGCAAAATAATTTAAGAAACGTCCCCCCCCCCCCCCCCCCCTTAGTTTTTAGGGTGAGAAGGCCTAGGAATCGAATGGTTTTTAGGTCTCAATAATTTTCCATTGGTTAAAATTGAAAATTTTCCTTCGTCATGGCAGAGAGCACACATCTTCACTTCAAAAAAAAGCATTGAAATATTAATCTACAAACACGTAGCATGAGAAACAGTTTGTAGCAGCCAGACACTACTAAAAACTCTTTTAAATTATAAAATATGCTTTGACGAGACAAAAAAATTACCATATTAAAGGATGTAAAATAGTTTTGGCCTAAAATAAACCGTTCAAAACTTCAGTTCCTGTCTCTTCCGCTAGTGATGCGAGACACACTGACTGACGAACACATTGCTGCAACCAAGATTAGGCTATTAACATTTTTTTAAGGTAAACTGAAGACGGGCGTAAATCACCAAGCGAGCGCCTGTTTGAAAAACGCCGCACCCAATTTTACGGTCAAAACTGTTAAAACAAAGTCGAAATTCTGGAGAGGCACTCGATGCAACGTCGACTTTACATCGTTCCCATCTCCCCCCCCCCCCCCAAACCACTCCCCCCTACTTTTCCCCGCGGTATGTAAACAGAACATAAAGTTTACTGCTCCTCGGGAACTCGTAAACCATCTTTTGTTTTTTCGGGATGGAGTTCGGGATCCTTGCTATGGAAGCAAGCGCCCGATACTTTGTTGAATGAATTATTTTCGGTGGAAAAGACCCGTGTGTGTGTGTGTGTGTGTGAGAGAGAGAGAGAGAGAGAGAGAGAGAGAGTGAGTGAGAGAGAGAGAGAAATAGAAAGGGATAGAGAAGGCGTGAGACGGCGGGGCGTAAACACATTGCGATCGTAAAGCTTTCCATAAAATACTTCCCGCCCCGCATTTCAGTGCTCCCGTGGGTCATACGAAACTTGGATGCAGTGCAGCGCTACAAGGCAAATGCGGCAGCCGACCCTTCTCTGTTCTTCGGTTACCGGCCGGGTACTTCATCTTCTTCCCTTTTTCACCCCTTTCCTCATTTACTCATTTTCTTGTTCATCAAGGTTTAATGCATGTTCCAATTAAGACTGCGCCAGGATACTTAGTCTAGTTCTGGAAATTAACACGCTCCCACCGAAATTTAATTTTTTTTTATTGATGCCCAATGCTAGAACATGGTCAAAGTTTTTTTTGACGTGATAATGTCTTATAAATCGATGAACGCCGGCTGCACGCACGAAAAATTGTCACGTTCCGCCTGAACCGAGCGTGCAAGAACCGGCCAACCACCGTGCGAAAAAAACTCTTCCATAATATCAAACAGGTTAAGGCGGGCTTTTTAACTAATTGTTCGTGATTATATTTAAACAAATTATTTAAATTAAATTTGCAAAAACTGTAAATAATATTTTAAAATTAAAAAGTATGCAATTTTTCATCAATGTGACGTTATCACGTAAAATTATCGTCCGTAAACCGACTTTACAGACAATCCCATTTTTTTTTTTTAATCAGACGAACTGTGTTCATAATTTAGTTTATACATGAATTTGCCGGGTGAAAAAAAATCACCATATCACGAGGAACAGTAAAAAAATCCATAGAGAGGATATATTTCCGGCCGCCCCCGAAATATCAGTACATGCAGTATGTTATTTTGGTGTTATCTTTATCTTTATCTCTATCGTTATTTTGGGTGATGACGAGCTGTTACGACACCTAAAATTCCAACTCGTGAGATGCCTCGTAACACTAATGGAAACTTTCTGTAGGCCCATATGTCAGCGTGTCAGTGTTAATTACGTCAAACTTGGCAATTGCTCTGAAAAAGAAAGTTTTCTGTGCCGCCACAAAATAAACACCCTGCCAAATATTTTGAGGTGTTGAAAAATGATTTTGTAGTCTCAACTGAACCACTTGTTAGACACAGCAATATTTTGCTACTACCTACTTGTGAATTTATTTATTGGTAGAAACCGGGAAAATTCGCGTTTTCATTTCGCGATAGTATAGACTCCAAACTCGTTCACCACTATTCAAGTGGAGATCAATATGCTATCATGGCGATTCGTGCTTCGCTTTTTGGTGGGAAAATCATCTGAATTTTCGAAAAAAAGGAAAACGGCAGACGGCGCGAGAAATACGGGAATCACAATACCAGACGCGAATAACGTTCGTAACATCTAAAACTTCAACATGACAAATTTCACACTTTCCGATTAGAAAGTTATTATAATTACCGTCGCGTCGCGAGAAACTTTACTGAAACAAAAGTGGTAATTTTTGTTTTCGACTGTTGGTCTAAATTGTGTATTGGTAATATAGTTAATATTTATTGTATTTTTTGTTTAGTTTTTTTTTTACTAAATTAAAATGTGTTTAGTTTTTGAATACTTCAGTATAATGATATCTTCAAATAAATATTAAACTTGGATTAAATAAATTGTTTCTCGAACAAAAACAATAAGACAAACATGTAAACTATAATAGATGTCGCGTATTTAGCGGGAATGTATTGGCAATGAACATAATAGATCTAGTATTTTAATTCTGTTCGCCCTACGTATACTAAACGCGTGTGCACAATAATGTGGTAGTTTGCTGTCGCGTTGCATCATTCGCGTCGCATCATTCGCGTCGTACCTCTCCCACTGTTGTGATCTAGCATAATATACGTAGACGAAAAAAACCACATTTCAGTGGCCAGTAGTTTTAATTAAAATCGTGTAATTACTTTTATTGGTTTTCTACCAGCTTGACACGGCGTAAACCTGCATGGAATTATCACGCAGTTACGGGTAGATATTTTTTTTTAAATTGGAAAATTGGTATTTATGTAAAATGACAGATAATTGTAAATTTGTACATTTAATAAAAACAACTGTATCACTAAAAAATATAGCGTTCGCAGTAATTGTCAAATTGTTGAATATTCGTATCTTTTCCATGGTTTAAAAAAATGCTTGAATGAAATATCAATTTAAATACGAAATGATGGGCCAATCTCCGAAAAAAAAAATACTCAGTATTATCTCAAGAAACGTATTTCATATATGCCAAAAAATAACCACAGTAATGTGTTGTACTAAGTTACAGCTTTCTTGTAGAACTACAAGATATAGCTTGGCAACTTGTTTCCAACGGAATCTTTTGTAAAATTACAGATTTTTTTTTAAAAACTACATATTACGTTTGAGCTTGAACGGACTGTAAATTTAGTATTTAGTAATTATAACTTGTTTAAAATTTGGCAGTTTTCAGAAGTAGTACCAATCGTGTACAAATCTTGTCACTGCTGTTATGTCGACAGTTTTTGTAAACCACCTAGTGTGGTTGTCAGTGTTTGTAAACCACCTAGCGTGGATATAAGTTTTTGTAAACCACATAGAGTGGTTGTCAGTGTTTGAAAAAAAAATTACGAAATGCTTCTCAAGAGACAGCTGGCAAATACTGTACTGCTAAGTACGTAATATGTTCCAATATAAGAAAAGTTACTTGACACAAGACTTGCAGAGTTTAAAAAAAATTTCCGGCTGCCAGTCGACAATTTTTTTTTATTCACGTGTAACATCGGTAGACGGCATCTGGTAGGAGTAATTTCGTGAATGCAACGGAAGTCGCAAGCAACGGAAATGTGTAAACACGGTGCAGCCATCTGCAGCGGATGGCACCGAACCGAAGTTCACAAAGACAAAAAGGGAAACGTTGTAGTATTAACTGTTCAGTTATTTTTTTTTTAATAAGATGGGAAGTATTTTGATGAAATTCCTTGTCAAAAAATTAGGTCCAAAGCCAGGGTTTTAGTTTTTTTTTACAAGTCTTTTTTCCACTTTTATCAGAGCCATTTCATTATATAGTTTAATATTACGTGCTAGAAATCGAATGATTCGATTTTCGACGTAGCTGCTCCGGCAATGACGTTTGTGATTCGCGTCAAGAAATGTAATATATATATAAAAAAATTTGCATGTATTTATCATACTCGGCTTCTGCTTTTTTTAAGGAGTCCACATCTCGTATTAAAAAAAGCGGTTTTGGAATGCGGAAGAAAAAAAACACACACACGAATTTTTTTCTCTCGTCACCGAGGTTTCGATGTTTCACACTACCTGAAGGTTTTTTTTTTTCCGCCTTGCAGACGCGCGTGTTTTGTTTCAGAGACGTTCCACGCCGCATCACGCACCAGAGTGCGCGTTCGTGTCTCTCTCTCTCTCTCTCTCTCTCTCTCTCTCTCCATCTTTCTCTCGTGACAGTATCGTCACATCTGGCGCTTGCAAACCGGTCTTCGACCATCAGACCTACGCCTCCTCCTCCCCCACCCACCCCCACCGCCTCACACACGCACGCACGCGCGCGCGCACACACACACACAACCTGAACAAACGAAACGTGATTCGATTCAAGTGGCCTCTGACGCGCCGTGCGGTCGCAGATAATACTGTCTCCACGCGTCACAAATGCTCGCAGCGTGTTTTTATATCATCTAGCGCACTCTCCCCTGTACAGCCGCGCCGTCTCGCGGACCCTACATACAGATGGCCGCCACACTCCCTCCCCCCAACACCCCTCCCCCCTCCCCCCCCTCCCCTCTCCCACCACCACAACGCAGTTCAGTTACGGTGTTATGAATTCATCACATCTGCTAATAGCAACGGCTCCCCGAGTTACGTATTATTTGGGGAACGGGGGATGGATGGATATTTCTTTTATGACACCGCGGGGAGGGTGGGTTTACACGTAATTTTTTTTTTTCCACCCCTCCTCTATGACTACTTCGAAGAGTTGTCAGGGGGGAGGAGACGCACTAACGTCAATGGAAAAAAAAAAAAAAACTAGCTGCCAGACAATGTTAATAACCCCGTTGGCATTGCTCCTAGTGTAGGGACGTTTCTATTACCACCCCCTCCCCCCCTTTTTTTTTCTCCTCGTATAGTCTGCGGCAGGAGCCACAGTAGCGGAGCTAGCCTCGTAGGGACGGATTAAGGCCCCTGCGAAACAAATGGCCGCATGGACGCCAGCCTGCTTGTGAAAAAGGAAACCAGTGATGCCAACACATATCTTTAGCTAAATAAATGTGTAATACTATCATGTAAGTGACCTTGACGCTAATCTTTATGTAACGTACCTACAACTCCCCAACGAAGATCAAATTATTATTTTCTTTTTGCGTTTAAACATAAAAAAAGGTGAGCGAGTTATAGTACTCGCCACAGATGTGTAACATCTAACTTTGGTAACAAAAAGTTTCATGTGTTCTCATGTTGCAAATACATTTGTAATACGAAACTTGGACACGAAATTTAACGTAGAACTAATTATAATAATTCCGAGCTTGATAGATTTACGCAAATTGTGTTTTCAGCTGCATTTACGGACGCGAAGCACAATTATTTTCCGCACCCGCCGCTAGAATTCGCTGCCGGAGCAGCTACTTCGATTATTGGTTCATTTGATTTGCAGAGCGTAAATTTGAACTATATAATGAAAAGGCTCCGATAAAAGCGAAAAAGACTTGAAAGAATACTAAACCTCCGCTTTTGACCTGATATTCGACAAGGAATTTTAATACTATATAGTTTATCTTTGTCCTTGCGAACTTTGAATCGCACCATCCACCACAGATGGCAGCTCCGTGGTTGTTACACAATACCGTTCCTTGACTTCCGTTAGGGAGTGCGTCGTTTGCCCTACAGGCGTTTGCCCTAAACGCATTTTCGAAGCATATTCTCGCATTCCTCATTCCAAACAGGCGTTTGCCCTAAAAGCGTTTGCCCTAAAGGCGTTTGTCCTAAAGTCGTTTGCCCTACAGGCGTTTGCCCTACAGGCGTTTGCCCTAAAGGCGTTTGCACAAAATGTTTGATAATCACATTCGGACCAAGCTCCGGCATTTGCCCTAAAGGCGTTTGCCCTAAAAGAAGTTTTTCGACAGTCGTTTGCCCTACAGGCGTTTGCCCTAAAAGTTTGTGAATTTTCAATAATCCGAAAATGAATGCTTGCCGGCGTTTGCCCTACAGTCGTTTGCCCTAAAGGCATTTGCCCTAAAGTCGTTTGCCCTACAGGCGTTTGCCCTACGAACCTTTTTGAAGATAGATGTCCTTACGTGTGTCGCCCCTGTTGACAAATGTTGGAACCATTCTCCAAATGAGTACAAAGTACAAAATTCACATATTAGATGGCAGCACATACGGTTTGCTTTTCCAACGTTGAAGTCTAAGAATGCAGCTGGTAATTGAACCTTACAACAGATGAATCTCAGAGACTGGATTGTATTTTTTAAATCATTTTTAACAAAGAGGTTGATGATGTAATATTTTTCAAGGTGGGGGGCGGGGGGTTAACTAGCGAACGAATTAACTTAATTTAATATTGATGCTATATATAAAAACAAGCGTTAACAAAAGGAGCTTACAAAATTTTATTATCCTTGCCTGCTGGAATTTTCACTTAAAGTCGTCCTAAAAACGATGACCCTAAAATAATTTAAGGCAGAAGATTATACATATGCATTTATAAAAACATTTTCAGTGTTTAAAAGTTACTGTTAAAATAGCCTCCGAGACCTTCATGCCTATTTTCAATTTTTATATAACATGTGCCCAACTAAATCTGTCGTTTTATTAATATGTTTGTAGAGTGCGGTGAAAATACTTCCATCGAGAGTGTGCATATTTTGCTAATTCGCCCAGACCATCTATAGCTTAACCCCTAATAAGTTTTATGGGAACAAGTGAAGAATAATAAAAGACTGATTTTATGTGTGACAGCCAATGAAATGTACAACATTTCAAAATGCATTTAATCATATCATCCATATTGCCACAATATTTGAATGAATGTCATAGGTATGAGTGTAAACTAGGAACGATTTTGATATGTCGTGGAATGTACAATAATGAATTACGTAAAAGTATAATACACAAAGAAAGATCATTAAATATAACTCTGTTTCAGATGCTAATGAATCAGCAAAAATAGTGCAATTTTAGTTAATATATTTTCAAAATAATTTAGTTTCAAAATTGCTTCGATCTTGTTTTTAAACACTGAATCAACTTCTCTATATTTTTTGCAAGTGAAGATTAGAAAATAATATTTAAAAAAATAATTCACTGAATTACATAATTTTTAAAATAAACCATTGCAATTATATTTAGTTAATTACATATTTGTCACATGCCCACAAACAGTCTTACGACTTTAACAGTGGGCACGATATATACATATATATATTCATTATTTGGTTAAATGTAGGCAATAGGTTTATCCAACCCGACTTGCTTGCCTTGGTCGGCAAATATGTTGGCTGTTTTCTCTGTTAGAACTCTGGGTATCGTGTGTATGGAGTAATGAATTCTTTCTTCACTTCTGCTAATGAAATATATATACCCACTTTTATACCCATGGGTATAATAGAATATAAAGCAGAAATTGGACGTCGTGCGGGGCGGGCTTACAGGACAGCAAACTATAACAAAAACTGTTAGCATAACAATCATGTATCAAAAATAGTATTAGTTGTGCACGCGCAGTTCATCTCCACAAATTAAGTTTGTACGTGACTATAATTTTTTTTCTCCTGAGATCGTTTTTAGGTAGATTTCGCAGAGCAACTTACAGAAAATTTCACGATATTTTCTCCTATCTAGGTCCTATGAATTTCAGAATTTCTAATTGAGGTAAATATGAATGTCTAATGTATTGTTGGATTGGATTGATATCCCATACATATTGTTGAGCCAACAATTAATTTGCAATTTATTGTTACATTGGATATTCTAGAAATATTCATAAGATTTTACATAGTTATTGAAACTTCTGGAATTTTTCAGAAAGTTTTTTTTATATTGGTAGGCCGCACGGCGAAATCTACCTTTCCGACTGGCTGCCATCGGGGATTTTTCATTTATAATTATGGGATATATGATTTGACATATTTGACTATTATGCACACAGACGCTTCATATCTAAAACAATCTTGTTCAAACGAAAGGTTTTTAATTTTTTAATAAGACATTTTTTTTGTGACAGATATCTCAAAGAAAACAAAACCAGTAATTCGGCAGAATTCTATACGAGCCTCGTTGCCAAATTTAATGGACGCAAAATAATAAATTACCTACACACAGACACAGCGAGGCTCTTTTCAGCGTAAATGTTACATGGCAGGACAAGATTCAAGAATAGTTTAGCTTGGGAGAAGAGTCTTTTCAAAAAAATGTCAGGTAGGAGCCCTGGTTCAATACACAAGAAAGTCATTCGTAAAAAGATTCGACACGCCACAACTCGGCGTAAACTGGCTTACCAAGGAGATAGTCGGTTGAAACTAAAACGGCGTGATCTCCAATCGACTAAACCAAATGTTGACTATTGATCCTCATCAGGGCAAGTTACTATTGTACAAGGGTGTGATCTTCCTGAAAATTAACTATTAAGTAAGTGTGAACATTACATCGCGTCACTGCAAGTCAGTTTGGAAGAAGGAAGGAATATTGCGGAACAAACAAATATGCATACAATTCCGCAAGGAAAGTCGTTCTGTGTGCGGTGGGCTAAAGTCACATTATTATTATTATTATTATTATTATTATTATTATTGAGAAATACCATTACGTATCTTCATTATTTTATTTTGGGAATATAAGTGGAATCCACTATGGAAATATGGGAAATATTATGAATGTATTTAAATATATATTATATTACGGATATAGCCTATTTTAAGAATCATGCCAACCATTTACTATTATCGGCCAACTCTAATAACTGAACGTCAAAATGATCTAACACAAACATTACAAACTAAATGCAAATTATGGAAAACCCAGAACAATACGAACTAGAATACTTCTTCATTGTGTACTTCAGCTGTATGTTGTGTATACATTCAAGAATAAAATAGTATGAACAATATGTAGGAGTTTAACCGCATTATTACTATTATGCTAATTAAGAAAATGTTTAACAGCTAGTATTCTCATTATTTACCTATATGATCGTAATATTTTAAGTAATCATAGCGTAATGCGCGTCTGACAGCTGAAATTGAAATAAGCAAAGCCCCGGAAAAAAAATTGAACCTTTTTCCAGCGATATTTTTGTTAAATCGCCATTACTGTTTTTTTTATTATACGATTTCTTTTTTTGGTCGAAGACCTTACATCATCTAATGTTCCGAAATATTTTACAGAAAAAATATTCGATAACATTGAACTTAGTGCAGGGAACCATCTGTTGGTGAATCTAGGAAGTTCATACCACATGAATTCCCACCAAATCTCGATATAGGCTTACATAAGTGCCATCTAGCGACGGTTTTGTAAACTTTGCATTTAGAGGGAAAACATTTATTTAGGTACTGCCACCTGCGGAGGAAATATAAACTACGAGAACACTGTTTGAATGGATACATAATTGAAAAAACCTACATTACCCAAAATAATCTAAGCTTCGTTTACCCTAAAGTCATTTGCCCTACAGGCGTTTGCCCTAAAGGCATTTGCCCTACAGGCGTTTGCCCTACAGGAATTTGCCCTAAAGGTGTTTGCACAAAATGTTTGATAATCCCATTCGGACCAAGCTCCGGCATTTGCCCTAAAGGCGTTTGCCCTAAAATAAGTTTTTCGACAGTCGTTTGCCCTACAGGCGTCTGCCCTACAGGCGTCTGCCCTAAAAGTTGGTGTGGTTTCGTTAATCCAAAACATAAGTGCTTTCCGGCGTTTGCCCTACAGTCGTTTGCACTAAACGGCATTTGCCCTAAAGTCGTTTGCCCTACAGGCATTTGCCCTACGTTTAGGGCAAACGCCTGTAGGGCAAACGATGTGTACCCTTCCGTTACATCAACGAAATTACTCCCACCAAAGAAGGCCTCATACCGAGAGCAAAAAATGTAAACACATCAATAATAAAGATAAATGTATTGGTGTTTATTAATAACAACAGTAGTTTTTTTTCTCACGCGTGGAAGGCAATCTACAGTCAGTGGTGGCAGCTGAAACTCAAAAAAGGAGGGTGGATGAAAGAGTTTCAAAATCATTTTTTCAAGAAATTAAACTGTTCGTATGTCTTTGACGTGTCAGTAGTTAAGCGTCGTAATTTTATAAGGCATGTTCAAGTAAAGTTTATTTAATTCGTTGGAAATAAAGTGAAGATCGTTACGAAGTTCTCCTGGGATGATAGTTTAAAACTTGATCGGAATTTCTCCCACCTTTCCGGGAACCTAGTTGACTGCGCAATACAACCAACTGTGCGAGGCTGGAAAATGGGAGGGTGGACAAGGGTAAGCTATCTCACACGTAGCATCCTGCATAGCTCATAATTTATGAGCGGTGTTGATAAAATATCCATCTGTTTCGGAGCGCATTGTAAACCTTTTTGAAAAAAAAGTGGGGGTGGTGGTTTCCCCTCTTCTGTGCTTAGTCGCGCGACGTAAAAATTTCTACACATTTCTCTCCCCCATAAAAAAAACTCAAGCGTAAACCTGAATTTTAATTTACGCAATGCTTTGTGCATTTACTATGTTTCATTTTGGCCACACGTGTTTATCACTCTAGAGGTCGCGGTGGGTCCTAGTTGTTTCTGCAAAAAGAAGTTCGTGGTTTGGGACTGGATTTTATTTTATTTGTTTGGCTGAAAAGCTGACTGCGAAAATGCGGCTACCCTTTGTTTTCGCCACCTTTCCGAGAGAGAGAGAGAGAGAGAATCTTTGATTCGAGCTCCGCTGGGAAACTTAGGACCACGTTTGAGAAAATATTTTCGCGTATTTTCGCAAGCCCTCCGGTTTGACACAGTGGGATTGTTGCTGAACGCGCTGGGACCCCGCTACGAAATATTCTCTCAACTCAGGGAATAGCGAGACCAGTCGAGTCGGAGGTTTCGAGGGAAAAAGGAATTTGTTTTTGTGTGTGATTGTGTGTGTTGTTGGTTGCGGAAAGAGGGGGGGGGGGGAAGTGGGCGTGGGAATTGAGGACTATTCGCACTAACTCCCTCTACTGTTTCTGCGTGAACAGTTCCCACCAAAATTTTGAGACGGTCAGCATACTTAAGACAATATTGCTTGGCTTCTAAACAATTTTTTTAAACTTATAGGTACTTCTTTAGGCGCGTTATGAAAAAAAATAATTATTAGAGTGAGTTTTTACGTGGCTAGGGTCGTGAGTTTAATACTAACACCTTTGGTATTACTTAAATTTAGGAGCGATGTGCCGATACCCAAGTGGTTAGGAGTCGACTATAATCTTGGATTTACAATTGCCTTCAAGCCTGTGAGCGTAGCCGTACGACGTAAAATTGTACAAAAAAAATGATACAAAATATTTCTTGAACTCGATTTATTATTGTCTATTTAATGTGATATTTGTTTGTAAAAGAGAATGTCAAGAGGTCTATTACGTTGTTTACAACCGACTATCGCCGCTGCCATATTCATACTTATTCATTTTTCTCCGGCGACTCAAACGAGGATTGATGTTCTACTTTTCTCGCTACTCGCTTGCCGTTGTACAGTTTTTATTGGTCTCTGTGGAGTACTAAAAATTTAAATGAAGAAAAAATCAAAGAAAAAATAATTTCGCCATTGCATTGCTGAAGCTTTATTCGTATCCGCAGAAACGGGCTTTTGCATTGTTGATACATTCTGCGTCTCCAAGGCAACGAACATGCATAGATATTTTTTTTTTCCCTCCTATTCGAAGTGCGGTCGTGAACTATGCTACAGTTTTTTCTGCGTTCGGACCGACGCGGCAGAGTACGGGTACATCACCTAGTGTTTCATAAATAATAATTAGAGACAGGAAAAATTCGCGGGTTAAATGACCTCCAGGATGGACTCCAATATCCTCTACACACTCGGGCAAATGCTAACTGTTCATTGGCTGCTGACTTTGAGTCGGCTCGACTGGGTGGCCTGTGATTCGACACTTCTATGAGTGAGGGTCTTTAATTGGCCCTCAGTCCTCCAGATTAACAGTGAACCAATGACAGAAGCAGCACTAAGGTATAATTATTTGAATTTTAGCATAACACGAAATGAATTCGCGAATTTTTCAGTTCTCTAATAATAATATATAAATAAAGAATTAATATTAATAAATACTGGTAGATTGTTGCTATCCTTGTTCTTCGGGGGGAAAAATAAAGTGTAGTAAGTTCATCTCAAATGTTTATTTAAGTTTTGTTAGTACAGAAACAAAGTGAAATGAGGCAAACAGATCCTTCCGAGAGGAATATATACATATATATAAATTAGCGTGCAGGTATTCATTTGTTTCTGGAGTCGCCGGCTCCCGTTTCATCCGACAAAAGCCCCTGCGTTCTGGTGCAAAGCGGCCTTATAGATTCTTCCGCGCGCCTGGCTCTTAAACTCTGCAGGTTTCTGGGGATGTTCCAAAAGAGCTTGGGTTTTGTTGAAAAGGGGGGGAAAAATGCATAAGAGGGGATGGGGAAGGGGGGGGGGGTGAGAAAGGGAGCCGAGAGGAGGCAAAAATATTTACCTAGCGCTGCGGCCGGGAACAGCCTTCCCCTCCCCCTTTTCCGCGAGAAGCCGAATGTAGTTCCTCGCGGGCGGCAGCCAGCTACGACTACGACCACAAGACACAAGAGTCGCGACAGCAAGTATGTTTATAAGAGGGAGTCGGTTCGGAGACAACTTACGTGGCTGGCGGAAAGGAGTTGGGAGGGGCCACTCATCTTCCATTCCCTTCCCTTCACCTTCCCCCTATATGCGGGGTACTCCTCTGGAACCTTTTCCATGCAAACACTCGAACGTTTTGCGAGAGGCGAAGTCGCCGAAGACGAGCGGGACGACAGCGTAACGGTTTTTTTTATTTTAAAACTGGTGGGATCTTGTCTCTTCTCCGCGCAAGAGCAGGCCACACGCACCTTAGTGAGCCACAACTTAGGACAGTCGTAACTTAGAATCCTCGAACAAAAATCCATGTGTAATGTGGATAAATGTCATAATTATCAACGATCGTGACTTACAAAAACGCACGAGTACACTTAGAAACTTCGTAACTTCGATTATCATAACTAGAGACCTGCAAAATTCGCGGATTCATTCGGTGATAGGCTAGAATTCAAACACATAATACTCTTAGATAATTTTGATATTGGCTTAATGTTCATCTGGACGAATCTCAACCAGTTATAAACCCTCAACCAAAGAAGGATCGAATCACAGGCAAACCAGCTGAGACGACTTACAAGCCGGCAGCCAATGAACTTGCGTTATTTTCCCGAGTGTACAGGGGTATGTGCAGTATATCCTGAAGGCCATCGAAACCGCGAATTTTGCAGGTCTCTAATCATAACTTAGAAACACATAACTTAAAATTGTCATCACTTAATTTGTGGCATTTTAAGGAATTTAAACCTTTTAGAGGAAAGTTAAGTCTCCGTGAGGAAATTCAGCCCCTCTGAGAAAAAGTTTGAGAAAAAAATGGGAAAATTTTCCCAAAAAAAAAAAGAGAGGATAATTTATCCCTCGAAATATGGACATTTTTTTAAAATGAATTTCGAGTCTTTCTTGAGGAATTTGGAGGAATTTTGAAATCAAGATGGCCGCCGTGACGTCACAATCCATGATGGCTGTCGGCACCTCAGCCTTTCCCAGTATCGGCATTACAATACTACTAAAGTGTACTAAATTTATTCCAAGATAGTTCCGCTACCATAAAGTATCATTTGGTCCACCAATACGTATGGTACGTTCCCCGATGTCCACGCATTTGAAAAATCCGAGTTAATGGCGCCGGACGCGGATCCGCCATCCGGACGAAATCGACGACAAAGTGAGCTCTGCGCACGCGCGGATTTTTTTTGGGCAACATATTAGGTCACGGATAAGTAGAGACCTGAAAAATTCGCGGGTTCATTTCGTGTTATGCTAAAATTCAAATAATTATACCTTAGCGCTGCTTCTGCAATTGGTTCACTGTTAATCTGGAGGACTGAGGGCCAATTAGAGACCCTCACTCAAAGAAGTGTCGAATCACAGGCCACCAAGTCGAGACGACTCACAAGTCAGCAGCCAATGAACAGTTGGCATTTGCCCGAGTGTGTAGAGTGTAGTAGAGTCTATCCTGGAGGTCATTGAACCCGCGAATTTTTCCGGTCTCTACGGATAGGACATCAAACAAAGTCCGTTAAAAAAAAAGCCATGTCCTTTCGTGCACTAGTAATACGGTCGGGGTACAAAGTTTAGTATATATATCTCGCAACTTAAACCCTTGTTTTTTACGCGTCTTGGAAAACCAGCCTCAGGTAGGTATACTTCTTTTTTCCCCTTCGAGTTATGACACTCTTCCGCTCACGACCCCTTTCCCCTTGCGGTCCGCAAACTACAGCGAAGTAGAAGTCCCGAGAGATTCCGAATATCAAGAGTTCGAACGGTAAGCGTCTTAAGTTACCGTCTTAAGTTCCCGGGCCCGCCGCCTTCTGCCAAGTGCTTCCCCTACCCTCCTCCCCCTATACTTCTCGTGGAACGAAATCACATCAGTCGCTTTAATTAAGTCAGAAGAGATAATATAAAAAAAGGGAGCCTACATTAGCGTGCGCAAGCGGTAATAAGGATTCAGAATAATAAGACGTAGAAGCACGGGGAAAAAAAAAGAATATTCTCCTGCAAGAGAGAGAAAAGTAACCGCTACTGGCGTAATGGAATTAGCACGAACGGTTTTATGGTTATTGACTCACTTAAAACGTGCTTTGGAGGGTTTGACTTCCGCGGAACTTGCCGTCGAAGACGCAGCAAATTCAATCATTTTAATTTTTTTTCCTCCTGTACAAACGTTTTTTATTATTTTTCCCCCTTTCTTGTAACCAAGCTATGTAAATAATTTAAAAATATATATATAATTTTACTTGAAGTATATGAATGGTATGAGCCCACGCTATGCCTTTAAAAAAAGCAGGGCATGGAACCAATCTGCTCAGTCTATTAGTCTTGTGTAAGTTGATTAACATTGAAACTAAGATAATAATTAAAATTTTATTTTGTGAGTGTATGCATACAAAACTCTCGTTGTAAAAAGTGTATCCACAGTCCCTATAAATTATATAGGAGTTATAGTGCTAAGTAATTTGTTTAATACAAAAATACTTTTTTTTTTAATGCAACGTGGTTTTCTTTCCAAGGTTAAACAGTAAATTCATAGTAATAAAATATGGTTAGCAAAAAATTCTAGAATAATGTAAATAATGATTCCATTGCTTTGGGTTATTGTAGGTTCGGAAAAAAAGCTTGGAAATTATATTCTTCCAAAATGATGGTAGTATATCTTTTTGTAAAAAATTTATAAACATTTGCTTTATTTTTCTGTCTTAAATCCTTTTATGTGTGATACAGTAAAACATTTTTTGAGCCTAAGATGTAGTAGCCATCCTGAAACTGTATTTAACAATCCTTAAAAAAAATGGGTGCGTTTACTTATGTACGCGCGTAGGAAGTTCTACTTCTTTGGCATCATTAAAAAATAGTTTTATTTGCATGCTAATAATTAATTACATTAAAATAATAACAGGGCTGGAAAAAGATAGTCAATACAGTCAATAAAGTTCAGTTTGAATTTGAAAGATTAAATAAATAAAATTTAGAGAATAATATATATATTACATAATTTGTACTTAATATTATAAGATTCTTATTTTTAAAATTTATTATTAATTATTTAATATTTTAAAAGAAAACAAATAAATTTGATAATAAATTCAAAAATTTAATTAGAGTTTATTCATTTTTTAAATATTTATTATTTTCTTAATTTAATATTCACTTTTCATTTTTATCAAAAAGTTTTCATTAAATTTGTTCATTTATTTTTATAAATATTTATTATTTTTTAATTTAATAATAAATATAAACAATTAATATTTTAATTTGATGTTAGATTTTAATTTTTATCACAAATTTTTACTGAATATTTTATTAAACTTATTTCTTTATTTTGTAAATATTAAATAACCAATAATACATATTTAACATTAATAATTTAATTATAATTAGTATTAATTATATTAAATAATAATATTTTAATTTATATTAATACATACGGATAGTTAACCTCAATTATATTGGAGCACTTGAAAAAGTATAAAGGCACAGTTTTTTCTACTAATATTTACGAATAGTAAATAATATTAATCAAAATATTTAATTTAAATCACTACTGAATATAATTTATTAGCACATATATAATTCGCACTTGTATGAAACTAAAACACGTGTTGTGAATGTATAAACTAGAAAAATGTGGATAAATATTATAAATATGAAAACAGTGATCAGAGGCGACGAGCGTGCCAACATGCGCGACTAATAGAGGTTCTATTTCTATTTTGTTGGTAGATTTTTTTCGAGACTTAATGAGTGGTTTAGCGGGCAGCTTCAACCTGTTAATTATGTGTTACAGTGATGCGCGCGCATCTTAAAATTTCACTCTCATCATTTTTTTCATAACGCGCCTAAAGAAGTATAACTTCAAAAACTACGTTTGAAGTGGTATAGAATTGTGTGCAAGTTTTAACTTTATTTGTATTTGATTAAAAAATTGTATAACTTTGTAATTAAATTTTGTAATAGTTTGTTCAATACAAACCTTGTTATTGCAAAGTGGCGGTCACTTTAGTGTTTGTATCATTAAGGTTTGACTGTAAATATGAAGTGGAGTTGGTTTAAAAAATATATAAAATTATTATCTTCGAAAAATTTATTTCGTCTAATATCTGTATATAAAGAGGACCGAGAATAATGTGCTACAGTTTCATAAAAAAATTCATATTGCTAGTGAATATCAATAGATAATAATTTGTGCTGCAGGCTCCGTCCTGTTATTAATTTTTTTTCCATTTAGCATGGACCATGAAACTTTAAGCGTAAACATGATAAAAATAGGATAATAGTCAATGTTATTAAAGCTTACGCACATTACTTAAGTACTGCACAAATTCGCGGAGAAAAAAAATATTAACAGGTTTTTAATTTTTTTTTATCTTCTCCAGTAAGCAGGAAACCTTACGAAATTTAATTTATCCATAGGTTTTTTTTATTTTACTGACCGGTACACGTAAGTAATTAGAGATGACATGGGGCGTACCGGCGCACAACAAAACAGAACACGCTACTGCACGAGAGAGAGAGAGAGAGAGAGAGAGAGAGAGAGAGAGAGAGATAGAGAGGGCAAAATGGGCTGAATTCACAAAACTGAAGCTTCCCACTTCATCAAGTTGCTACCTGGACTCGGCTCACACCCCCTATCTTCCCTACCCACCCCTCAAAAAAACACTACCCTCTCCCAAAATTCTCATCGCATCCCCCCCCCCCCCCCCCCTCTTTCGAAACTCCACCCGCCGTCGATAAAACTGCTGATCCCATCAGTTGCTCGTGCTAGTGTGGGAAACCCTCAACACACACCCACTTCATCTCCCCCCCCCCCCTGCACCAAAAAACCACATCCATCTGCACAGTTTCCCGCCAAAAACCTCTCTCTCTCTCTCCCCTCCCCCCCCTCTTTCTATCCCTCCGAACCAACGTACGTGTTAGCGAGCAACAACTCAACCCCCTAGAAGTTAACGCTGATCAAGCAAACTGCCACACCGCTGCTCACACCCCTACCCGCAACCACCCCCCACGTCTACAAAACCCCACCCTTGTCCCCTGCGCTTCTCTCCAAAACAGCGTCAGCGATACAAACATCCCTCGCTGGGAAAAAAAAAACACACACACACAAATTAAAAAAAAGACACTAGCACGCATGTAACGCCGCGAACGAGAATATTCTTCGTTCGTCGCGGCGCGGGGAAACGTAGGTACCCCTTCCCCTCCCCTCCCCTCATCAACCACCCACCCCCTCTTCCATCGGAATGATTGATGGCTGCCGCCGACGGTGTATTTCGTCCGCCCTCGCCCCCACCCCTATCGACGACACCCGAAGCTCATTTCGTCGGCACAACCTACCTCCCCCCTCTCCTCCTCCTCCCCCATTCCTTTATTTTTTTTCCCGCCCATGTCCACGTGACCAACCCTTCATCGCTGAAGAAGTGACGGGATATGTCAGCGCCGACTTTGCTAACCCCCGCGCCAAAAAAAAATAATAATAACGCTTTACATAAACCGCATTTTCACCCTATCTCATCAGCGTCGACAGACCCCGTTGTGTTAAAAAATAAATAAATTTTAGTGAACGTGTACTTTATCGTACGGCTGTTCCATATTAAATTAAAAAAAAAAAAAACATTATTTTAATGCATTCCGGGTTGGTATAATTAGGACAGATTATTTCAATGTTAATTCGAAAATATTAATAATTACATTAGTAAGTACGTATTACCGAAGTATATAAATACCGTTTGAGTTACAGTTATATGTGCCCATGGCACAATAATCTCAATAAACAGGATGTATCGGCAACAGCGGTTGGTAATACGAAAGTAATGAATTTATGAATTAAGGATTATGGATATCACCCACTCGGACACACATACGGTGTGAAGAGCTCCAGAAAAAAATAATACGTTATTTGAAAACTGTTCAAGATTTCAGAGTGGTGTTTGTCTACGAAAAGCATTCAAGCACACGCTGCGGTATAATAATGTTCCCGTATTTAGTTTTTAAACTGTATTTTCAGAAGAGTGAAAATAGTTACAAGAAAAAAAACACGTGTCTTCAGAATAAGGTTTTGGGCATGGAACACCCGGTACACATTCTTGAAAGCACTCAAGAAACTTGCATTACACCTCTATCTTCACCACTCCGCCATCTAATGTTATTGTTACAGCTTAAATTTCATAGTTTGCCCTGAGATCGACGAGAAGACTGCGCGCCAGTTCAGAGCCTTGCGCTTAGAGGCGACATACCCCGCTAGCAACACTTATCATCCCGCCTCACTATCACAAATACACCCCTAACTAGGCGGGACTCTTGACGCTTCGTCCACATCAAGGTCATTAGAAACGACGAAAGGTGAAGTGATGCGAATGAAGCAGCGAAGGAATGAAAATGACAAGGGGGTCGGCAACGACACATAACTTAGAAAAACACTACTTAGAACAGTCATAACTTATAAACCTCGAAAATACACGTGACTTAGAACTGTCATAAGTTAGAACGATCATAACTTAGAAAAACATAACTTAGACACACACAATTTAGAAACGTCATAACTTAGAAAGTCATAACTTAGAACCATCACAACGTAGATACACACAATTTAGAACTGTCATAACTTAGAAACACGTAACTTAGAAACACGCAACGCAGAACCATACAACTTAGAAACGTCATAACATAGAGACACACAACTTAGAACAGGCTTAACTTAGAAGATTCTGTCTTGTGTGTTTCTAAGTTGTGTGTTTCTAAGTTGTGACAGCACCCCAAGGGGGTCGGGTACCAGGAAAACCCCCGCACCAGCTCACGCAAACATTCACTTCGTTTTTACCCACTTGCGAAAAAATTCCAGTTTTTACCCCACTTTTGTGGAACTGCTCAACCACCGTGAATAACAGCCCACCCTCCCCCCCCCCCCCAACCCATAATATGAAGGGTAACTATAAATTTAATCAGGAGAGCAGAAATTAATAATAAGAATGTCTTCGGCCTATTATGGGCGCTTGATGAAAGATGAATCAGATATGGGGTCAACCCATTGTGGAATATGTCAATATGGTGGCACTTTGGTCTCCACAGCGAGGCATTCACGCACGCGTCGATGTGTCGAAAGAACCGCACACTAAAACTCGTATCTGTGAAATCTAAACCGAAAAGTATAAACAATCCATCACAAATCGGATACGGGTGTGGACACAGGTTCCGGTGATGAGAACGCAAATTGATTAACTAGAGTTTATTTACTGAACTAATAATTACATTTCATCAGTCTGAACGACTGTCCTCGAGCTACAGTAGTCACCCTTTTAACGAGGCTACTATTTGCTCAAACCGTTGAGTCTTGGCTCGACAGTGGTGCTCTCTACTGTTCGTTTTTTTATTTTTTTCCCACGCAGTTTGGTCCCGAACGCACTGTTCGCTCGTTCGCCGCGCACGCAACACAGACCCAGGCGCTCCGGATCTTCACACAAAAAAGCCAGATTCTCGTCACCCAACTATCGCTCACCAACATAATCACCCCACCCTCCTCACTTCACCCGTGTATCGCTTCGAGTATTCTCCGGTTACTTCACTAGCCTCTTTCTCTCTCTCGCCACAGATCGCTCGGGTTTCACGTGTACCTGTCTGCCGGCGTTACCCATGGGAAGGTCTCGTAGCATTCCGAGCCGTCGCGTCATAATGCCCTCCCCTACCCCCGCCACCCAATTTAACACTCGAAGCTTCGAGAACAGTGGCGTACTAGTTACGCCACTTCAAGCCACGATGCTGTGGGTGACTCTGGAAAGTCACAGACGAGACAAAATAATAGGTAATTACGTTAATTCCATAAGATGAATTTGTGATGTGATACAAAATAGTACCTAAACCGGTTATTGGTCAAAACAGATAGTGCTTGGCATAAGGTGATCTACAATGGACCGAAGGGTCTGAATAAAACCTCCCAAGAGAATAGAAGTAATCTTGTGACGCTATAACATCTGTACTATAAAAATAAATGGAAATATTGACGTTTCTTCAAGAAATACGAATAATATCTACTAGTAATACCTAGGTACTGAACTGGTGCGCGTCTTTAAGAAGATTTATTATAAATAACGAAATTTGAGTTTGAATTGAAAGATAAATAATCGTAGAAATAGTACATTACAAGACGAACATTTTAAGTTAGTATATTTCGGTCATACGTACTAATGTGATTATTAATATTTTCAAATTAAACTTTAAATAATAACTCTCTTAATAATACCATCTCCGGATGCAAAATCATAACGTTTTATTGGTCCAATACGTGACTAATACAGTACAAGTTCACTAAATACCTCCGGACGAGACAGGGAGGCGCCTAGAACTTTTTGGGAAGGCCGCTGATAGGATTTCTTTGTAACGGTAGGTGAGGGACGGGTGCTATCTTTAACACGCCCCTCAAGGAGGCGGGATTCTTCCCCCCCCCCCTCCCCCCAGGAATCCAGCAAGCTGGTGCCTCGTCCCTAGAAACCTCGAAGTAATATTTCAAACAGTTAACATAATCGGACCGCAAGATATAATATGTGATATAAGGATGTTAAAATCGCAAATTTAACCAAAACCTTCGTATAGTTTGATCAATTACGCGATTTTCAGCCGTTATCTGTCGACGTGAGTGATTATGACAGGAGCTCGCAGTGATTCCGCCTTAAAACCAAGCGTTCTCCCAGTCCACCGGTTTTTACACTTTTCCCGTCTATGTAAATCACTAATTTTTGTAGTGTCGTATTACATTTCGAGCTTTGGTGACATGTGCGGATGACGCGGGCACAAATCTAACACACTATGAGAAATCTGAAAATACTGTGTACTCGTTACATATCACCTAAGAATCTCCGTTTAATAATGTAAATTCTTGTAAATTTTCGTATATACTTCATTCGAAAACGAACACGGCCGAACTTCTCACACACAACGATCCAAAAAAATGGACACTTTGTTAGTGCCAACCTCATACATCGAATCGCTACAACCAGGCTACAATACAGAATACAATTATGAAAATTGTTTGCAGTTCAATGTTTGCAGTTGCGGGCCAATCAGTGCCCTCCTTTCTTCTGGGTTGATTCTGCCACTCGTAGCTGAGCTTCTGTGCTAGGTTGGGGGCTGCTGGCCAATCAGAGGCGATCTGTATTTTGTTGGATGCAGAGCTTGGTTTTGTGGATTTCTGAAAAGTGGTTCACAAATTCTGCTTAATTTGTACCCACCCACCCTATTTATGTTTGATGAATGTTTTGATATTCCTACTACTTCTCGTATGTATTTTTTTTGTGAATGTTGGCTGTGGTGTTAAATTGGTCGAATACAATGCTGTGGCTGGTTTACACAGAGTATTCAGCTTATTACTAACCTGATTAAATAGTTGTTATTTTGTGTTTTGTGATATTTTGGGAAATTTCAACATGAACTCAGAAAAATCTTCAAAAACCTTCTTTTTAAGTATACGGCACAACAACACTGTTTTTTTTCCTTCCATGGGTGGTTTTAAATTGTTTACAGCGTAAACACGGAACTCGGAAGTTGAGTTCCGGCGTAGTTTCGACGATAAAGTTTACTGTTAGAAACTACAGGAAATTTACCAACGACTTTTCAACGAAAATTCACCTCAGACATAGCTACGAATATTTCTTCGTTATTTCAGACAGCTGGATATTCGTAAAAAAAAAAAAAAAAAAAAAATAGTGCGTGGAGTCCCTCCGCGCGGAAGAAGTGAAACTTCGTAATGTGGAAATGAAAATAGGATGGGGTAGAAATTGATTTTTAGTGAAATCATATTGTTTCTTTAAGACAAACTTTATTAACATAGCTTACAATTCACAATTGATCGCATCTTTTAATTATCATTTTCGAGTGGAGAAATATCCTAATATATAACATTTACAATGAGATTATGATAACTAAAGTAAGATACGAAATGTTTGAGTTCTATTTTTTCAATATTTCTTGCAAAAACTGCATCAATGGTAGTTCCCCCTTTGGTTTTCACGACGCTCACACTGTTTACTTCGCTCCATAGCAAGAATACCACGCGCATGTGCTTGGGATCTGCCGACTCACTCTCTTTCTCTCTCCTACTTTCTACCTTTGTGTATCTTTCTCTCTCCCTCTTGCGTTGGAATATTGGACGCTACTCGTTGCTAACGCTCGCGCTGGCCTGTAACAGGTATACTACGCGCATGCTTTCGAGTGCCACGATTTCACTCTCGCTCTGTCTCTTTCTATTCCCCCTCCCCATGAGCGTTAAACGTTTAACGCAACCTTGTTGGAAGTCGCATTAGAAGTTTCACTTCAAAAACTACGCCGTATTTGAATGGCCGTATCCTGTTTTTAAAGTAAACACACACGTAAACGAAATAAGAGTGTTTTTGAAAGAGTCTTAACAAGTAATTGAAAATTTTTGTTGGTATACCAATAATATTCTTGTGGATTCGTGTTCAAAGTAAGTGAAATTAGTACCTGCAAGTTTAAGAATATCCCTGTATAATTTGTGACCAGCGTTCTTAGTAAATTTAAGGTGAAATATTTTGACAGTGTACCTGGATCTAAAAAGAACGATTCGTATATATACGTGCCTTTTTCGCTGAAATGACCGTAAGTTTACTACGCTTTAAACTTTGAAAAAAAAAGTTTTGTTCAAAAGTTACTTTATTTTATTCTTGGCGATGAAAAATATAGATACGTAACTACCACATAATTTTTGGACCACTTTTGGCTAGATTAAATAAGCCTTAAGTCTGAATTTTATTAAGTTTTCTTGCATATCTTTGTTATTCGGCGAAAGCTAGTGCATCCTTTTAGTACGGCGTTGAAATATTTTTTTTCCGGTATATTCTACTGTAGAGAATAGGTTGAACTACTGGCTACGAAAATAAAAAAAATGTTTTTTTTTCTTCGTAATTTTAAGGACTGTGTGTTTTGTTCTCAGCAAATACTCAAGAATAAATTTCAGAAACAGTTACAATAAATTCATATCCAACCTGTGCTTTACATTTTTTTAAATCCTATTTCGTTGTAGTATTCTGGTGAAAAAGATATGCGACCGGAACAGGAAGCTTGAATAAAAGAGCAGGGGTGTTTTAAGGGGGAGTTGGTGGTCGGGTGAGGGGAAATATTTTTTTTAGTGTTCGTCCCTTCCCTAACGCAGCAATTATTGACGAATCATAAATGTATTTTGGGAGTTAACAACCGAACCTAAAAATTACCTCGTAGCTTCCGGTTATGGATTTGTTCATTTACATTACATTACAGAAATTACTAAATATTTACGTTTGAAAGTACTGAACTATGCTGGAACCCACATATTTTCAGAGTACAAAGAGTTGAGAACGCACAGAGGCTTAGTTTTTATGCTGTTTTCGCAAGATGAAGACAGTCCTACAGAATTAAAACGACTTCATTTGACTTGGGGATTTCAAGATAATAGTAATCAATGGTGCCACCTATTTACCGGTATATTACTCATAAATTAATGAGCCAAGGCAGGAGTTAAGAACAATTTGTTACATGATTTAACGCCTTAGTATTAATGCCTTTCGAAAACTCTTACACACATACGCAAAGTTCTCTCAATGCAATACAGTGGTGCATATTTATTTTCAATCCCCTTTCATAATTCATTGATAACTTAAGATAGTGTTTATGGTCTTAGAATACACCAAAATTTATCACGTATATGCAGGTGGAGTAATACAATGTATTCACTTCTAAAGACTTTCACAGTTTAGGTATAATTTATATTAACAGATAAAGTTACAACTAAAAGAACCAACAATTTTTCCAACTGCTTATCTTACCTCAAAAATTTTATGAAGCATAGTTTATTGTGTATTTAATGACAAACATTTCAGACCTAACAGGCCACCAAAAAAAAACACATAAATTTTTAATATGTACCCTACCAAATATTTGTTGGTGGCAACAAATTAATTTTGAACTGTGTCTTGTTGGTATTAAGTTATTTTTTTCTAGCCTAAAAGATTGTTAATACTGTCACCAAAAAAAATATTTAGTATCAATCGCAATAACCTGTTTTTTTTTTTTTTAATTTTTATTTCATGCCGGTGTGAGTTGTCAAAATACACGCGAACGCTTTGTTGCCTTAGCCTTTGAATATATATACTGTATAGAAGTCGCGAGTGGATAGGATTTACTCTACGTTTTTCAGAAGCGTATGATGAGCAGCTTGGGAACTTCACCGCTGCAGTGCGCTGCCGTAACGCCCTGTATCGTCTTAGTTGTTATTTACACGTTAGAGCGCAGAACTGTCGCCCGCTGTCATTCACCGCACCACACACCTATCATTCACTGCAGCTTAAGGTCGTTCAACAGAAGGGGGAAGGGGTGTTTGAAGAGTTCGACACTTGTCCGCTAGGGACCACCACAAATCGATGCCCTAGAGATGGTGGCGATTGCGGCGGTGAATTAACCAACTACCTCAAAACCGTATTAGAAAATTTAACCTGGGCTGGCGACTTCTATACAGTATATATATTCAAAGCCTTAGCAGAACTAAACGATTAGAATACCCGAGCGGCATGACGTCGCAGCTTTGAATACTTATTGAAAGAGGGCGCGCGCGGATCTTGATACGAACGACGAGGAGGACGTTTTAGGGAGGGAGGGGGGGGGGGTAGTGGTACACATGCAGAAGAAGGGGGAAGGAGGGGGTGTGGTAGTTTCCCAAGAGTCCGAAGACGTGGGTGGGCCCCCTTTTAATACCCCCGGCTCATCCGGCACACGGCTGCCTATAATCTGAGGCCAACATTGACCCTACCCTCAACATTAAACCCCCCTCCCCCTCTTTCCGAATCTTTGACCAAACAACAAAAATTTCTGTTCCTCCCCCTGACCGGGCCAAACACGCGGACGACCCCCCCGACGGAAGATCAGGGCAGATTAACCCCTGCTTAGAGCCATTCGGTTCCACCAGCCACCCTTCTCCTGCAACTTCTTCCGCCGCACAAGGGCAAGTCCCCAGCGACACCTGTGACAAACGGCGCCCCTCTGGGGACCGTGAGCTTGGGAAGCCACGCCGGGTCTAGCTTCTGTTGCTTCGGCCCCCGTGCCGTGTCGGTAAGTGCGATAGTTCTGCCCTCGGCCAGTCTGCGCCGTCCCCCCCCCCCCCCCCGCCCCTCTCACTCAAAGATTCTCCCCGATCTTGGTTGGACGGTGATCCCTTAACATCATCCGTCCTCCGTAGCGCGTTGGGCGAAAATCAAACTGAGGGGTTCATAAGTCCAGAATTAGTACGAACTTTGCTGGACACTTTGGGTGGGGGGGGGGGGGAATCCATTGCATAGAGAACTGTTGGAAAAAAGGGGGGGGGGCAGGTGGTGGGAAAATTAAAAAAAATTGTTAACTGAAGAGAGAGCCTACTTCACGGATCGTCGTTTTCAGGTGGCGGATTTCCAACCCCCCCCCCCCCAACCCCCCCCCTACTCGTGCTGGTCAGCGGTAATAATTAATTCAATATGAAAAATGTTGATGAAAAATTTTAGTCTTGTTTCTAATGGCTGGAATAAGTTTACACCATTTTTTTTTTTTTTTTGGTAATATGTATATATTTTTGTTTGTTTTAGGAAGTTGAAATGTTGTAAATTGGCTGCCTGTCGTTAAAAAAAAATGTTTTTTTTTTGTACTTAAATTTTTTTTGGGAATCAGTTGCCAATAAATTAGTTTATAATAGTTACAAGACAAAAATATTGCAAATTTTAACAAAATATAATTTTTGCATTTATGAAATACTTTTTTTTTTTTTGGAAATAACACTGAATATTTTTTGTCGTGCTCACGGAAATTGGTGGCAAAATTTAAAATTTGAATTGATTTTTTTACACAAGCATAAAATGTTTAAATCACAGAAAAGATAAAATAATATCTAACAATTTGACATTATTTTATTTTATAATGATTTATTTCATAACGTATTTAATACTGGAAAGCTATATTATTAGGCAAATAAACATAATTATCTTTGACAGAGGTCGCAGATATATATATATACCTATATATATACCTATATATCTTAATATATATAAATCTCGTGTCACAATGTTTGTCCTCAATGGACTCCTAAACCACTTAACCGATTTCGATGAAAATTGGCATTTATGTGTAATTTTTTCCAACTTGAGAGATAGGATAGTTTTTATTTCGATTAATGGTCTTAATCTGATAATTTTAGAGTTTTCTAATGTGATGTATGTATGAGTTGGCAGAAAATCACCACGGCAACGGCTGTAGCATTGTTGATGCTTCATTCGTCTCCATGGCAACGACTATTTCATTGTTAGTGAAGTCCTCATCACTCATTAAATACAGACCACCAATTTTTAGATATATACAGGTAAATAACTATACACTGGTAGAACAAAGTCGGTCGGGATTTGAAAGTGATATAAATTATTCAAATTAAGAAGACAATTACTAACTACATCTGATTTATAAAAAGGTCCAGTGAACTCTTTACCAAGTCAACCGATTTCGATGAAAATTGGCATTTATGTGTAATTGTTTCCAACTTGAGAGATAGGGTAGTTTTTTTTTTTTTTTTTTTTTTTTTTACAGTGGGTACTTCGTCTCCATGACAACGTTGCGTGCTCGAGAGTCGGGAAACCATCGGTGCTATTCGTTTTTTCTTCGGTACATTACAAAGCATTGTATTAAGTTTTTGTCAAAATTAATTAATTTTCATTTTATTTCATTTATTATAACTGTAAATAGGAGATTTCGTCTCATTTTTTTCCCATTAATACAACCGTGCGAAGCCGGGTCGGGCAGCTAGTATACCTATATATATATATATATATAGGTATGTGTGTGTGTGTGTGTGTGTGTGTGTGTGTGTGTGTGTGTGTGCAAGTATGCGAGCGCTAAAATATGCCTTTGCGCAAGTGTGCAAGTATGTTAGTATTCATGTGTACAAGTTGCATACAAGTTGTGGTGCGTAATCTCTACCTCTCCCATGCCGTCTCTTCCTCTACCGGTTCCCCCACCACGCACCTAACTATTCCCCTCATGCGATCGGAATTTTTGTAACGCTCGAAAATCGCATCCCCATCAGCAAAGGAGTTTCAATCCAAAACCTATCAAATAACCGTAGGGTGAATTAACAGCACAAGAATAAGTTCCAAGTGCCGAAACGTGGTTTAATTTCGATCGATAATACCGTCAGAAGGCAACGACGAGCTCGTATTATCGTTTCTCGAGACCTCTACAGTTGGAAACGCGCGCGACACATTCTCTCTCTCTCTCTCTCTCTCTCTCTCTCTCTCTCTCTCTCTCTCTTTCTCGTGGGTCAACAAGAGACTAGCTATAGCCCATCTCATGATTAGATTGCAGTACAGAGTAAATGGCGAACAATTGTTGCCAGATTGAAGCTAGCCGGCTCGTTAACATCACAAATCTTATTTTTTCATACCATCGTTATTTATAATTAGTTTTAATATACATTTTTTTTTTAAATTTTACTACTTGTTTAGTGCTCTGAGACCACAAATAAGCATCTATATGACAGTAGTCGTACACTTGCAGTCGCACTGAAAGAAAAAAAATAATTCCATGCAAAAAAAACAATTATTATTTCATAGGAAAAAATTAACTATTTGTAGCAGTCGTCTACTACTGATAACAAGGTATTCCATAAAATTATGTGTTATGCTCAAAAGAGAAAGATGGAGTCTTTAAATAAATAATTTGAATATTATCAGTTGATGCTCTTGATGAAGTACAAAAATATAACATATTTCAAAAATTTCTCATTGCAGATTTTACTTGAAAATAAATATACAATGTTACAGGTACATTTTAAACATTTTTTCATTACGTTAAAAAAAAGTGTTTAAATCGTTGGTGCTCTTTGGAGATAAACCAGGCAAAAGAGCACACCTAAACAAGAACAAAAATTTGCTCATTGTAAAAATTGCACATTGGAAAGAGAGAGAAATGGCTCATTTAAATGGGCGCTGCAATGCAATCAAAGGATGAGACCCGCTATAGCGAGAGAGAAGTGTGTAGGTACAAAAGGGATGGAGAAGGAGATTGGGGAAAGCGAAGAAATCGAACGTCCACCTGACGTTATATATCCCCCCGCAACCCCTCTCAAAAACCCCAGCCACCCCAACCCTCAATACCTTCTATAAGGCCTCAGATGCATGAGCCAGTCTCGGCTATGGAGCAGGGGGAGGGGGAAAGCCTGCATCTAAAGGCCGGGAGGAAGTATGTGAGGGGGGGGGGGGGGGTGAAGGTGCACACCAGTCGGTCTTATAAATCAAATTTTAGATTCCCAACGAACGTTTTTATGTCTGCAGGCAGCGGGAGCCCTTTCCTGTAAGGTTTACAGTCTTCGTCCTTTTTTTTTCTTCTTTTTATTTTACTCTCGTTGCTCTTCCTTCATCTTTTTTTCTTTCTTTCTGCATCTTCACATCCGGGTTTCCCTTCTTTGCGCGTACTTTTTGCATGGCTGAAGGTAGGGGTCGGCCATTCATCCATTACGTACTACACGGATACTGCCATGAAGCTGCTGTTTTTGTCCATCTGATGATAATGCGCACAGGATTGCGTGACACCTGATACATTGTCCGGAGCGCAGTCTCTTTGAATTCGGGAAACCGTTTTAAACGACTTGCATTTTTATGGGAATTTCGAAATTATCGTTTAAAGTTAAAAGAGTTAAAAGAGTAGTTTTGACATATACTTATGGAAGTTATTATTATTATTATTATTTTAAGATGACTCTCTGGAGTTCATGTTCGAAGAAAGCGAACTCAGGACTTATAAATTCACATATATAACAGTAAATATTTCATTTTTTTTTTAGGAACGTTTATGTTTTTATTTAGTTTTATAAAATGTTACTACGCGAAGCAAGTGTAAGTATATTTCAAATTACATATTAGGTTAATTATTATTTACATTATTTTTTAATAATCTTGTTTGTTATAATTTATTTATTAAATTTTTTTATCTTTTAGGCTACGTTTAATACTTTAAACATCTTATAATTTTTTTTATATTTTTATAATAATTTATATAAATATTTTTTTGGTTTGTATTGTATTTGATATTTTATTTTCATTTTCTTGGTAATTTTTTATGTAGGTTAACTTAGTTATCTAAGTTTTGTTTTATCCTCACTTTGCATGGACAAGTAAAACATTAACGTCTTATCTTCGCTACATAAAATAAAATATAAGTGTGATTTGTTTACTTACGATTAAAATTTATAACATTGCAGCTATAAAAGAAAACTTTATATTTTGTCTGGATTTCAATGCATCTGTCTCACTCTGTCAATTTACGCTCGTTATGATTGCATAATACTAAAAAAAAATATGTTACTTCCTTTTAGTGCAAACGAAAAATCCTCTCAACTTTCAACAGAAAACGAGCTTTAAAAAAGCAAAGTTTGCAGTGAAGTCTAAACAAACCACAGCCATTACCAAAATTAAAGACGTCACGTGGCGTCAGAATTTATTTTAAATACTTTTAATGAGATGACAAGAATCGCGCTACTTTAAGAATGGAATGGTTGGGTGAAAAAGAAACCGTGATTAAAACTGGAATCGTGAATAACACAAAATTAAATTGAAGCACTGAGAAAATTTCGCATATCGTTTGGCGTCTATGCAGAAAATGAACAAGTAAAAGATAAACCCCAGGGAAAACAGCTTAGATGAAGAAAAAAATACTTGGTCTAATGAAATACAAACTTCTTCAGCACAGTAGTTTAAATAGTTTACATATGTTTGACAACTAAAGGAGAGAAGCTTAAAAAATTAAATTAACTTTTCATGACAATTTTTTTTTCAAACGAATTCGTTCTTCTGTAAATTATCTAAAGAAGACTATGTCTAAAACAACACCCGAAGTTTTTAAAGTTAAGATTAAAAATTCAATTTTTTTTTAATATATAGTTTTATTTTACAAAAATGATGAGAATCAAGATACAAAAATAAACACATAAAATTATATTTCAAATAACTAAAAAACATGCTTTTATTTTGTATGAACTAAAAAAGTAAATAAAACAACTTTAAATTTAAGTAATTTGTTGAACAGTGATAGAATGAACTACACAAAACTCTGTGTATCGTCATTTATTTAATAAACTTAAAATAAGAATCAAGTAATAAACAAAAAAATTAATTTTAAGTGAAAAAAAGTGGAATTCTCTCTTTCATTTTAATGATGACTCTGCCCTAATGAATAGTCATTAGTGATAGAAAATTTAATACAACTGATACCAAGCACCCCACGCTTTTTTTTCATTTAAATTATTTGTTATGTTTATTACTTCATCCTTCTTTTAAGCATATTAAAAAATTACGATATACAGAGTTGTGTGTAGTTAATTCTATCGCTGTTCAACAAATTCCGTAAATTTATAGGTTATGTTTTACTTTTTAGCTCATACAAAAATAGATTTTTTTTGAATATAATTTAATTATTTTCTTTTTCGTTCATTTTTTTTTACAAATTCCTCGAAATTAACCACAAAATCAATTTTAAAAGTTCCATGATTGCATTTAAACTACTTAATAGATTTTCTAATATGTAATATTCTTCAGGTATTCAACTACACATTACTGGACCTGGGATATCGAAGCGAACGTGGCCCAGGAGCTTAGAACATTCTCAGAGCGTTCCGTGCAACGGGCTGTACTGGAATTGAAGGGGGGAAAAAAATAGTGGCAGGGAGGGGGAGGCGGCTGCAATTAAGGCTGGGGTAATGGATATTCCTCGGCAGCCGTGTTAAGGGGGCGAAGGTTCTCGCAATGAACCGGTCTCGTTGCGAGAGGAAACGTGGCTTTTAAGAGGGGGGGGGGGTGGATGGAGGGAGAGGTTTAAAATATCGCAGGAATGATAAATCATTCCGCGCGGGGCCTGCGACGAAAAGGTTCCCACGTGAGCAAGAGAGGTTGTTGGTGGGGGGGGGGGGGGGGGGTAGGTTTTGGTCTAAGGGTGTGTGTGTGCGTGGCCCAACTCTCCACCCCCTCCCTCGCCGCAGAAACTCTCTCTCTCCTCCACCCTTAAAGTTTCCCGCGCGCACCAGTACAAAGCAATTTGCTAATGGCATCACATTCGTTAAGGCCCCTGCGTGCATGCGTGCTGCTTCTGTGTGTGTGTGCGGGTGTGAAGGCTGTTTTAACTCGCGCGGCGCGGTCGGGTGATATGTCATTAGCGGCGGGGGAAAAGGGGGGGGGGGGTTGCGATATTAACACACACACACCTCCTCCTCCTCATACCCCCCCTACTTCCCCCAGACACGTGGGGGTGAGGCGCGTCAGCCTTTTAGACGGTTAGGGGAGGTAGTGGTTGCGGGGTGGCATCACTAAATCACCTTCCGACTCGTGAAATGCCGCCGGGTGTCGAGAGAGGAAAGGGGTGGTTTGACGTGGTTGGGCCGTACCAAACCTTACCCCCCACCCCCGACATTACCCTTCCCCCCACCCCTTTTTTCCCCTAGTCGCCCCGGGCCAACCCATATGAACCACACCAGGGGTTGATGAGGTGATGAATATTCCGACCGATAGATCAAGCTTCTCCACCTCTGAGCAGAAGCATGTTTGAAGCGCAGGGCGGCAGATAATAAAACATGCTCTGGTGTGGCCTGTTAGCGCCTTCAAATGAGATTTAGTTTATATTAGTGATGGGTCAGATCACAAATGTTCTCGATTCTGAATCTCAAATTCGCATCCCAAAGAGTAGGTAGCCTCGAATACACCCCCTCGAATCCGAATCAACATAGGTGTCAAAAATATGATAATATACAATAAGTGAAAAAAAAACTATGGTTTAAAACTATGGCATATGTAATAATTACAGTATCTCGGGAAATGGTGACAGTATAGGTATGAAGAGAAAAAAAAACCTAGTAGGTAAACTTTAGAGGTTATCAGGCATTTTTTTTTAAAATTTTCTTAATTTTCTGTAATTTATTTCTTCAAATCTTTTTCCACGAACATCGAATCCTTCGAATACTATGGATTTGTTGGTATTTGAGGATTTGAGGATTTGACAGGTCCAATCCCTGGTTTATATATGTACATACACACATTTATATGTAGGGTGTGTCCGAACAACACCCTGTAGTTGATTATTTAAGAGAAAATAAGACGAAAACATATTTACAACAACCAAGGAAGAAAAAAAAAATGGCGAATAATGTTTCTAACGGTGAAAATCTTTCAACTGTGAGAACTTTGTTGAAGAGGGATAGAGAATCTTTTACATATGCACTTTTTTCTAACAGAGTTGAAATCGATTATTCATTAAATAATTACAAACTAACCTATGAAAATAACAAAGAAATATGCGCGAGTCTTTCAGTACCTACTCGCCTGTGATGTGTAAACCTATAAACTCAATGACGAGAAAAATCACGTGTTCTCACGTTTTCATGTTGCAAATAAACTTAAAATTAACGAAACTCACACACGAAATTTGACGTGGAATTCTTTGAACTAATGCCGAGCGTGATCAATGCACGCAAATTGTGTTTTCGTCTACGTTTCTTGACGCGATTCACACGTAGTTTCCGCACCCGCCGCTAGAATTCGCTGCTGGAACAGCTACGTCGACTATCGAATCATTCGAAATGCAGAGAGAAATGTTGAACTATATAACGTAACGGTTCCGATAAAAGCTAAAAAGGGTTGGAAAAAATAATAATAAACCTCGTTTTTTGGACCTGATCATAATTCATTAAACAGTTGATACTAAAATTTTTTGACATGACAACGTCTAATAAATCGATGAACGCCGGCTGCACGCACGAAAAAAGTGTCCCGTTACGCACATTGCCCCGTTATGCTGTGTCCCGTTACACTCATTGTACGCTTGCGCCGCATCTATCTCTCTTCCACTCGATTGGAACAACCATCGATTTGTTTGACTTTTTCGAGGCACATTCAACTTAAACACTCCCATTCGTTTCCTACTTTTCCCATCATCGTCCTATACTCAACAGAATAACACAGATTGGAAGAATTTAAATAGCAAACATGTATAAAAGTTATAGTTAAAATAATCTCTTCATTGAAGTAATAAACATATTTGAATTAATGAGTGCAAATAAAAGTAAATTTATCAATTAAATTGTATATTTAATTTCACTCCTTCTTTGTATCCATACAAAATAGTGATAATTCATTTATTCATAAAAGTATGCAATCATTTCATCAATGTTTTGTTATGACGTTGTTACGTTAAACTATCGTCCGTAAACCGACTTTACAGACAACCAATTTTTTTCCTGTGGCTTCGTTAAATTTGGTTCACGCCATTCACCACAGATGGAAGCACCGTGGTTAAACATTTCATTTCCATGCGACTTCTTGCCTCTCCTAGAGTTCGTTCACCGAGCTTTTATTAAGCGGACTAGGCGGAGCTGGGGCAAGTGGACCGAAAATCGTTTTGACCGACATTCATTTCTTCACGAATCCGGTCAAATGACTTTCGGTCTACTGTCTTATTTAAGGACCTTTATTTAAGGGCCCCACCCCCAAGGCACGCACTTGGTGCTCAAGATAGGGAAGCCTTCATTTCACAGACGAGAGAGCCACACCCGAAGTTCCCCGAAGTTCGTGCTGGCTTTTTTAAATTTTTGATTTCACAGTATCTTTAATGTAGCTATCATAACCAAATCAACCGTCCAAAAAGTTTTAAAGTATTTATAATGTAGCTAACCTAACATAATTGACCATTAGTTATCATGAGTTACAAATAACAAAAAAAAAACCGAAGATGCACGATCAGTAGTTTGGCTCTCTCGTCTGTGAAAAGATGGCTTCCCCTCAAGATATCCAAATGGTGTATTTTTTATGGAAATCATTTGGGAATGCGCTGGAGGGCGGATGTGTAGTTATGTTCCTGGATCTTGAATTTCAATTTTTTTTTTATATTTAGATTGAAAGAGAGGCTAATTTTAAGACACTGAAAGTACCAAAGAGCCTTTCATTACATCTTTATATTCATTTCTCCGCCGTACACTTCTATGGTCACCGCTCATATGTCATAGTTGCCCCAAGCACGACGAGAAGAGAGGGCGCCAGTTCACGCCTCGCTAATCACAGATACGCCCCTGTCTACACGGGACTCTCAAGGGATATTCACGTCAACTCATCCCGTCCCAAACGTTTGCCGCCAAAAAATATTAACTAAGTCCTATCTGCGAACTCCAAAATTGTCACGTAAGTGATCGTTATGATTAGAGACCGGAAAAATTCGCGAAATCATTTCGCGATAGGCTAAAATACAAATAGTTATACCTCATTGCTGGTTTTGCTATTGGATCAGAACTCACCTGGATGACTCTGGGCCAATGAGAAACACCCGACCAAAGCTGTATCGAATCACAGGCTGCTACGTTTGGACGTCTCAAAACACAGCAGCCAATGAGTGGGTGACATTTGACCGAGTGTACGTAGAACTATGGATTTCATCCTGCAGGTCACTGAACCCGCGAATTTTTCCGGTCCCTAGTTATGATGAACTCTTGCGTCTTTCTACCGCTATTATATATACCACTTGATTTGTGAAGGAAGATATACATCAATCGAATGGGATATATACCTATATACATATTTTAAAGTAAATGTTAAATGATGATCTGCTTTACCTTACCGGCTGTAAAGAAAAAAAGTTTCATTAAAACATTTAATGAGTGGATATGTGTGGGGTAAACCGATCGATCTATGTCAAGGGGGCAGAGGACGGAGAATTTTTTTTTTTTGGCGTTCAACCCGTTTGTTGCTCGGACAGTGTGGATGGTGAAAAGGGGGGGGGGGTGATGGTAGGGAGTATTCGCGAGCCCCAAAGGGCTTACTCCCGTGTCCCGGCCGACGAGGGAGACGAAGGAAAAAAGAAGAAGAAGAACCTGAGGAGGTGAAGGGCCGGGTTGGACGGTGAGAGGGGTGGGGGGAAAGGGCAAGGGCCAGGGCGACTTCGTGGACGGCGGCGGACGTGCTCCGAATCCCAGCGACAAGTTTGGGAAGGGGGGGGAGGGACATGACGTAGTACCAGCTGCAGCCCAGCGCCGGAGGAGGAAGAACGCTCGGTAATCCACTCCCCCCTCCTTCACCCAACCAGGGCCGAGGGCCAGTTCTTCCTTCTCGACTCTTCGGTCTTCTTCCGCGCGCAATTACGTGTCGGCCCGCCCGCGGACCGCAATGTCGCGTTAGCTCGACTTCCACACCCCCCCCTCCTCACCCAACACCGTTCCCCTCTAACCCGTCTTGCGTCACGTGAGCCCGTGGCCCGTCAAACTGGACAGCAGTTCTACAAAGCACAGCAGCACCCGGCGAAGCAGTACGCACGCAGGCCTCCTTTTCCGCGGCCGCTGTCCGACCGAAAACTGTCCTGCTGGGCCCGACATGAATTGGGTTTCGTTCTGCGTCGCACTACGAATCTTCAGTCCAACAAGATACTAGGTTGTCTGTGAAGTCGTTTTACGGACGATAATTTTACGTGATAACGTCATAAGAAAACATTGATGAAAAATTGCATACTTTTGACATTTCAAATATTATTTACCTACAGTTTTTGCAAATTTAATTTAAATAATTTGTTTAAATATAATCACGAAGTATTAGTTAAAAATGCCCGCTTTAACCTGTTTGATATTATAGAAGATTTTCTCGCACGGTGGTTGGCCGGTTCTTGCACGCTGGGCTCAGGCGGAACGTGACAATTTTTTCGTGCTTGCAACCGGCGTTCATCGATTTATAAGACGTTATCATGTCAAAAAAAACACACTCCACCAAATATTTAATACTAAATTAATGTGTGTGTGTGAGTGAGTCAATGTCAGTATAATAAAATTTAATTTCAATTATATTTATATATCCTTTTTTCTATTTAATATAATATATCGTCTGAGTTATGTTAGTACTAATCTTAGATGTTATTTGGTATACGATTAATCATGTACATGCTGTAATTTCTTAGTAAGTAATTTCACGTTTGATTGCTAGATAGTATTTTTAATTCGTTTATGTCACATGGTTAAGTGTAACAGAAAGTGTAGACTCCTTAACTCAGCCAAACAAAATTTGAAATAAATAAATAGCTGTTGCAATGCAGAGCGAAAGTTGGTACATTCCAAGGAAGGGGTGGGGGGGAACATACCCCATCCCGAGCCTGAATTTTATTTTATATTTTTATTTTGAAGGTATTTTTATTTTTAATAAATATTTAAATTTATTCGTTATACTTTTCTTTTATCAAAAGTTGTATGAAACTACAAAGGTTCAGTATTTGAGACCATGAATTTGTAGATATTCCAACTTATTTTAAGTCATGTTTTGCAGATGCATAATTTATTTGTACGATACCTACTCCAAAAAAAAAATCCTTTCTGGATCCGTCCCTAATACAAGCTAATATTTTGACGCGGATAAAACACGAAAGTAAATATAGATGATTGTAATTGGGGGAAGTGTTGACCAGTTCCGAAATGTCACTTTCAAAAACAACGAATAATGCTATTTTACTAACACTGTCGATCGCATGAAATTTTTTTAATAATACATTTTTTTTAACAGAACAAAAATTGTGGAATCAGGTTACGTAGACCATTGTACAGTACTATCCAGAACTGTATAGATTCAGACAAGTCACATGACACAGAGTGTACCGTGGTTTTATAAAACACTAGTTGAAGTACCCGGTGTTGCCCGGGTTAAACACCTCAAAATATAAGGAACATCACTGTCGACATACACCTTAAAAACGGGAAATTTTGATTTTAAGGTCCCATTGATTGCACAATCTCGGCGCATCAAGGCTACGCATCAGCAAAACCGGGATGCCAATCACTCAGCTTCATTTTGTGGGAAGGCAGGTAACTACTAGGCAAGACGTTGACAGACGCACCAAACGATAGCGCGTTACAAATTCAAGGTAACGCCATCTATTGACGAAGTTCTCAACCAAACTGTCATTAGGGCCCCCATGTTCGCTTGCAGCCGCGAGCTTCACCAAGCGGATGGGTTTCTCCAAGGAGAAGGATAGGAAGTTTCCAGACCTTACTATATGACCGTGTGGCGGACACAGAGAAATGACTCAAACTCACTGTTTGTGTGTCTGTGACCAACCGCCTATGTTTTAGATTATATAATTGAATTAACCCACTTTTCACTCCCTTAGGGACGTAATTTCATAATTATGTGCAGTCCGTGACACTCCCCGGCCCATAAACTATAGCTATATGTGAAAAAGTGTGTGTTAAGTAAGTGGTCATATTGCATAAATGCGGTGGCCACAGGGACCGAATTCTTTTACGCAGCTCCACACTTCACTTGCTATCGTGGCGTACGTGATGAGTCCGTTAATCCGGGCGGATTCATTGATGGTCTCCTCGTATGGTATTAGCCAGCCGAACGTGTCTACAATTTATTCAGGAAATCATATTGGAAACACATTTTTTTTTTAAACTGAAATTTTGTAATTAGAAACTACATAGAAACATTAATGTAGAATTACAAATTTATGTGAATTTTGCGTGGCATCTCTCTGGTATGTTGCGGACGGTACAGAGAACTCGGCCGGCACGTGGTGGCGTACTGCTCAGGTTTCACCCCGCCATGCTGCAGGGATAGGCGGGTCGCGCCGGTTGGATCACGCCTGCGCATCTCGCCACGCACGGCTTGAGGCAGACGACAACATAGCGGGGTTCGAGGTTATTGTTGTTCACCGCGCCACGGGAGTATATTCGCAAGGAAATGGCGTTCTTACAAGTACGTATTATTTTAATTACTAGTGTAAATCAGTATATTTAAACAGTGTTGTATGAGTATTGTTTTAGCTGTGTAACTAAATATTTATTGCTGGTATGATACTTTTCACGCTTTAGTTTGACATTGGTAATTTTTTGTCATGAGTTTTTATTTGATCAACTAAATCGCACACCGTATTATAGTTATGAGCCCACGAGCGTGTAAATATTTCGAGTCCAACAGAGAATATGCTAGTTAAAAGAAATTCAAACAAATATCGTGCGTGGAATATTACTAATTTATAACATCTGAAACAATTGTTTCCAATATGGCCTCGTGGCTGTGCGATTAGCATCGCTGACTACCAATCGATAGGTTGACGGATCAAAGCCCGGCGGCTGAAATTTTTTTTTGTACTTGTAAAAATAAATACGGCGCGCATGACAGTTCAAAAGTAATAAATATATTTGAATTAATGAATGCAAATAAAAGTAAATTTATTAATTAAATTGTAGATTTCATTTCTCTCCATCTTTATATCCATACAAAGTAGTGATAATTCAATAAAAAATGATTCAATTTTATTCATAAAAGTATGCAGAGGTAGATTTTATCATACAAAATATAGAAAAATTTAAAAAAAGTTTCTTCCTCAAAGAATATAATATATTTAATGCCTAAATGGTTTGGTTGCAAAAACCTATTACGGCTCAGTCTCAAGGCCGAATATGAAATTTAATTTTCTTCCAATGTTTTGTTATGACGTTGTCACGTTAAACTATCGTCCGTAAACCGACTTTACAGACAACCAAATTTTTAACAATTCTTTCTACTTAATTTTCTGCCAATGTTTTAAATGTTTTGGTGTTCCCTGAGTTTCTGTATGTTTGCACATTTATCTTTCTTGTCTGTTATTGAGGTTTCTTATTGCATACATTATAATCAGCAATGGTGTATGTCCTAATTTATATACATAATCAATCTCCCCAATTGCAAGAACAATTAAAAAAACAATATTAAAATACTATTTATTTGCTATTTGAAACCCGTACGTTTGCAAAAAAAATGTAATTACTCTAAAAATATCAAGTGTAGTATGTATGGAGAATTTTATTTCATAACGAAATTATTATATTATATCTACTTAATTTGTTCAACTATAGTTATATATAATTATTGTACAGCGGGACTGTAAGTTTGTTTGCAGAAAATCAACTAAAAAATTGCCAGACTAGTTATACAAATTATATTTCACTGTTATGAAATTACATAATTCATGCTGAACGAACAACATAAGAACACATAAATTTGTTCGTTACCGAGGTTAGATGATACTGCACGTGTTAATGACACGCGAAACTACAATAAACTCGTGTAATAACATCATGTCAGTGTTAAGAAGACTGCAAGTATCCGCTCTACCACTCTGGTTCTGGGGTAGAGCGCCTGCCTTGTGACTTGTAGGACCCGGGTTCGCGCCCCGGCTCCTCCAAGGCGGATTGCCCAGATAGAATGGCGGCATTTTTTCTGGTAGGAATACAATCCCTTGTAACAAGTCAGGCTACCAAAGAAACGGTGGGTGGAACAGAAAAAAACCTTCCAGGTGGCTTCCAAATGGGGAGCCCGTTTCTTTTCTTGGGCTCCCCATGCGGTGGCCATTCCGGGGGTTTCTCCGGGGGAACGGAGTTTTGCAAAAATATTGTTTTTAGTTTTGTAGCGTTTTAATTTTTATTGACTGTAGAATTATCATTCCAACATGTTATAAATAAAGCTCAAACAAACATTTAAAATTTTTTTGGTTATTTACAAAAAATTTTTGAATAAGTATACCGATGTTGTGTTCAACCATTTATCGGTACATATTTTCTTGAAGTATTATTGACAGTTAATTTTTAGTCACATTTTTATGGAAAAATAGACATATTTATAAGCACATGAATTTTATTCCTAAAAATTTATTTCTGAAAATCCACATAGTTTTCAATCAAGAAGATCGTCTTTAACACACACAGTATTATGTGTATGTATATATATAATACTGTGTGTGATAAAGACGATCTTCCTGATTGAAAACTATGTTGTTTTTCACACACACAGTGTGTGTGTGTGTTTGCGCGCGCACGTGCCAGTATAACATCCAGATATAAATAAAATATTCTGTTTATTTCAACATGAGCAAAGTACTTTGCAACCCAAACTTTTTATTAAAAAATTATAAATTTTAGCCCTCGTCAAGCGATGCGTGGTATATATTTGTTTTAATTATATTACAAAATAGACGCTTTGCTGATGCAAAAAATTGTTTGTGAAACAATTCAGCAATATATTTCAGCTGTCCAGATCTGGTTTTCAAGTTAACAAACGTATCTGAATTACGATAGCATTTATTGTATAACATTTAGTAAAAAAAAACTAACTCAATTAATTAGAATTATCACATAGTAAGAAATGACAATAAACGTGGTGTCCACTTTTAATACCTTCGAGTTATATTGGATGCCAAGTTTTTATTATTACTATTAGTTTCACTTGAAGATCTTAGGTCTTATTAAATTTATAACTTTCTCTGCATCAATACCTGATTGTATACTTTGTTCTTCAAATCAAATTGATTAGCTATGAAGTAATATATTGTGTCGTAATGTTGAATTAAATAACTAATTTTGATTGTACTAGAATTGAAAGTACCTATGCAGAAAAATAAGTCTTAAAATAATATTTTAAAATTTCAGGCTTTTTAAATTCCTTCTAAACATTCCTATATAAATATAATTTGAATTTTCTATTTACTATTTATTATATACGTTTTATTTCCATTTTTGATGCTTCAGACATTATATCTCGGTTTGGATTAAGAATTTCAACTTGCAATTAAAGAATTAGTGACACTTTTAAAACCATTTGTAACTATAAAATGGATATAAAATTATATCTCTTTTTGAATAATATAGAAGCATTCATTGGTAAAAAACTTAAGCAAAAAGTTATTTCAAACTTTTATAATCTACAAATGTTTTTTTTGTATATACCAATTTAGTTTCTGTTGAAGATTTTTTGTGAAAACCACAGTAACCAATTTGTTACTATGAACTTTATCTATCTGTGTGTTGTGTTGTTTCGTGTTTTGTCGTAAAGTTATTGATGTCTTGTGTTAATGTGTTTTTGGTTGTCATTCTACGTGCTTATATGTGTCATATTTCGTTTATAAGTGTCGTAAGGCACAAAAAACAGAATTTCAATTTGATCTGACAGTTTGCTACGCAAGGTAATATTTTTTATTTCGTAATAGAACATTTTTTGAAAGACTGCAAACCTGTGTAAAGCCCACCAACATTCGATATACGAGCCTATGTCTCCCCTAGAGCACCTGCGCTGCTTAACCTGTACCAGCAAACTAAACTACACAAAAATATTTCCCTAGAATTTCAGAATTTTGTAGACTTTAATTTAATATGGACATTAAAAACCTTAATAATGAAAACATTACATAACAAAATCCTTGAATATTTGCGTTGGATTTGCACTCATTAAATAATGATCTACAATTACTTCAAATTCAATGAAGCTACAGTAGTTACATTAGGATTTTATGAGTAAGGCCGTTTTCCTCATTCTGTGGAATGTATAAGAAATGTTGGCAGAATTCCCCTTCGTCCATTTGTGTTATGGCAGTCTTCCATTATGGTCGCCTTCGTCAAACCAGGAGGAAAAGTATCATAATGGAAAACTTCCATATGCATTTTTTTTACATTGAAAACAAATGTATCACTGCAAAATATTGATTTGCAGTAATACTAAGTTCTGATCCTTACCCGGGCATTTATGCTTTGTGTTGTCCCAATACCTCCAATAGTTTAAAGTTATTTGGAAACATTTCCCTAAATAGCTTTTCAGTTATTAACTGCGCAACTATAAGCATGATTAATATTTCCATGATTTAAAAAAGCGTTAAGCTTGAATAAAACATCAATTAAGATATAAAATTAGGTGCCAATTTTCGTAATAAATACTCAGCAGTATCTCTAAATAAACATATTTCAAATACAATGCCAAAATAACCATATTCATGCGTTGTGCATAGTTACGATATCTTTCGTTGTAGTATTACAAACCATTTATTTGGCAAATTGTTTCCAATTAACTCTTTTTGTAAATGTGCAGAAAATGTTTTTCTGTATATTTTGAAACTTCTGATAAAGACGTTGAAGTGTCTTTTTTTGATTACTTTTATTAATATGAATCAAATATAAAGTGAAAATTATTTTACAAGTCTGTAATTTGCTTAAGTATGCAATCAAATATAAATAAAAAAATTTTTTCAAATGGTCACGTTTTAAAACTCGGTTTTATGCACATACATACATACATACACACACATATATATATGTTAGTTCGCGATGCAATTCTTGTCCGTCATTGCACACGTCGCTCTTTGCTTCGAAACCTTCTTTGTCCGTGAGGCATGCGTTCCGTACAACACGAAGCTTGTTTCCCCCGAAACATTTCTATTTGCCTAGCTTCGTGTTTCCTTTCTGTTTTCTCCTTCGAAGAAAAAAAAAAAAAGAATAAATAAAATGTCCCCCTTATAACCAATATCTGGTCTCTCCCTCTTCATCCCAGACACTTGCTACCCCGGGGAATATTCTCCGTCCTTCTGTTTCCTTCTTCGCCTCTTCCCCCCCCCCCTTCCCCCCACGAACCCTCTTCGGGAAAGATGCTGTAGACGGCAAAGACTTCCTTAAAGTTTAGTTCGTGGACAATACTTACCACCTACCCCCGTTTTCTGCTCTGGGAATAACTCCACACTACACTGTAACAGAAAAAAGTCATGTCAAATTACAGATACTTATAAATTTGTACATTTACGTGAAAACAATGGTATCACTAAATTAAAAAAAAAAAATGTGTTCGCAGTAACACTGGGTTCCCTGATACGTTTTCCAGTATTAACTGCGCACATAATAAACATGATACAACCAAATAAAATCAAATTGTCATACTCGATTTTCTGTTCAATGATCTATAAAAATGCTTGAATGAAACATCAATTAAAATATAAAACTATGCGCCAATTTTTCGTAAGAAATACTCAGTATTATCTCGAAAAAAAAGAATTTCACAAGTACAAAAATAAACATTGTTATCTGTTGTACAAAGTTACGATTTCTTTCTTGTATTATTACAAACTATTTTTGGCAACTGGTTTTCAAAGGAATCTTTTGTAAAATTACAAAATGGTTTTTTTTTCTATGGCTGCGAGAGTGATAGAAAGTATCTGAGACACTCGGGTGCAAATGAAATTCCGTAAAAAATATATTACAACGTCGTTTATTAAATTGTTGTAGGTTCGATTTATCAAGACGGATAATAGACGGCAAATTACATACGCGTTTCTGCGCACGCAGTGTTCATATAATGTGCGTATATGATTTTTATGTGTAACATCTTAGCTCTCAGTATATGGCATTTGGTATGAGTAATTTCGCAAATGTAACGGAAGTCGGGTGCAACGAAAATGTGTAACCACAGTGTTGCCACCTGTTGTGAATGGCGCGAACCAAGGCTCACGATGTCAAAGGGAAACGTTATATTTTTAAATGTTTAATGAGTTTTTAACAAGATGGACAATAGTTTAATAAAATTACTTGTAGAAAATCAGGTCCTAAGTCGGGGTTTACATAGTGTTTTCTCAAGACTTTTTTTTACATTTTATCGGAGCCTTTAATTTAATATTAAAAACACTAATCGAATGAATTACCAGTCAACGTAGCTGCTCTGGCAACGAATTCTAGCGGCGGGTACGAAAACTAAGTATGATTCGCGAGCATAAGTACATTTAGTTGAAAAAACAATTTTCTTATATATTTTTTTCAGGCTTGGAATTATTTTAAATAATTCTAAGTTATAAATCCCATATGTAAGTTTCGTCTCATGATTGTATTTGCAATATGTGAACAAATGAATTCGGGTCGTTGCCGAGGTTACATGTTACAAATCCCTGAGCGGGTACGAAAGACTCGCTCAGATGTTGAGTTGACAATAAGGAATAATGCACCGTTATTCTGTCATCCGTAATGATGTCTCAACGCCGAGTTGAAAGCTCGTCAGTTGTATTCCTGCATTCATCGTGGGTGGGCAGATTAAATAATAATGCTCCTTCCTTTTTCTTAAAAAAAAAAGTTTATTCAAATAAAAGTACTCTGCAAAAAAAATGTTTCTGTGAACAGCAAATATGTGATGTTCGGAACCATCTTCGGCAGTACAGTCAGTGAACGAAGATCAGTGCGATAACAACGGGAGTTCGCTTCCGTTCGTCCCGAGTCTGTTGAACCTGGGTGGGTGGGAAGGGGGTTATTGGGAAGGAGGAGGGGGGGGGGTAAACGGATCACGACATCTGGTTGATCCCGCAGACAGTGGGAACGTGCGGGTCTCTCTTCGTGGCTGTGTTGCAGTCAGAGAAACAACACGTGGAGATGGAGTTTCTTGGTTTTTAAGGTGGAGGATTGGGGGGTTAGATGCGCGGGTGGTTGACGAGTTCCACCCCGGCGAGCAGAAGAAGGGGAGAGTGAGAGTGGGGGAGGGGGGTAGATGCCAGGCACGACCCCGCACGAAGCGCAAGCGCGCAAATTGCTTTTCTCGAGAGCAACTATATGAGAGGGGCTGAGACAGCTATTTTACAACACTCCGTGGCATACTCGACCCCCACCCCTCCCCCCAACTTTCTCACCCCACCCCACCAACTTCGTCCTCGTTTCTAACTCATCCCCCCCTTCCCCCCCTCTTTCTAAAAAGCCCTGGGCTCCCCTCCGATAAGACGGAATCGAATTTCCAACCCAAGATTTCTGCAGGCGGTGGATGAGAAACGCAAAATTACATCGTAAGGGTTAATGATGCTGCAAAGACGCGCCCTGAGGGGGGTGCTTCAAATAAAACCCTGTTTGGTTGGGGGGGGGGGGGACGAGGTCCCGTAATAACCGAAAGATGTACGTTGGTGGCAGGGCAAAAGCGGGTAGTTGAAGGAGGGGGTGGGGGGGGGGGGGAAGTAAACGCGTCCGTACTCGTGTGTGCAGAAACGAATATATTAGCTCGTTCAGTTTCTGCGTCATTTGTGTGGCTGACGACATGGTTTAACGCCACGGCGGGCTGAAGAGCTTTTCCCCGGGCGAGACCTCTAGAGAAGGGGTTGTTGAAAGTTCCTTCTTGCTGAGATCACCAGACAAGGAAATGTAACGAGTATCCGTCAAAGACTGGCCATTACCTCCCCCACTCCCTTTAAAAAAAGTCATTAGAGTCTCGAGTAGACATTGGTCGTGTGTGTTTTTTTTTTTAGCTCATTCGTAGCACACAGAAAAAATTTTTTTTTTCCTGTGCTTTTGCAAAAACGATTCTTTTGGAATACAGTTGCCAAGAAATACTTTGTAATAATACAAGAAAGATAATGCAACTTTGTACAACACATGGCTATAGTTATTTTTACATACATGAAATACAGAATGTACATAAAATAATGTCCCATTTACAATATTAGGCCTATATTATAACAGTTTAATTTAGACTATCTACAACAAATCATACATCAAATTTAAGAAAAACTAATCTAGTTTATTTGGTAAGATTTTTTTTTACAGTAATTCATTTTGTAAATTCTTCACAATTGAACTTTAACCACGTGATATGCAAATTAAATTACGACGTTAGGACGACAAGGAACTCACTTTTGTTACTTAATTAAATAATTTTTAAGTAGTCTTGCCATTTTAGGGAATCTATAGGGCTTGAGTGGCCCAACCCCTCGGTTCTATGGTTATTACTACACGAATCTGTACAGCGTTATTTATTTACAGAGACCGGAAAAATTCGCGGGTTCAATCACCTTCCGGATAGACTCCAATATCCTCTAGACACTCGGGCGAATGCCAACTGTTCATTGGCTGCTGCCTTGTGATACGTCTCGACGGGGTGGTCTGTGATTCGACACTTCTGTGAGTGAGGGTCTCTAATTGGCCCTCAGTCCAGATTAACAGTAAACCAATTGCAGAAGCAGCACTAAGTTATAATTATTTGAATTTTTTAGCAAAACACGAAATGAACCAGCGGAATTATTCAGGTCTCCATTTATCTAAAATGCAATATCGCGTAAAAAAAAGAAATAATCAAAATAGGCAATACGTTGCTTTGGCGAAGCATCAGCCGAGTGCGCGCGCACGCCATCTCGTTGAGGAGTTAAATGCGAGGCGAACCCGAAAGGACCTGGTGAGCGGTGGAAATATATTGGCCGGTCTCCACGTCGCGTCGCAAGGGGCTGCTTCTTCTGTGCAGAGCGGAAGGGTGTGATAAACGAAACAAGAGAGAGGTGTGGGGAAAACGCGCGGGGAAGTGGAGATAGGTAAGACACCGAGCTTGTTTACGTGGATGGTGAGGGGGGGGGGGGGGTGGAAGGGAGAAAACGGCGCTCGCGCTAGAGGGCGACTTGAATATCATCTTCTTCCAGAAAGTTGGCCGCGCATCTTGCCAGCTTCTTCAGTCTTCCCCCTGCCCCCTTCCCTTATTGCCCCCCCCCCCCCTTTTCACAATACCCCAACCCCCGCCCTCACCATTCTCCAAAGTCCACCCCCCCCCCTCCCTGGCACCTTACTTTACATCCCTTCTCTTCTATCCCGAGAACTGTCCCCGAGGGAAAATATTTGGCCGCTTTAATTTACCTCCCGCTTATCGCCCCGCAGACACATTCTTACTCAATTTTAATTTTAAATTAGTCCGAACAAGTTTTCGGAACCCATTAATATTAAGAAGCGTTCTTAAGCCCCGCCGCCAGTTCCGCGGAAGAACCGACCCTATTTCGGACAGTTAACACCTCCCCCCCCCCCCCCCCCCTGCACACACCACCAACAAACCCCCCTCGACGAACTCAAAGTCGTCGAACACGCTGCGTTCGCTCGCAGTGGCTTAGTTATTACATGGAATACAAACTTATCAACGAAATGGGGGGAAAAAAATATTTTTTTTTTCCCTTTGTCCTGCAAAAATAAAATGAAAGTTAATCCCGAGAGATGCGCTTTTTAGTCGATGAATAACCTTTTTTTTTTTCCTAAAGAGTTTTTGGACACAAGTTTCAGTGTTATTCGATGTCTCGGCTGTAGTGGAAGTAGATGAGGTGATGTCTTTTTTTTCTTCTTCTTCTTCTTCTGCGTGTATGTGTTTTACGATTACCTCTCGTCCCAGAAAAAGCGTGAATCGGGGGAAGTGGCTGAAAAAAAAGTAGGGAAAAAAAGCGGGGCAGGGGGAGAATTCTACAGAGAGATTTTTTCGTGGGCGATGATAACCCGACGGTAGAGAGAGAGAGAGAGACATTGTGATTGAGGGGATGAGGAAAGAGGCTGAGAAGGGGAAATCTGTAATCTCTGTGCTCCAGTCGCTAAGACGGAGAAGGGGTGGATTGTGAAGGGTTGTTGGGGGGGGGGGAGGTGGTGGTTTGCCAGGGAGGGGGGGGGGGGGGGGTTGGAGGGCGGGCTGAAGACTCAATATCCGCGATGGATCAGTTTTCAATGAAGACCCGCCTAGCGCGTGGACTCTGGGGAGGATGCACGCTATCTCCTCCTGGCCTCGTTCCCCGCGCACACCCCGTGTGTGTGTGTGTGCGGAGAAGAAGCAGACGGAAAGAAGAGGAAGAAGGAACCTGCTGATGAAGTTTGGAAATAGAAAGAGAGAGAGAGAAGCGGAGAACTGTTCCCACTCTCCTTTCCTCCACATCCCTCATCAACCCTCTCGCAGGAAAGCATGGAAGCTCAATGTGGCATAGTTTATTAAGCAAAGTTTTACTTCTTGATAGAAGACTTTCAGGCGGGCATCCAAAACGGTGCTAAGGGGGGAGGGAAAAAGGGGGGGAGTAGTGAACCGGAGGGGGGGGGGGGTTAGAATGAAGATGTGGACCGAGAAGTTAGTTATAAAGATGTATCCGAGAAGATTAAATTTCAAAGCGGTGAGGTGTCCACGGAAATTCGTAACCAGAAACGGGGGAAGTATTAATGCCTGCGTGAAGTAGGGCTAGGCCAAGAGTTGTGGTATTAGTGAGTGAACTAACGATGTATAAATCTTTTTTTTTGTTTTGTTTTGTTTTGTTTCGAGACACAGGATTTAACGAGCCTTAATCGAATTAATTGGCGTAGTTGCGAAAAAAAATAGTTGTAAATGTTTAAGTGAAGATAATAGTGATTGGAACGTTTCTTGTACGATGCCATTTATTTTCACCATGAAATAAAAATCCATTCACAGGCAGATATCACGCAGCGAGGCATGTTAAGGAATATTCTGCAGCACGGTACTTCGAACAACACAGATACAACTTTCAAAACTTGCAACGATTTTTAGGTTTTCATGAGAGGTAAATTTAGAGAAATAGAGGTGTTTATTGTTTATAATGAATTTTATTTACTTCTGCTTGTAAGAAAAATCTGAATGACGTCGGTAAGTTATCAAATATTTTGGTATAACTTACACGAAAAAAAATATATATATAATAATATTATTTCAGTTTTTCTCCCCTCAAGCAGGGCTTTGTCATTAAAAAGAGACTAAATTATTTCAGCATGGCTGTAAAAAAAGCTTGGCATTGTGAAAAGTGACTATTCACTTGTCGTCTTGGTCCTCCTACCATTTTTGTTACTGGTTTACATGAATTTACGAATGAGAACACTTGTTCAAAAATAAAGTCAGTATGAAATAGATTGGCTTCTGGGTTATAGTCGTGTCCTTGGCGAAAAAATTCACCGACGTTTCGGTCGACATTGCATTCGCCATCATCATGGAGCAGTAGGTAACTGCTCCCTGATGATGGCGACTGCAATGTCGACCGAAACGCCAAGTACACGGCTACAACCCAGAAGCCAAGCTACTTCAGACAATGGTCGTGAAAGCCTGCGAACATTATTGATAACAATGTCGAGCCAAATAAAATATTAATGGTTTCATTGCACGAAGCATTCTGCAGTTACCACCCCGAGCCGATTACTATTTATTTTCAATCAAATTGATGTTACGGAATGACTCCAAAAAAGGAAGAACGAATTTTTCTGAACATTCTGTGTGTGTGTATAGATATATATGTCCTCTCCATGTAGAGACCCGCAAAATCGTAAAGACCAGTTCTTGTGGCCTTAGCCAGCGCCTGGAAAGCAGTGGCAAGGAAAAGGAAGGGTTGGATGGAAAAAAGAACGTGGTAAGGGGAGGGGGGGGGTGGTAAGAGAGGAGCAAGGGAGAAAACACCCACCTCTAAAACCGGGGGGCGATATCTGTTTTTTTGGAAATTGAAAAATCGATAATCCAAATTGGCAATATATTTCCTGTTATCTGGGGCGTAGATTCTCTCGCCCCGGGGGGGCCAAACCACTTCCCACTTCCGTTTCCGAACCCACCTTTCCCACCCCCCTCTCTCCCCCGCCACACATATAAACCTCTCAAGTTCACTCCCCCCCAGTCTTCTCCGGGGCTATTGCGAACCCCTTAAACCCCCACCCCCCAGCATCCAACACCCCTTTCCTAGCTTCGACTCACCTCTGGCTGTGCGATCTAAACGCCGGTACACCGCCACATCAGCTTCGTGTTGCCGCGTCTGTCAGGATGAAGGAACGGAGAGGAAAACAGGGAAGAACAGGCCTAGGGCTGTTCTCGGAAAGCTACGAACAGAGCCCACGATCATTTATCGGGTTTATTGTGGAGCGAAGCAGACTTGCAGCACGTTTCGCTTCTGATTCGCGTCGCTTGCCGTGCACCTGACCATAATTACATTTTCATGCTTCTGTTTAGCGAGTTCCTTTCAAACTTGTAGCCAATTAGTAGTGACCGGTAAAAATTCGCGGGCTCAATGACCTCCAGGATAGACTCCAATATCCTCTACACACTCGGGCAAATTTTCAACTGTTCATTGGCTGCTGCTGACTTGTGAGTCGTCTTGACTGGGTGGCCTTGTGATTCGACACTTCTATGAGTGAGGGTCTCTAATTGGCCCTCAGTCCTCCAGATTAACAGTGAACCAATGACATAATCAGCACTAAGGTATAATTATTTGAATTTTAGCATAACACGAAATGAACCCACGAATTTTTCAGGTCTCTACCAATTAGACATTTTCCAGTTACGATACAGTTACTAGTTGACTTAAACTTTAAAACATACACCAATTCCAATCCATAGACTAATACCAAGGGACTGGAAAAATCCGTGGATTCAATGACCTTCAGGATTGACTCCACGACCGTCTGCATACTTGGGTGAACGTTTGCCTGTTCATTGGCTGCTGACTTGTGAGTCGTCTCAACTAGAGTAACTTTTGATGCGATGCTCACTTGATGGAGGGTATCTTATTGGCCAAGAGTCCACCAGATTAACAGTGATCCAATATCATAATCAGTAAAAAAAAGTAATGATTGTTTGAATTGTTAGCGTATCGCGAAATGTATCCGCGAAACATTTTCGGCCTCTACGCTGTTAGATAGAGACCTGTAAAATTCGCGATTTCAAATACCTAAATGATAGACTCCATGATCCTCTATGCACTCGTGCAAATTACATCTGCTGATTGGTTACCGACTCGTAACACCTGTTGACTGGAATGATCGTGATTCGCTAATTCTTCTGTTAAAGATTTTTCATTGGCCGAGAGTCCAGATAAACTGTGGCCCAATCACTGAAGCAAAATAATGTCAAAAGTATTTGGACTCTATCCTATCGCGAAATGAATCCGCTAATTTTACAGGTATCTACCCTGTTAGAAATGACGGTATATTCACGGACTTTTCAACGAAGATTTTGACTCAAGTAAACGAAGGGTTCTTCGTAATTTCAAATGACTGAATCCTCGTAAAAACTACGCTGTACTTTAATTTCCGAGTTGCTTGTTTCATTCTAAGCAAACGTGAACACACACTTGGACAAGAGATGATTCTTCTTACTGTAGACTTAATCGGTTTTTTTTTAATGTTTCGTTAATACATCAAGAATATTTTTTCGGACCCACTTTCACGAATATAGACGCAAATTCACGGACATCGCTGGATATTTTGTAACCCGGCATTCCTCGTAAATTGGAGGTGAAAATTTTTTTTTTTTAGCATTGCACTAATATGGTAGGTGACCCAAATATGAGACCCGGCCTTAATATGAGACCCTTGGTTATCTTGACAAGTAATAGCTGCTACCTATCAGCGGCTCTTGGAACTACCAGCAGCCTCCATTTCCCGACCACGGATAGAGTGAGACTTTTATCTGACGCGCGCGAGATCCAGAATAACAGTTTATAGGATATTCTTCATTTTGAGTTTTCGTGAGTGGCATCTTGCAGCTTTATTATCAACATAGAGGTGCGTTTATATTAATTATCCATTCATACTCTCTTATGAGCAGTGAAGTAAGCTTCCATGTGTATAAATAAGGAACTATGGCAGTTTAAAATTTCAGCCTTGTTGTTATGTTTAGTAGCGGCCATTATAAGGTGCCTAATATGAGACCACTTACATGTCCTAATTTGATATAGGGTTTCATATTAGGAATAAGGGTCTCATATTAGGTGATTTAGATTTAAAATAATACTATCGCTGTAAGAACAGTAACTAACAAGTTTAATTTTATTTAAAATATCTTAAAATTTTGCAATAGAACATAGTTAGATATGTAGGCCCTGCTGAGAAGGCCAGGAAAAGTCACGTTTCGATCATCTGCTTACCTCCACACTTAATTTCTTAGTTTAATTACTTTCTGTTTTAATACAATTGCTCAATCCTGTTTTGAAGTAAAAGTGCATTACATAATATATCATCTAAGATAAATAAATCCACCAATAGTGGTTTTAATAACAAAATATAAATATGTTTAAAAAGGGGTCGCAATATTCGGTACACTTGCCCTACCTCCGTGACATTACGGGCGAGAAATGCACACAGAACGAGCCAGCTCTCGAATCAAAACGCACGTAAAAGCGCTAAAGGGGGTGGTTACGCTCGAGAAAGATAGAGTGTGAATTGTGGCACCCTGGGGGTACTGGACCTTTTTATTCTTTCCGCTTCCTGGTTGGAGCATCCTTCATCCGTGAAAACCCGAGATCTCCCGGGCTCATTTGTGGTTCCTGAGGACCCCGAGAGATATTTCGGGAGCGACGGAGAGTTTTCGAGGGGGGGGGGGGTGGAGGAGGGAGGTTGGAGGTTCCTTTCCGGCAACCTCCGTCTACGAACGTCTTTTGCAAGAAGGAACTCTTGGGAGGATGATTTTTCGATTTCCGCCAAGGCGGATACTTCACCTAGACTTATGTGGCAGATGGCGCCGTGGGATTTGCTTGGGAATATGGAAATGTGTGAGAGGTCGTCGGTCGGTGGGTGGGGGGGGGGGGGGGTGGCAGGGGAGGAAAAGGGGGGAAATTCGGTGATAAAGTTGCTTGGGTCTTGGCTGTTTCTTCGCCTCTTTCCTCCCCCTTCCCTCCGCGGCTGTCACGTGGCGCTACGAGAGAAAAAAACAGGTGTTCCTAATTGTTAGAGACCTGAAAAATCCGCGTGTTTATTTCGTGTTATGATAAAATTCAAATAATTATACCTTAGTGCTGCTTCTGCCATTGGTCCACTGTTGATCTGGAGGACTGAGGGCCAATTAGAGACCCTCACTCGTAGAAGTGTCGAATCACAGGCCACCCAGTCGAGACGACTCACAAGTCAACAGCCAATGAACAGTTGGCATTTGCTCGAGTGTGAAGAGGATAATTGGAGTCTATCCTGGAGGTCATTGAACCCGCGAATTTTTTCCGGTCTCTACGTAATGGTCATTTGCACCGTTGTCTCGTTTCATAATCTTGATTTGATCATGGTTCGACAACACTCCTGATGTAATATACATATATTTATTTTTTTGTTTCGAAGATAGTTTGGGAACTTCTGTATGAATCGGCGGAACTGGCGGTTCATAGCGATGATCTCAGATAGCCGCAGCGCGGGCAGAAGTTCTCATAATTTGCACGGACTTTACACAGGACGTTTTATTAATGAGAACGTGAATGAAACATCATGTTTAAAAAAAATTAAATTACGTTATTATAACTTGATGTAAGCTTTTGGACGTACGCCATTGCTATAGTCCATCCACGGTAACCTCCTACTTTTCTGAAGCCCTGCTTTTCACCGGATCTACTTTAATGTCACTATGTATCCTTCCGCCGTATGTAAACAAAAACATTGCCATGTGACAAATGTCAAATGGTTTGTTTACAATCACCAGCTGTCAAAACAATGTGTGTATGTATGTATATATATATATATATATATATATAAAAGTAATTTGAATATGATCTAAGTATACATGCATATGTTCATAACATTATTTATGATACCCAATGGTAAAAATATTAAAAAATAAGTTTGTTAGCTAAAGAAATAACATATAATTTAAAGTAAATTTTTAGGAGAATATATAAATTTACAACATTTATGTAAGCAATAAATATCATCATTTAGTACAGTTCAACACAGTTTTCTGCATCTGAAAAAAAAAGTATTGTAAATTATACATATGGCTGTCCATCTAAGCAATCTGGAAAAGACTAAGGATTGAAGGTTTAATAAAATTAACAAATTCAGATGAAAACATTTAAAAATGAATTTTCTTCTTTTATTTAATAAACCCCTACCATTTTGCCGGTTAAGGCCACAAATAAAAATATGGTTATATACATTTTCCTGAGTATACTTATTAGACAAAATCATAATTTTATGAACAGTAAAATTGTGGTGAAGAATTGACAGTAATTTCTATACCACTTATATGCATTATTTATTTGTGGCCCTGGATGGGGACTGGCTTTTTGTTTTCCAAGTAAGTTCACTGAAAAATGAAGACACACAACAAAATAAAATGTTTCACATACACCTATACGAATCCAGAAATGAAATTTAATATTCATTTCATAATACGTGTAATATAAAGTTAATACATAAAGTTCCAGTAATCAACATACTTCATGGGAATGCATAAAAGAAAAAAAAAATGTTTCAAACCCCAATACTTACAGTTGCCCAGGTGTTTATTACATACAGACCTCAATAAGAACACCCGGGTAAATCATCAAGAGGAACTGCCAGTACTTCACTGTCTCCATCTACTTGCTGTGTCGTAACCTCAAATTCTTCGCTGTCACTGTCTTCACTTGAACTATCCTCGCCGAGGTGGATGATGAGTGGAGGAATGGTGCCGCTGTCTATGTGGACTTCTCTCTCCCAGTCTGCTTGAATTAGCTTCTCCACGTGATCCACACACCTCGCCCATCTAAAAAAATTAATGTATACAGTAAAACCTCTATATAAATGACCTGTTTATAGCAAAAACCACTCTATAACAAAATATGTTTGTTTCTGTCAAAACGGCATAGTAAACAATGCATGGCATGCTCTTTATTACATACAATTTTGAACTCACTCCACAAGAAAGTATTTTTAAACACAACAAAACTCATTTAATGTGTTTTCCTCAACTATCAAAGCTATTATTTAATACTTGAAGTAACATGTTTTGTTTTATGTTATCTGAAAAAAAAAAATTATAGTGGTTTATTCAAGATATAATAAAGCTGTAAATATTATATATGTTATCAATAAAGGCTTAGAATGCATATGATAAAATATTTATTTCATAAGTTTTGTGTTTGTTTTTGGTTAAAATTTGTCCCAGACAAAAACAGTGAGATATAGCGAAAATTTAATTTTTTGAATAGTTTTGATGATTTACTGTATATGTATTTCACTATAATAACATAACTTTTGAAAATACTAATGTGCAAGAACTACATGTGTAAATACCTATTCAAGTTCGCTAGATGAAAATATTCAAAATTCTCTACGTTGAAATTTTATCTGAATATTGAAATCTGCCTACAGCGCTGAACCCACCATAACTTTAAAGTCATTGACACAAGATTAAGCATAACAGAAAGTAATATCACAATTACTAATAAATACAAAACTATTTATGGAAATGAAACAATTGCAAATGGACTGCAATTACAAAAAAAAAAAAAACCTTGCAAATAAGTCACCACTGTTAGATCTAGAAACTACACAGATATGTATGAATCACATGGGAATAAAATTACAAACACAAACACAAACACATACATGCAACACATTTTCAAAACGACAACTACACAAATTCAAACCACTTATTTTTACCAATTGTTTTAAAACTGTATTACTGGTATATGAATATACACAAAATGATAATCACACTATACACACACTAGCACACAAAGTTATCAAAAGGAATGGTAGGACCAGGCTGCTAGGCAACAATACTTACGTATTATGTAAAAATGTATGGTAAGGGTTTTGCTGAAGCTTGAGGAATGTTCTACAGGAAAATAAAACAATTTCTACTTCAAAAGGAATACCCCATTGGTCATGCAACATGAAAATACCTCTCTGGTGTGGAAGCATCAAGAGCCTCTTTCCAGATGGCTGCAACTGCATCATTGTCAAATCTCTTGGCCCGCCCCACGTTACTATTGTAATGGTGTTTACATTGAGCCCAAACTAGTTCGATTGCATTATAGTGGCAGTGATAGGGTGGGAGTCGTAGAATTTTGTGGCCATAGTTACAAGCCAACTCGTCTACCTCATATCTGAAAAGTGTGTTAGAACAAGGCGTATACGTAATTTTTTGCAACTATCTCACTTTTCAAGAAATGCTGTAAAAAAAACGAAATAATATACCGTATTCGGGGCTTCTTTTGTTTAGCTATTCTCAGCAGCTCCACTTTCAACAAATTATTTTCATGTTTTATCTCATTCTTCTCCAGCCACGCGATCAGTGCATCCTTGGTCCAGTTCGTTGTAGGTGTTTTCTCAACCTACGTTATGCCAACATTTAACTAAATACTCAAGTAGCTGATAAGAATTCATGACAGTAGAACCCTGTTACAATTTTACTGCTTATTAAGTTTTCCTGCCTATAATGTATTATTTTTCAAGTCCAATATTTTCCCTATAAGGACAATGTATTTAATTCCTGGATATAATGTTTCACAAATTATGCGTTTCGTGCTTGTAATGTTCACTTCATAAAATTTTAGAAGACGAAAAAAATTAAAAGCCTTTGTCTATACTGTCTATGTATATGTGTATGTTAGCAGTTAACTGCCTGTTGACACCCTTGGAAAACAAATAAATTCATAAATTTTTAGCCATTCTGTGTGTTTTCAAATGTATTCACTTAAATCACATGTTCAAGTGGCAAAAGAACTGGACTTAAGCATTTCCACTGTAAACACTGTCGTGAATTATGACAATTATACAGAAATGAGACAATGTGTAAGTAAAGACAAAGCAGATAGAAGCTGGAAGCACCATGATGTTAAAGAAAAATTGTTTTTGGCTTGCTACAAGCAAATTGGAGCATCAAATATATCTTTATGCAGCTTGTTGAGTCCATTGGCAATAAATCCACACTAAAAAGTACTAAATTGAATTTCCTGCTTATGTTTTTTTTTTCTTGTAGCCCCTTAAAAACAAATTATAACAGGGTTCTACTGTACTTATGCAAAGCAAACATGTGTTTTGGCATATTGTCGTAATGAATTTCTAAATTTAACAAAGCATGTTAGTTTAGTGACTAGAAATTTTTTTGAAAATATTATTTTAATTTATTAAGTAGGGCAACAGAGCATTCATAAAGTGGGTCCTTTTACCAAACAAGTAATTATGTCATTTTCAAATGCTATTTGCAATAAAAAAAATTTTATTTGGTATTTCAAACCCTCTACTAAATTAGTTTGCACTATGATGTAATTCAATTACATTATATATATATATATATATATATATATATATATATATATCTGTGTGTGTGTGTGTGTAATCAATTTCAGCTCAAACATTATAGTTTAAAAAAATGTAGTGTAGGCATACTATTAAGATAACAATTATTGCTGGCAAAATGTATTAGTCTCGAATATTCGTACTTATACACATGTAAATTTTTCACATTACAATTTGAGCAATAAAAAGACACTGCTTTACCATTGCACATACCTGGGTGCTGTGATATGAAGCATTGTCCATTATAATGACACTGGGTTCCTCCAGATGCACCAACATGTCTTCAAACCACATCAAGAAAGTTTCCCCATTCATCTCGCCATGGTAGTCTGCAGTCTTCTGACCTGAAACAAAAAGTAATCCTGCTCCTGGCACAAAGCCAGTGCGCCCTCCAGCATTAACAACAATAAACCTTTTACCATCTCCAACAGTACGTCTCTTCGCAGATTGTAGACTGTTGTCCTGCCATGACTTTGATACAGTTCCTGAAAAATATATGAAATGGAAATGAAATACTTTGTATTGGACCACAGAACAAATTTTCAAATAAATTAATGCCTTGCCTCTCTGGAAAATCCATGTTTCATCAACAAATATGAAATTGGCACCTCTTTCTTTTTCTTATTTATACTTTCTCAAGAAATCTATTCGCTTCAATACTATGTTTTCATTCTCTATCAAAGCTTTTCGTCCATCAACAGTTGTCCATGAAAATCCCATCTTCTTTAACAATTTATGAAGACTTGATCTTCCACCATAATAATCTATTTGTCTTTCCCTGATTTCTTTCAAAATGGTGTCGACTGTAACATTCAAACCTGTAAATTTATTGCATACATTAACAATACATGAAATAACAGAGGTACACAAAACTAAGCGAAACCACAACCCCGTAGAAGATAATTTAAGTGCACAATTTACATTTATTAAATAGTTTTAATAAACTTACATTTCAAAAATACTTTTAAATTAATTTAAATTTTGTAGTTTGCTTAGAGGAATTCTACATTGCAGTATTTTTGTCTGCAATGATATGACGATTATATTGCGCGTTTGTATTGAAGTTGTGTAAAACATTATTATTTCAGCATTCAATTTAGCAATCAATAAGTTACAAGCTCTACACTGTGTTATAGGTAAATGTTTTGTATCGTGTATCCCATGTGATCCCTAGATCTTTATGCATGAACCTGTACATCCTATTGATCGTGTGGTGCATGCTTTTTTTCATTTATTCAGATCAAAGATCCTGAACATAATCAAATATTATGGTATAGCAAGAATAATTATCATAAGTTTAATAAAACATATATATTTTCATTATTATTCAACTTTAAATCATAACTCATTACTACATCACAGGTTTTTAGTTTTGGTTTTGTACAGGATTTTTAAACGTAATAAATTAGAAAAGCAAGCATCATCAATCACAGGATCAATATTTGCAGGATCATGCGATCAGGATCAATGTATCGAATCGGATACGCGATACTAAACTTTTACTGTTTTATAACCTTCTGTTACTTCATACACTAACACACAGTTTGTCTGGCTAAGTTGTGTTTTCATATGATACTTCATTACAATGAAGTAGGCCTATTGTTTATAAAATAACAATACCCCTATATTTTCTAAAGGGTTAGGCGGGGCATGACACTATTTTGCAATAGAATATATATTGTACTGGACCCTGCCACACAGTACAATTTAGCCAATTAAGTATCCCAATTTTTTTTTAATAACCATGCTTGCTTAGACCACAACTCACTAATTTGTAACCAATTACTGCTAAAGCGCACAACTGGATATTATTGATACTGGAAATAGTCATTATTTAACCTTCTGATACATCATAAAAGTTGAGGTTATTTAATATGTATACTGTGTATAACGATATAAACATTACTTGTAGTTTTAGAATGTAACAATTTTCTTTCTATCTTTAACCTAACCTTAAAAGGACGTGTACCTATTTCATATGTTGCACAATATTCTATATATCAATACCATATCAATAAAGAAACCTAACAAACCACTCAAAAATGTTAAGTATTTTTAAAGGACAGATGATATCGGGAAAAAAACTGAACCGGTCAATCTGCATATGGATATATGAAATGAATACAATTAAGTAGGGCCTACCCCAGTGATATTGAAACTACTCTTCAGTATCAAATTTTTACCTTCAGCGTACATCCTGTAAATTGCATTCCTGATTGCATTTACTGTGAAATCGTCGACTGTGTCAAGTGACTTTCCTTCCTGTGGCCTTTTTTTCCTCTTTTTTCCTGGTGTTGAAACTTCTTCAATGTCTTTCTTGTAGTACCTAACAAAAAAAAAAAACATTTGTCATAACACTTTTCCGGGGACCCGTTCACAATACGCAGTTAGGCAGTGTTCCAAATATGGCATTTTGTCACAAATATTTGCTTTGTGGTCACTAAATGGAAACATGACAGACTTTGTCCACGAAATTAATGAAGTGTTTTTTTATTTATTTTGTGATCTCCCAAACAGATGAAAAACTAATTAAATGCAAATTATAAAATCACTCCCTTATGTTATAGTTAAAACTATCATAAAGTTTATAAACATCGTTATAAACAAACGTGTATCACACCCATAAAAATACTTTAAAGTGCCTTTATTGTTATTGTTAGGACCTGAGTAGGCCTAATATGATTTTAGGTTAACTTTTCAACAGAGACGCCACATGGCGGTGTTGTCTCACACCAAAAAATATAAATTCGAAATAAAACACAAAAAACCTCGTGAGTTAAAACACAGGCCGACAATACTTAGGACACAGTCGATATTTTTTTTACGTGCATGAAAACGAAAAAAGCCTACTTACTTGAGAACAGTTGACTTTGCGATGTTGAGAAGAAACGCGGTCGTCTGCGTAACGTCACATTTCTTCAAGTCGCCTTTTTTAATTAAAACATATAAGTTCTGAGCGACGTTAATGATGTCCATCTGACGCTGCGAAGAAGTAGCTTTCCCCATTCCGGAACCAATTACCATTACAGCAATCACAAGAACCACACAAAATATCAAAACGATAACAAATTCCATCATTACAATAGTAGATAATAAATAATATAACAAAGTTAAAATACACAATATTAACACAAAATCCTGAAACACAAACTGTACGTTATTTCACGGTCAGTAATATATTAAAACACACTGCAATATGGCGTAATCTGTGCAGACTGCAAACGGCTGAAAGAGAAAACAATCAAGTGACTATTAACATTATTAATGCGCGACCACGGTTTCGGCACGTAATATTTTTTTACCGTTAACATAACGTTTTTATTTCACCAGAGATTTAAAAAAATGTTCAAACTTAACAAATACCCACACAAATTCTTAAATACACGCGGAAAGTCAAAAAATATATATTTTGGCTATGGAACTATTTCGTTCTAATCATTGCCAACACACCACTTCTCTCACTGTTTCATTTACACACATGCGAGATCATTAATATTAATAATATTGTACATAGATAGTTACTTTTTTTGTAAAATTTTATTTAACATCATTATACGGTAATTTAGTGTTAATGCATGTTTAATATGCATATGATGGAAAGTATTTTTGCAAACGAACCAAACATGCTGCATCCTGGTGTGTTTTTTCAAAGGTTCGTTTAAAAAAGTAGGAGGTTACCGTGGATGGACTATAAGCACTTTTTCTCTAGAAGAAAACTAAAACATACCCAAAAGACAAAAACACAAATTAAGCAAAACATTTCTGTTGTCAACAGGATATAAACACCACACAATATTCCATAACTGGAATATGGTAAAACAAAAAAAATAAAAACAAAGAAAAATGGACTAAGAGAACAAAAAAAATTATACATAGGCTAACGAGGCCAATTTTCAATAGTAAAATAAAAAAATCGTTATTGTATAAAAACGGTTGAAAAAAATATGGCGTATTTAGGTTCTTATCTTTTCCCACTAATAGCCCTGCCTGATTTGAGTATGATTATGTTGATGATGTTTTTAATGATGGTGGTAATGATGCTAAAGATAACTGTAACACTTCAAAAAAATTCGTATGATTACGTATATAAAGGTTTATATATTTTACATTTTTGCCGTGTTATTTTGAAGAAAAAAAACAAGTAGGCCTACAGTTGGTGTAATTATAATACACAAATTTTTCTATAAAACAAAATTTGTAGTGTATTAGAATAAATAACGTATTAAATGCAAATACATAATGTATTTAACCATCCATACTGATGGGACATTGGTTAAACGGTAGATTCCGCTAATTCACTCAGATTTTTAGAATTGTTTACTTCAATAATTGAATGTAATAAAATTTTAATAAAGTGCTCTAAGTTTAACATTGTTCATTAACAGCTACAAGCTACGACATTTTTTTGAAGAAAAAAATTAGCTTAGTGATTGTTAATGTATTTTACTCAACAATACAGTAAAATTAATTGAGGTACCTAAATATAATCGTGCTTTCTTTGACGTGTTTAACAAACCACAGCAATTTTTACTTTTGAACTTTTGAGCACAAGAGTAAGAATACACCAACATGTGTAGGTGTAAAATTATACAAACTTTGCTGTCACATACATTTTGTGTAAAATTACTTTTTTTTTCTTCACAGTACAGGTGTCGGACGCCATGACCCACTTGAGGTTCTCACAGTGGCGTAGCCAGGATTTGTGTATGGGGGGGGGGGGGGGGTTAAGAAGCATGGTTCCCTCCCCCCCCTATTAAAACGGGGGAGTCCGGGGGTCCACACCCGAAAAAAAGTTTGGATTTTAAGGTGTAAAATAGTGCTATTTTAGCAGTTTTCGGTATTTAACTTTAAATATTGTAATGGTAAAAATATTATTAATTCTTTAATAAAAAAATTGTTTGAGTGATGAAGTAAGAAATTAATTAAATATATATTTTATCAATCCAAGTGCCTTGTTTACGTCCACTCAAAATCATAAATCATGCTCAAAGCTCGACCATACAAAAAAAAAAAAAGGAATAAAAAGGGTTGGGTTTCGGCAGAACTGATCTATTCCTGGAAAAAATTAGCTTTAGCTTGAAGAGTTACATGACACCATGTCATCGTCTCAATTCTATACACACACAGCGATCCTTACACATTTGGAAGCCCAGTCAACACCTGCTTATAATTACCGCGCTGGTTAAATACAGTAGGTGTAAGATATTTGAAAGCTTGGGACCCGTCACGGCGTCACAACCTTATAGCTTCTGCTCGTGACAGGGGTAGGGGAAGGGAAGGAGAATCGGTAGGGCTCGCTTACTCTTCCCCTCCAGTGCAGTGGCCGGTGATAGCAGTAAGACACCCAGGCTTTTAGCTAACCTTCTTTCAGTTGAGAAAAAAATAATTGGGGCTAAGGGGGGGGGGGTTAGATCCCCTTACCCCCCCCCCCCTGGCTAAACCCCTGGGTTCTCATGGCATGGCGAATCCTATTTCAGTTCGTCCTTAGTTTTGGCAGCATGGTGGTAAAGGACAACAGAAGGAAATTTTTTTTCTGCGGTGGAGGAAAAGAATGTCCCCGAACCATAACTGATATCGAACCCAAGATCCACACCTTGCTAACAAAGAGTTCCAACCACTAAATCAATCAACTAGACTTAAAAACGGTACACTGATATGTCATTGCCTCCAGGGGCACTGAACGGCTATCGCCGCCATTATCGAATTTCTGATCATAAGATAGGTAAAATGGTAGAGTGACATTTTCTTGGGAAATTACTGTGGAAAAATTTGTTTATGAACCCAAAACCTTCTGCCCCCCCCCCCCCCTTTCCCCCCCACCTATTTTTAATCCGCAATTGACTGTCCCGTTATTTCCAATTTCCCTTTCCGTTCTCAAGTCTAACATCTGAGGAATATCCCTGGCATAACAGTACAATTTATTCCAAAATTGTAGACTATACGTATGCCAATTGCACACTGAATGACCACTGATTGAAAAAGTTATCTTTTGAGTACTGTAAAATGATTTTTTTTTAAATTTAATTTGGGTTAATGTTCAAGAACAGGTTTTGATGCCACACAAAAATCAGAATTTAAAATTAATTTATAGGGGGAATAATACTTACGTATAACGAAAATCACTGCTTTGTCTTGTTTTATTGTGTTACATCACACGTCATACGTAATATATAATTAATTTGTAACACCATTTCATTTTATATTATTCATGTTAAATATTGACAGTTTCCTAACTATTCTTATTGGTCGCTACACAAATTTTTGTCAGGTCTATAATTACAACCAAAATGAAACCGAATCCCCCCCCCCCCTTTTTTTTTTCACATTTCTCATAATTTTTTTTTAACCTTGGCTATAGTGAATTTTAAGGCTAATCGCTTCATAATTTCATTTTCAAGCCCCCGTCTACCCTGGCACATATACAGTACAATAGTGTGCAGAGATTTAGAATAAACCATGCGATTTGAAAACTGCTCAAGGTATAAGGAAAAAAACATTCAAGAATACGCTGAGGACGTAAGATTAGTTTTGTATCTGTATGTAAATTTTGATCTGTATTTTTAAAAGAGTGAAAATGGTTAAAAACGTTGTGTTTTTAAAAAATATTTTTCAGGCTTAAAACACCCGGCACAGATTCTTGAAAGCACTCAACGTACTTGCATTTCACCTTTTATCTTCATTACTCCTCCATACAATGTTATGGTTTGTCCTGTGACGACGAGAAGACTGCGCGCCAGCCAGATAACCGCGCTAGAAGCACCAGCGAGCGTCGCGCTTTATCATCCCTGTGTCTGGCTGACACACAGGTACACTCCTGTCCAGACGAGGGTCTTGATGATTCTTCCTATAGCTAGTTCCTCTCGAGGTAATACTCGAACGTCTCTCACTAGCCTCTACAAGAAACTCGTTAAACAAATAAGTACCTCCCATGTCCTATCTGGTTGATCCCTTTCGTGAAGTCAAGACGCACTCTGGACGGGAATCCGTGAACGCCACCGGAGGCGCTCAGAAGGCACGCCGTGTCATCTCGACGGCACTCTCGATGAAGATAAAGAGAACCACGGAAGTGTAAATGACAGGGGTGGCCTCTTGAAGTCTGGGGGGCTCTGGAGCCGGTCGAGCGGCGTCAACCTATTCGAAACACAGGGAAGTATTCATCGGGTGTTCTCTCTTTCGGCGAGACGTGTTCACGCCGTCTCGTCGGTTGACTGGTCGTGGGAGAGAGAGAGAGAGAGAGAGAGAGAGAGAGAGAATGAGAGAGAGAGAGAGAGAAGAAAAAAGGGGGTGGGGAGTGTAACGCGTGGAGATTTCCCACGGGAAGCCTAAGATGTACATCAAGCTCTGTCCCTGCCCGAACACGCCCGAATATTCACCTTCGGCCAACCTCGGGTTTATTTATATCTATATATTTATATTTCTCTGTTTATTTTAATGTAGCTATACTAACCTAACTAACCGTCCGTAGCGTTTTAAAGTGTTTTAATGTAGCTAACCTAACCGACCACTTTTAATATTTGAATTCATTTCTCCTGCGCAAAAATAAAACAAATCCCGAGGTTGGCCGAAGGTGAATATTCGGGCGTGTTCGGGCAGGGACAGAACTTGATGGACATCTTCGGCTTCTCATTTCCCACGGACCTGAACGCCGATTATTGTGACATCCTTCCCGACGGTGGAGCGCTACCAACTTGACAGAATTAATTTTTTTTAAAACCCGACGATGATTAATGTGTAGCGAACTTTATTCTTTGATAATGATCTCAGGAAAGTTTACAGATAAACTATATTAAAAAAAATGGTAAGGGTTTGAGGTGAAGCCAAGAACTGTTGCACCATTTCGAAAACCACTTTATATCTTTTTTTGGCCACAAGAAAAGATCGAGTGGAGGTTATGATCGCCATACTGGAAATGGTAATGGTTCGGTTAGAATGGGTTTCACTTTAGCTGGCTCAAACATTCGTTTGGACTCTTCCTATATCTTTGACGATTTTGGCAACCATTTATTTTATGGTAAAATACTTTTTTTTAAAAAAACTTAAGTTAGTTTTAACTTGTAACGTTTAATCACTGTTTGTTTTATTTATTTTTTAAAAAAAATTTATTTACATGTATTTAATTTTCTTTAAGCACCAGTGCCGTGAAATCAGTAGTATTTGTTTTTATTTTTATAGTATAGCAACGCACATTTTATCTATGTTCGTACGTATTTGTAACCAAGTTCCGTGGATTTTCAACTCAGGGGTTGGCAACACTGCTTCCAGAGAGGAAGAAAGCTGACCGCCGAGCGACGTAGGTGGCAATTGGTCGTTGACCGTCTTCCCCCCCCCCCCCTTGCTTCTTTTACCTTTCCAGCGCTAAACCAGACACAAAGTTATCAAAAACCTCGTAAGAGCGGCTAAAAGCTTTCGATACGCCCGGGTGAACGAGAAGGAAAAGAAGACAGGGAAATTCTCAAACGTCCCTCCACCACTCCCTCCTCAGACAGTTTCTTGAAAACTCCTTCGTCCCAGATTGGAAATTTACAACCCCTCTTTGTACGATAACGCCACTCCCCCCCTCCTTTTTTTTTTTTTTTTTTTAGAAATATACTGTGGCTGCCTGACAACCATCCTGTATAAAAATATAAAAACCTAGAAATAATTAGTTGACGAGACGAAATTTCAAACCTACGGTTCGCTTTAGGGATAGGAATAGATAAATTATCCCTAGGTTTCAACAGTGTTTAGGCTACACGAAATTTCTATCGTTTGATACTCCACATTTGGCTTTTCGAAAGGGAAGTGTATAACTTAGTGGAATCATTGAAGTACATTTAGTATTGAATTTTTTTTGTAAATGACTAATAATACTGTCAATAGACACTATTTTATTTGTTTTGTCTTCGAAAATGTGTTAAATGGGTTTGGTCGCTGTCTTATCGAAGCCTAATGAGCAGAATTATTTTGTTAGAGGATTATTTTCTGGCCGGAAAAACCGGTGAAACCAATGGCGTATACAGGGAAATTTTTATTTCGCAATAAACACACGTCTCTACCCATGGACAATCACCAAGTAGGCCATGCTATGGGTGTGGCCTCCCAAACAAGGGGAATCTTCCCATCCGACCAAGATCAAGGAAACCCAATAGCGCTCACGATAGAATCCCGCCTTCGGGTGCTAACACACGACTTAGGGACTATTTTCTTAATGTTCTTTCCATGTTATTTTTTTTTTTTTTGCACTGGTCGATTGGTTCTTTCTCTCTCTCTTTCTCTCTCTCTCACTCTCGCCTTCCTTCAACCCTCTAACCCCGCCCCTCACCGACCAAGAAAAAGTCTTCTGCCACTTTGTTCCGTTTCCAGCAAAAATTGGCGGTAGTCTTTACTTTTTTTTTTTTTACCCCTCTTCCCTGTTCGGGTGAATTTCCCTCCTGTTCCTTCGCGAACTTCCTAGAGTTTGCGAGGGTTTTTTTTCTGGAAGAGATACGCAATCCCTTCTGCTGTGTCCCTTCCCCTTCCCCCTAGCCGACGCCAAGATTTCCCTTCGTACCTTTCCCATCAGGACCGAGAGAAGCACCTACAAGAGATAACCCCCCCCCCCCCCCCCCCCACACACACACACCCTCTCGCCTTTCTCGCTATCTTTTTTTTTTCTCTCTCTCTCCCCCCTCATGGCGTTTTCTCCCGACTCGAGCGGAACACGGCTGAATTCTTGCGAAAGTAATTTGATTCGACTTTTCTTCTCCCCAGCTGCCCCTCCTCCTGACGGAACACGCCCCGTCTTAGTCTAGCCCGCGATGTGAGACAACCGCGCCCAGACACTAGCGCGCCGCGCGGCCGAAGTGTGAAGCCGACACGGGCGGCGATTTGGTACACAAGGGGATCCTCGCATGACTCGGAAACACACGACTTAAAACAGTCATGACTTAGAACTCTCGAGAGAAAAAAATTGGTTGTCTGTAAAGTCGGTTCACGGACGATAGTTTAACGTGACAACGTCATAACAAAACATTGATGAAATGATTGCATACTTTATGAATAAAAGTGAATCATTTTTACTTTAATAAAAAAGGAATCAATACTTGAAATTATACTCATAATCAGATTTTTAAATTGCAAGAATAATTAACCTTTATTGCCGAAATTGTTGTTGTAATAAGCAATGAAAACCACATTAACTTTTCACTTCACTTTATAAACAGTCGAGTGGAAGAGAGATAGATGCGGCGCAAGCGTACAATGAGCGTAACGGGACACAGCGTAACGGAACAATGTGTGTAACGGGACACTTTTTCGTGCGTGCAGCCGGCTTTCATCGATTTATTAGACGTTGTCACGTCAAAAAATCCACATAAATTAGAACTGTCATAAGTTACAAGGATCATAACTTAGAAACACGCATCTTAAACTATCATAACACAGAGACGCTACCCCAAATCACAATAGGCTACGATTTTCCTTTTTTTGTACCCATTTCCACGTTTTCATTTATTTAACTAACACACAATGAAAGCAAATTTCTATTTAAAATCAACTATTAAGAGTATCAGGCGTTTTCGTGGAAAAAAAAAACCTTTATCATAAAAAAATACCGGGGAAGAAATTTAGTCTTCAAATTTTTTACGATTCCATGTTGTTTGGTTAATTATGACTTATGACGTTTGTGATTCATAAACGACTGTGATTTCTTGCGTTATTTGCGTGTTACCTCCTTACGCTCTTACATTTCATCCGCAGTTTATAAACCTGGTATTGCGTCAGTGAATATATGAATTGTTTACCTCTGCAACAACATTTTAGTATCACTTTCAATATTAAGTAAAAAAAACACTGGTATATATAAATTGCTACCATCACCAAACATAGGTGCAGTTATGACCAGTCTGTTACATCGGTCTGTAGAATCAACAGCCACACAGTCTGTTTACTCACTCGCGCAGTATGGAAAAATTCTGTCCATATGTATTTAGCAGACTGAATCAATATTGTTCGAAGCCTGGTTCACTAGGTTTAACTTGGTCTTGCTATTTAATAAACAGCGCTTCGTTACCTACAGAAGTTACCGTTGGCGCGTTCCGTGGTCGTTCAATTAACGTTCGGGCGACACTTAGGCCCGTTTCAAAATGAGGCGGAAAAGTAAAAAAAAAAAAAAAAAAAACTGAAACGGATCACGGAACCGCAGTGTATTTACATTTCACTGTCCGTCTGCCGTTTCCACAGAGCACCGAAACGTTTCAAAAGACAACCAATTAGTTTGAATTTCATTACGAATTTTTTTATTACAAAACAAAATTGCGATATGATAATATGGTCAGGATTTAAAAAAAAAAATATTAAAAAGAACCGCAAAGAAATTGTAGACAAACAAAATATTCTCGTACTTGAAAAAAATTTTTTTTAACTCGTTAACAACGTGAACAGAGGGTCGAATACTCGACTTTTATTGGTCACACGGAGTAACATCAACGGAAGTAAACAGTCGCTAGAGTGGACATACCTGATTGCAATCTAATGAGAGATCCTATTATTTCGAAGAAAAAAATAATACATGCCCTTAGAAATGGCTCTAAAACGATTTACGCTACCAAAAGCTTTCGAGAAATATTCAATAATTGAACTGGGCCAAGGCAAGACTCCGAACCCAGAATTAGTGCAAACACCAATTTTGTAGTGCTACAGTTATTTTCAGGTAAATTAACAAAGTTACAACTACCTGCATTTTTTACAAAAAAAATTACTTTGTATGTGCTTTCATATTTTTTTTCAAACACATTTTTATGTCGTGAATTTTTTTTTTTAATACTGATTAGTTGTAACTGTAACGGTCTTTTCTGACATACTATTTTTTTTCATTTTCCTTTTTTGTTAGGCAGCTGTCGAGAGGAAAAATTCAAAACGAGTCACGTGTTTCGCAAGTTTCCTGTATTCCATCGCGCACGCGATGACTTGGTGACAGCTTTGCATACTGGTGAATGCGTGGGGGGGGGGGGGGGGGGGGGGGGGGGGTGGTAAAGCGAGGTGGCGAACGGACAAAGAAACTCCCCCCCCCCCCCACCTTTTCCCTCGTCTAGGCCATCACGAGATCGTATCATCGGAAGGCGCGCGCGTCAAATACTGATCGTGCAACCTGAGGGTTACACCGTCAAAATACCAGCCACAATTTTTTTTTTTTAGTACATCTGTACTTTGGAGGCATAATAAGACACCATGTCTCAAAAAAAAAAAAAAAAAAACAAGATTTTTTCCGAGAGCAGTTTAACTAATTTTAAATAGTGCTTTACTTATGTAGCTACTTAAACCATTTCTTTTACGTTCTTCAAATGATTCATGCATTGGAGAATTTTGATTTAATGCAATTTTTTTTGGACATACGCCATTTCAGTTTTGCACTGTTTGTCATGGGAAAAAAATTCAAAAAAAAAAATCAACAAAATAAAAAAATATGAAGAAAATAACTTGATGTAAGTTTTTGGACATACGCCATTGCTAAGAACTTTTTCTGTTGAAGAAAAACTAATAAATAAAATAAATAAATAAAAATAAAAATAAAAATACTCAAACAAATATACAAAAAACACACAAAATTAAGCAAACAATTGCTGTTGTCAGTCGCACCTGTGTTTCCGTGCCATGTGCGTCTCTGCCTGAGGACGGGAGCAGATAGCAGTTCCCGAAACGTCGCTTGTTTCTGTTTAGGTAAAACTATTGTATTTGTTTGTTTTTTCGTTTTGTCATGTTTTTTTGTCTCGCTTCAACTGTTGTGCTGAATTATTTTGGGTTTCAATATTTTTATGTTGTCATCATTTGTGGGGATTTTTTCGTTCTCTTAGTACATTTTTCTTTGTTTTTTCTTTGTTTGCTGACCATATTCCTGTTTCGGAATATTTTGTGGTGTTCTTATCCTTGTTGACAACAGCAATTGTTTGCTTAATTTTGTGTGTTTTTTGTATATTTTTTTGAGTATTTTTATTTTTATTTTTATTTATTTATTTTATTTATTAGTTTTTCTTCAACAGAAAAAGTTCTTAGCAATGGCGTATGTCCAAAAACTTACATCAAGTCATGCACTCCCATTGCACAAATCTTTTAAAGATAACATGAAGAAAATAAATTCACAGAAAACAAGACTTAATCAGCTGACGTCGGACAAACGGAACCATCGATGAAACTAAAGAAGTATTATGGATAACACAAAGACGAAGAAAAAAAAGGGAAAAAAAAATGTCCGAACCCTAAATATCAGACAGCGCAAGAATTCCGTTGAAGGAACTTAGCTATGTATGAAAAACAAAATAACAACACAGAAGAACACGGTGGGTTAACAAGGACGAGACAGGCAGTCAACAAACCTGGACAACGCAGGAAACAACATAAACACAACAATTGTTGCTTGCATTCTACGTCACTTAATTTTACCGTGGCTCCCATGTCCGGGGAAAAAGAAAAAAAGGGGGGTGGTGTGGGAGGGGGGGGGGTTAAGCCGCAACCCACCCCCTTACTTGCTCTCAAGGGAAAGAAAATTTTTTTTAGTGTAGTCAGGTGTTTTTCCCTTTCAAGAAAATGAGTTAAAATTCGGTAGTGCGTAGAAGAGGCTCAAAAATGAAATTAATTTTTGACGTGACATCGTCTAATAAATCGATGAACGCCGGCTGCACGCACGAAAAAATTTCCCGTTACGCACATTGTCCCGTTACGCGTTGTCTTGTTACGCTCATTGTACACTTGCACCGCATCTATCTCTCTTCCACTCGATTGGAACAACCATCGATTTGACTTTTTCGAGGCACATTAAACTTGAAAAACTCCCATTCGTTTCCTACTTTTCCTATCATCGTCCTATCCTTAACAGAATAACACAGATTGGAAGAAGTTAAATAGCAAACATGTATAAAAGTTATAGTTAAAAAAATAATATCTTCGTTAAAGTATTAAACATATTTGAATTAATGAGTGCAAATAAAAGTAAATCTATCAATTAAATTGTAGAATTAATTTCACTCCTTCTTTGTATCCATACAAAATAGTGATAATTCAATAAAAAATTATTCAATTTTATTCATAAAAGTGTGCAATCATTTCATCAATGTTTTGTTATGACGTTGTCACGTTAAACTATCGTCCGTAAACCGACTTTACAGACAACCAATTTTTTTTATACAGTGTCTTTCACGTGTTTACTTAAAAAGTCGCAATTCGTTTTGGGAAGGTCTAGCCCCGTTTGCAATCTACGATACGGACGCACTCGATCATAACGTGAAAAAAAAAAAAAAAAAAAAAAAAAAACCGCACGTCGGTTCGTGATCGACTACGACGCGTTTTTTTTTAATTTTTTTTTTTTTTTTAATGTTTGCCTGGGCCTCAAGAGAACCACCCATGTATTGAGTGGCGCCCCTGAGACATTTGCAGTTTGATTTGGAGTACCTGACCAGTGGTCGCACCTCCTGCCTAAGTGGGCCTATTTCCTATATTGTTGGAGACATAATTTACCTTAATTAGTTTGTATTTTTAAGAACTACCCTGGTTCCATTACTACGTTTTAATATGCAGGGAGGTGCCTTTCTTCAGTGTGACTTCTTTCCCAATTTAAACTCTTCTTTTTCTTTTTTCCCCCTCTTCTTATTCTTCTTCTTCTTCTTCTGTCTTCGCAGCTCGTCTTGCTCCTACGACTCCTCGAGAAAGTAGAAAGTCACTACGACGCGTGATACCGGCGATGCGACTGCTGGTAGCGCGAACCCCGCGGAGCAGAAGGCGAGGTAGCGTTGACGGCGTACCTCGGCCTCGGCGGTCCCTAACGGCGCCATTGTCCGACAGTGTCGGGAACAGGGTGGCGCGGCGCGGAATAGTAATGAGGGGGGGGGGGGGGGAGCTCTACGCAGAACGTGTCCCCGGGGAACGTTCGCGCTGACGCACGTGTGTCTGTGGTCGCCAGGTGTGCCGTCACAACTTAGAAACACACAAACTTAGAAAACAAAAAACTTAGGAACACACAATACACTATATTCTAAGTTATGCCTGTTCTAAGTTGTTTGTTTCTAAAGTTATGGACGTTTCTAAGTTGCGTTGTTCTGCGTTGCGTGTTTCTAAGTCACGTGTTTCTAAGTTATGATCGTTCTAACTTATGACAATTCTAAGTTACGTGGATTTTTTTTTTCGAGGTTTCTAAGTTATGACTGTTCTAAGTTGTGTGTTTCTAAGTTACGCGTGGTTCCCTGGTCGCCACACACGATCAGTCCGAACTGTCGGCTCGGACTCGACCGGTGGGAACCGAACAGTCGGAACTGCCGCCGTGCGAGAGCAAGCACGGCGGACTTCTCAGTCGGAACTGATGGACTGACGAGCTGATCGAGCCCTCAGTCCGAACTTTATAAACGTCTGCGCCAGTCCAAACTGTCATTCCGACAATCTCCTAACCAGGATCACGCCCTAACGGGATTATATGCCTGGGGGAGTATTGATGAATATATGTGATGTGAACCTAATGTACATGTACATGTACATGTCATTCCGACAATCAGTCCATCAGCTAAATGCGAGGCAGACATCTTTTTTTATACTCTATTTTTTTTAAGTATAACTAGAGACCGGAAATATTCGCGGATTCATTTCGAGATAGGCTAGAATCCAGACTAGTTTACTTTCCTGCTGCTTCAGTGATTGGACCACATTTTACCTCAAGGACTCTGAGCCAATGGAAGACCCTCAAAAAAATAAGTATCGAATCACAAGCATCCCAGTTAACGAGGTGTCACGAGTCAGTAGCCAATGAGCAGACGTAATTTGCCCGAGTTCATAGAGGATCGTGGAGTCTATCCTAGAGGTCATTGAAACCACGAATTTTTCCAGTCCTTAAGTATAACTTATTTGCAGAAGAGATTAAATTTTTCGGGTGTTACGAAAATTCCGATCGCATTGGGTGAATAGCTAGGTACTGGTGGTGGGGGAACCGGTAGAGGAGGAGAGTGCGTCAGCGGCGACGCCACTCCAACGCATGCGCTAGCGGTCGAATGGGGGATAGGTACGTAGCGGAGCATGCTATATGCTAGTTGTAACGGTCGGAAGGGGAGACGGCAGGGGGAGAGTTAGAAATGACGCAGCAGATATTATGTCACGGAATCCTCGTAACTTCGCTTGTGTTTTGACTATTCCTTCGTAACGGCTAACGATTGTCGCTGCTATATAAATATTTAATTTAAAATATCTTTAATTTATTTATTCGGGTGGAAAAGGAGTTATTGACTTGTGCCATTAGCTTCATATGAGTAGTTTTAGCTTTATAAGTATAATTTTTTTAAATATGTGAACAATGTGATTTGAAATGTCGAAAGGACTTACAGACTTATGGCGAAATTAATTCGCGAATTTTTTTTCGGTCTCTATTATCAATCAAGTGAGAACCTGGGAGAAAGTGAAGGGCGAAATGTGGCAGCACTAGGTTATGTAGGCTTACTCGTTTGTGGAGTCTCACCTAGCACCTCTGAAAAGTAAGGGGGGAAAAATAAATAAAGAAAGAAAACACCCGAAAAGGTGTCCAACAATGGAGGTTTACAACTGCAGCGAACAAGACGACGAGAAACCTACAAAGAGTCCAAGTCCGGTGTCACGGCTATGCGGTTGTACCGAAGCTGTTGCCAGTTTATACCCGGTGATTTATTCTGGATAGGTATTTAGCGTGTACGATTTTGATAAATTTACTTGGTGAATTCTTTAGAGACCCGTATAATTGTACCACTAAGAAAAGCGGTACATAAAATATTCAGCTATTTAAATAAAATTAAAAAAAAAAACGCTGTGGAAGTTATAGGTGGTTTAGTTGTCTGGCACTTGACTTAATTCTAAATTTTCCTTTCAGATATCCGCCATTGACAGCCCCACTCACAATCATTTAAGTTTTCTTCACTCGTTACGCAATGGTGAGTCATCGGTTCGAGTGACCCTACCGGCTGTTAAGGGGTGTGTTTGTGTTTGGTGAGGCGGGATGATAAGCGCGACGCTAGCTGGTGCTTCTAGCGCGGTGTCTGGCTCTGGACTGGCGCGCAGTCTTCTCGTCGTGCATACGAATACTACGAGATATGAGCGGCAACCATAACGTAAAATGCAAGTTCCTTGAGTGTTTTCAACAATCTGTACCAGGACGTTCATTGCCTGAAAAAAAATTATTCTGTAAACACACAAGTTCTAGTCATTTTTACCCTATTCGTAAAAAAAAACCGGATGTCTTGAGCGGTTGCAATTCACCTGGTTTCTTCTGAAGCTCTGTGTGACCGGCTATAAGTGTTCGGGCGTCCATAAACTTAAAAAACAACTTTGAAAGAGCAACAAAAAATAAAAAAAAATGTTGATTCACTTAGCGTCAGGGTTCTGTGCGAGGTAGCATTGAAATCAATGCCCAGCAGACCGGCACGACTCAAAACGTCTGCCCCACGCGTCAACAATGAGTGCACAATGCGACGCGCCGCGCGCAAACAAAGGCACTGCGCATGCGCGGGACTCCCACCCCCTCCCACCTCGCAGCCGCGCTGGGTGAGGGGAGGGTGTAGGTACAGCCCGTGGACAAAGGAGCGACTCCCCTCTTCTCTTCTCTTCCTCCCCTCCACATTTTCTGCCGCGCGTGCGCGCGCATCCTCTGGTCGGCTGCGGCGCGCGCGCACCTGTCAGTAGCAGGCCGTCCTTGGAGCGTGACGGACAATGTAGACCCGCGGCTCAGGCTTCTCCCCCAGAAGAGAGCTGGGTCTCCACGAAGGTGGCAACTGTGTCGTTTTACCGGACCGCCCGTAAGAAGGGAGTTCTTTGCAGAAAAACCTTTCGGTTTTCGTTTCCATAAATTCGTTGTTTAACGAAATATATTACATATGGCACGGAAGCCAAGAAATACAACAATATGTACATGCAAAAAAAATATTTACACACACTTGCTGCAGTAGGTACCAGACGGTCATTGTCTCTTCCTGCAGTCCATGACACGAATAAAAAACGAAGGGAATAATATAGCATACATTAAAAACAATATACAGTTTCGGTTGATTAACTTTTATTAAGATTTTAATGGCGTCGTAACCTCTGTTAAAACACACGCAGCCAAACATATACATATGTACATGCATGACCACTTTTGAACAAAATTATATTTAACCATAAAATTGACAACTGTTTAACTTTCTTTCTATTGGCATACAACACAAGATCTACAATATGCAAAAAAAAAAAAAAAAAAAAAAAAAACCTAATTTTTGGTAGAAAATTGTTCCATATACACGTGAAGCACTTTTTGAAATAATTTAAACTACTCTGTTGAAAAATATGTTTTTTTGTGACACAGTATTTTCTTACGCCTTGCGAGATAGATATAAGTAATAGCCTATACACTTTTATATTCAAACCGTGTACCGCCCTTAAAAATAACTGTTATACATAATTAAAAAAAGCCATAATGTCGGATCAAAAAAATGTATTTGACCTCACAACGAAGGATACACATGGTAAGGTTTTATATTTTGCCAATTTTTCAGAATAATATTTAAAAATTATATACTATAGTAAAAATCTAAATTTTCGTAAAAAAATTACATTTTCGCTCATTTATGAATGGCTGCATCCCCCCCCCCCCCCCTTATCCACCCCCCGGCCTACGTTATCTGTATTACACTGACAATTCAGACACCGTTGAAAAAGCTGACGGACAGAGCTTTCTACTGATAAGTATCCTTATTTCGTCAAATAACAATTTCAAGGTCATAGGTTTTGTACGTTTTGAACTTGGAACATCTCATTTCTTAGGACATTATGAAATATAATCAATGTATTATTGACACATAAATTTTACTGAACTTCACGCTGGCAAGGCGGCGAGGTTTTAACGGGAGTTACATATGTGTTATGTGTAGAGACCTGGAAATATCGCGGATTCTTCTGGCCTCAGGATAGAATTCAAAGTTATAGGTGTGCTCGACCCACGTTTACTTTCCCATTAGTTGATTTCTTAGCGAGAACATTTTTATCCTTGTTATTTGGCACTACCTGATTCGCTTACTTCTCTCCTAGCTGGGCATCATTGGCTCACGGTCGTAGAGGGGCGTGTCCAAACAACTGCGTGCCAATCATGAACACAGTGTGAGCGTGTGAAGGTTTGCATTCTAGCTTGCGGCTAAATGAATCCGCGAAATTTCCGGGTCTCTAGTTATGTGCGTCCTGCAGGTAGGCCCGTGTCCACTTGAATTCCAAAATGCGAGCAACAAACACACACAGCCCGTAGATCACACGAGCTGACTGAGAGATAGGTCTGCCGGCACAAAGTAAAGCCGATGATTACATCTCGCGCCAAAAAAAAAAAAAAAAAAAAAAAAAAAGACGAAGATGAAGAAATAAGTCCGCACCATAAACATGCCACGGAACCTTTCCCCTTTCCCAGGAGTCCCTTCGGGCTTGTGATTCGGGTTTTGACAGGTTGGGAAGGGGGGGGGGGGGGGGGGAGGTGGTGGTGGTGGTCAAAGGTCAAATTCTCCCGCGCGTCGTTTGTGCGTGTCCGTGAGATCATAAGGCTGGCGCGTGCGCAACAGGAACGAAAATGATGATGCGTCGGGACCTCTCTTTGAAGCGAGCGTACACAATCGCTGAAAACAGAGAGAGAGAGAGAGAGAGAGAGAGAGAGAGAGAGAGAGAGAGAGAGAGAGAGCGGTTAGCTGAAAACACTAGGTGAGAGGAAAGTTCTGCTAGTTTTATATTATTATTTTTTGTTTGGAATGAAGAAAAAAAGAGGAGGTGAGTGGGGGAGGAACAAAGGGAGAATGCGCCTGATTGGCCACGCCGCTGAGTTGTGCACGGTAATTTCGACCTAACTGACGGTCTCTCGCCGTAGCCTCTGGCCGAATTCGACTCCTAGGCTCCGATGACTCCGTGATGTATTTACGAGCGGTGATGGAGTGTTACGAAACGTATGCGTCATACGTTTTCCTTCAAAATCAGGTATAGAAGGTTATTTTTTTTTTTTTTTACGTCACTTCGGCGACGAACGGAGGCAAGGATAAGTATCCTATGATTTTATTTATTTTTTAAAATTATAATATTAATAATAAAATCTCTATTAAGCAGATTTAGATTTTCACGCTAGAATGAACTATGACAGGGCAATCACGTGGAATACCGTTCGTATGTAGTTATTGTCTTAGATCTCTATTTTAAGGGTATTGTTCATCAATCATAATAACCTAGTATTTTCAGGGTTTTAGGAAAACCATATTTTCAGTGATATTTTCATGGTGTCCAAAAACTAATGGTTATGCGACAAGGATAATTTAAAATTATTTATTGCGCGTTAACATATCCTTAAAAAAAACAGTGTTAAAACATAAAATGGATTTGAAATTCTTAAAATCATTAAAAAAACATATAATCTAAAAATATAAAATAAGGATTTAATTATATTATTGTTTCAACTTGAATAACATAAAAAACTAAAGTAGCGAAATGATTAATTGAGGCGAAGGGTACTCGAAGAAAATGCTGTCCAAACCACTGGCAGTTACGTAGCACGGATTTTTCTTTCGATGACGGTTTCTAGGACGCTACTAATATTCTAAACTCGGCGTTCGATTGGCCACCTGCACTCGGCACCGTGTTTAGTTGTACCTATATCATGTCAAATAGGGCTTTTGTGCGTGCAAACAACCGCCAATTAAAATGAAGGAATCGCGGGTGCTGGAATACCATGTTGCAGTCCAATAAGCAATCACTTTTGTTTTTGTTTTGCAAAAAAAAAAAAAAAACTCTAGTCCTAGAACTGCACTGTAATTTTTTTTTGTAAATGGAACAGAAATATTCATTTAAAAATTACAGACATTTGAACATTTGTACATTTGCATGAAAACAACTGCCTCACTATATTGCATCAGTACTCGGTACGGATTCCTACCTGGGTATTCATGCTTAGTGTGGTTCCTAGTGCCTCCAATAGTTAAAGAAGTTGTTTGTAAACCGTTCCCGTGATATCTTTCCAGTATTAACTGAGCACACTTTAAAGGTTAATAAATAATAAAAAAATATTGATTATTCGATTACCTTTTCAATGTTTTTTTTTTTAAATATGTATATGCTTGAATGAAAAAACCGATTAAAATATAAAATTATGCGGCAATTTTCTTAAGGAAAACGTATTTCCTATACGACAAAAGGAAAAAAAATGTCGTTGTACAAGGTAGTAGTATTTAGAAACTATTTGTCGGCAACTGGTTTCCGAAAGGGAATCTTTTTGTAAAAGTACAGCGTGGCAACACTGTTGCTGAAGGGGGAAGGAAGGAGTGTAGGGGAGGGGGAGGGGGAGGAACAACTCGGTTCTGCCCCTCTCCAACCCCCCCTCACCCTGGGTTGTAGTGATGGATCGTCTCGGCAACGTCGCACGAGCTCTCCGCGTGATGGACGCGGGTCGCTGCCGGGCGCGACGCGTGGAACACATCTTGTACCTGGTTACGGAAACTGTCACGCCTCCTACCACCCCCCCCCCCCAACCACCACCCACACCCCTTCCCTCTACCAAACACCTCTCCACATCCCCACCCATTCGTCGTCCATTACGAGCCCCTTCCCCCTTCCTCCCCGCGCACCGTCTAAATCACCAACCATTACCCCCCCCCCCCCCCTCCCCATCCTTCACCAAAGCAACAAACCGCCACCCCTACACGTCACGCAGTGACATCTGGAGCAGGACACGCGTGTGTGACGTCATCCGGCGGTGAGTTCCCTCTTAACACCCCCACAAACCAATGCTTGAACTTCATGATATATCTATATTTTTTTGTTTGTTTGAACATCGAGACTGAAGGCTCCGCCACACTGTCAAAAAAAAATATTTTTGTTTTTTTCGCTTCCAACACCTTCCATTTTATGTTGTGCCGAATAAAGTACGGAGGGGTGTTGTGACGTCACCGAAAACATTCCGGCCATTGTCTGTTCCGACACAGAGACGCAGAGACGGTGTTTTTTTAAAAATATGTCGGATGTTGGGTGCGACCGCCCAACGGCAATTCGTGCCTTTCGAAAACGGAAATGACATCCGTTTCCCTATCACAACGAAACAACGGGGGAAAAAAAAAGTGATACAACTAAAATAATGATAATTTGACTGTCGTGTTTCCGAAATAATATTATGTGTAAAAAAAAAGTAATTTTGTTTCTGTAAAAAAAAACCTCACAATCCTGCTGACTTCTTCCCTGCCACTGGAACACATACTCGGTGCTAACAAATTTGATTAATGCTGGGGGGGGGGGGGGGGGGGGTGGAATTTAGATTGAACCTCCCAAATAATAATAATAACAACAATAATACTCGAGTTGTTTGCGATAAAGGCCAAGGAGGACCCATTTGATTGGAGTTATTATTTTGCGAAGATTTTTTTTTTACACTTAAAATACATTCTCAGTATTATCTCGAAAAACGTATTTGCCGTATGTTGTACAAAAGTCTTACGATATATATATATTTTTTGGAAACAGGTTTACAAAGGAATGTTTTGTAAAGGTACTGAATTGTTTTTTTTTTTCTGTGTAAAAGCGAAGAGGCGCATGATGTACGAGCAAGTGTCGCCCTTCGTTCCATTCCCCCATCTCCCCCCTCCACCAAGCTTTCAGAATCTGCCAGGGAACATCGACTGAGGTCAGCGGCAGTTGAGGGTGTTGGCTGAACTACATAAGAGCCGGTGCGCCGAACACAATAAATAGTCACCTCCAACTCCGGTTTTCCAATACACAAAAATACGGGGGGTTCCAGTTTGTGTTGAATATGCTGAAACATATACCTACCCTAACCGTAATCCTAGAGCACGATAGGACACGGCCATTACCTTATTTTTCAGGGAACGGATTTTGGGGTTCTAAACTTTCCCGATCCGTTGCCCGAATTCCGCGCATGCGCAGAGCTCACATTTTCCTTTGATTTCGTCCAATCGGCGGACCCGCATCCGGCGCCTTTAACTCGTGTATAGTCATTTTTGTGATCATCGGGGGACGTACAATCGTATTGATGAAACTTTGTGGTAACGAAACTATCCTGGAATAAAGTTTGTGCACTTCAAAGGTCATAATTAGAGACAGGAAAAATTCGCGGATTCATTTCACAATATGATAGAATCCAAACAACTGTCCCTTTATGTTGCTTCTCTGATGTCTCACAGTTTATCTGAAAGACTTTGAGCCAATGAAAAACCTTCAACCAAAAAAGTATCGAATCGCAAGCGTCCCAGTCGACAGGTGTCACGAGTCAGTAGCCAATGAGCAGGTGGCATTTGCCCGAGTGTGTAGGGGATGGTGGAGTCTATCCTGGAGGTCATCCAAAGCGCGAATTTTTCCAGTCTCTAGTTATAATAAGACGTAGTCGCAACGTTATGCCCATACATTCGTTGCATTTAACAGATGTTAATTCCGCGTAATATATATTTTTTTGTTTGGCTGTCGTCGATTCATCATCAACTAGATTTCGCAGTGATCACCTCTCTGTCGTCCTCCCGTGCCGACTGTGGCGTTACGCCCCTTGGGGAGAGGAAGGACGCAGGAACGCAACCTGTGTCCCCCGCGCTGCACCATCTGTGTCCGCCGAGGTTAAATCAATTATTCCCACGCATGCTTTATTAGATTACAGCCCCGGGGAAAAATTTTTATATTTTTTTTTATTCTTGCCCGATGCCCGAAAGAGGACGAGGATTTATGGCGCGGGTATTTGGATTTTGACAGGCCATTCGTCAGACGGGGGGGGGACGATCGGAATAACTGAGCACTTTTGAATGCCGGATGAAGTCCCTACCCCCCTTTTCCCCTCCCCGCCTCCTCCTCCTTTGGGGGGGGGGGGGGGTGGAGCATGCGGTTCATTAGTATTTGTGACGAGTCGCTCGGTTCTCCCTGGACCATGCGCGACACACCCTGTGGCGCATTCGAATCGGCGGCGGCTGCTGGTTTTATTACAATAGTCACTGTGTTGAAAGTACCGCGAAACGTTCGCGCGCGCGCGCGTGGCATGGCAATAATTTTAATCAACTTCCCCCTTCGAAAAGTACCCCCTTCGTGGGCCGGCTCTGCCGGATAACTGGGCTCATGATGCCCGCGACAGTAAACGCCAATTGATTGAGTTTTCCGGCGCGCCAAAATTCACCCGAGCTCGAACTATTTGCGCGCACGTACATAGCACGTCGAGAACGAGTTTATGATAACAGGGGTGTCCACGTTCTGGAGAAAGTCAGGTCAGGGAAGCGGTAACTGACAAAGGGAAATGACTTCAAAATTCTGAAAAAAATAGTCATGGACACGGCCTGTATGTCGTACGTGAATACGTGTATTTGGATTTGGCTTTTTGACGCGTATAGGCCGTGTTTAGCATTTTTAATAAAATAAAATTTATTTTGTGCATAAAATAGTTAATTTAAATCACGTTTGAAATAAAAATGCGTAATGATATATAACAACTGTAAGATGCAATTACGAAAAAAAAAAATAGTGCGAAAAAAAATTAAGTCGAGGCGCACATGGCGAATTTATACTTTCGGAATTGTGAGAGAAACGCCGGTTAGAAGAAAGAAGATGTTGTGTAGATTCAAAGCAAGCGCTACTCTCCGGTGCTGCACGGACCACACTCTTCAGAGAGATGAAGAAAGCTAATATGGCGGACGTCTACTGGACTAGTACGAGTGCAGGCATCGCGGACAGTAATTAATCAGTTGATTGGAACTGGGGAAGCCTTTTTTCACAGACGAGAGAGCCAAAACCCGAAGTTCCCCGAAGTTTATGTTTTTTTTTTCCGTATCTTTAATGTAGCTGTCCTAACCAAATCAACCGTCCACAATATTTTAAAGTATTTATAATGTAGCTAACCTAACCTAATTGACCATTAGTATCTTTTTATCAACACCGCCATATTTATTTACAATGAACCAAAAAAAACAACCGAAGATGCATGATCGGGCGTTTGGCTCTCTCGTCTGTGAAAAGGAAGGCTTCCCTTGGAACTGCGTGTCTTGTTTTTTTGAACTTCCCATCTTAACGACGTATTCACGTTAAATCCTGTGGCCGTGTCCTGACTGACACAGCCCAACCCCATTTATTTATTTAATTATTGATTTAACTTTGCGTTGATGAGGGTCTCAATAGACGGGACATTTAACCACACACTGCTCCGGTAATTGCAGGAAAATGAACGAGCATTTTAACGAATGATTCACCTCAAATAAAACAAAGAGTTCTTTGTAGTTATTGATAACCAAATCTACGTAAAAAAATATCCGCTGGATTTCAACTTGCGCGTTTTGTGCTATGTTGTGCAGTCAGGACGAAAACAACTCACGAGAAAGGAAGGAGAATGAAATGTTATAGATTTAAAAAAAAAAAGGGGGAGGGGGTTGTCTGTAAAGTCGGTTTACAGACGATAGTTTAACGTGACAACGTCATAACAAAACATTGATGAAATGATTGCATACTTGTATGAATAAAATTGAATCATTTTTTTGAATTATCACTATTTTGTATGAATACAAAAGAGTGAAATGAAATCTACAATTTAATTGATAAATTTACTTTTATTTGCACTCATTCATTCGAATATGTTTATTACTTTAACGAAGAGATTATTTTAACTCTAACTTTTATACATGTTTGCTTTTTAACTTCTTCCAATCTGTGTTATTCTGTTAAGGATAGGACGATGATAGGAAAAGTAGGAAACGAATGGGAGTGTTTCAAGGATGATGTGCCTCGAAAAAGTCAAATCAATGGTGGTTCCAATCGAGTGGAAGAGAGATAGATGCGGCGCAAGCGTACATTTAGCGTAACGGGACAAAGCGTAATGGGAAAATGTGCGTAACGGGACACATTTTATGTGCGTGCAGCCGGCGTTCATCGATTTATTAGGCGTTGCCACGTAAAAAAATAATAATGTGAGCGAGTATTTAGTACTCGCCAGTGATTGTGTAGACATCTAACCATGGTAACGAGCGAAATCATGTGTTCTCATGTTGGAAATACACATACAATACGAAACTCGGACACTGTCTTTAAAACATGATAACTACATTATATACGCAACTTGTGTTTTCAACAACATTTTTGAACGCGAACCACGTGTAGTTTTCCGCACCCGCCGCTAGAATTCGTGGCCGGAGCAGTACCGTGGACTATCGAACCATTTGATTTGCTGACCGAAATATTTAAACTATACAATGAAACGGCTCCGTCATAAGCGAAATACATTTGGGGAAAAAAAAAATACTAAACCACGACTTTGTACCGGATTTTCGACAAGGAATTTTATTAAAATACTGTCTATCTTGTAACATTCAATAAATAGGGACCGGAAAAATTCGCGGTTTCGATGGCCTTCAGGATAGACTGCAAATTTCCCTGTACACTTGGGCTAATAACACAAGTTCATTGGCTGCCGACTTGTAAGTCGTCTCAGCTGGTTCGTCTGTGATTCGATCCTTCTTTGGTTGAGGGTTTTTAATTGGTTGAGATTCGTCCAGATGAACAGTAAGCCAATATCAAAATCATCTGAAAGGTATATGTATTTGAATTATAGCTCATCGCCGAATGAATCCGCGAATTTTTCCGGTCTCTATCAATAAACAGTTAATACTAAAAAAAAATCCTTTGACTTTGCGAACTTTGGTTCGCGCCATCCGCCACAGATGGCAGCACCGTGGTTTCACATTTCCGTTACATTCACGAAATTACGAAATTAGTCCCATCAAATGCCGTATATCCAAAGCTAAGATGTTACACATAAAAAAAAACTCAAAACTCAAACCGACATTTACCGGTTGGCCGAATCATAGAGTGACGTGAAATAATTTTTCCCCGAAAAAAAATAACTGATACCACTGGGGCAATTGACAACAAAGACAGTTTTCCAATTCTCCCCGTGTTATTTGAGATTTATTCTCACCCAAGGTTGCCGCTGTCCACTTTAACATGGGTTGATTATCAACACTCTACTGTACTACGACGTGAAATCATCTCCGTTTGAAAGGCTGTGGGTTTGGACACCGTATGTAAGGAAACAAAAAACAAAACAAAAAAAAAACAATGCCAGCTCCCTAGTTGCAATCGGTCCCGGTGCATTACCACCCTCAGAGAGCCCCACACGGCAGCCAATCACAGAACGGGCAGACACCATCATTGTGTAGCGTGGGTTGGGGGTGTTAAGGGGAGGGGTGGTTAGGACGTTTGACAAACCGAGCGCGTGATTCCGCCAATCAGCGTGCAGCGGCCCGGCACAATTAGATCACGTGGACGCTCCGTTGATAGAGGTGGGGGTTTGGGGGGGGGGGGAATGGGTTGGTTCGGCACGGGAAGGGAAGTGAGTGACGTATGATTTGGGTGCGCTAACCATGCCTCTGGTAGTCGCGTGTACAAACCTCCCCCTCCCACCCCCCCACTCCTTCCAAACAACACCCCCTTCACCAATCTATCTCGATCCTCGTGAGAACGGCCGACCAGGGTCCGACACGGTAGATGGCTCGCGATAAGCCGGATTTGAGGGCGACGTACACCTCCGATTTCAACTCCCCCCCCCCCCCCCCCAACTCTTCACCGTGCACCAGCCGGATCAGGATCACGTCCGAGCAGCGACGCAACTTCCCCCGGGAGGATGGGGGGATGGGGGAAGTTTCCGCTGCAGCGGCGGCAGGGTTGCCACCTTGACCGCGACACAAGGGCGTCGAGCGCGGCGGCACAGAAGACCGCATGGCCCCGTTCCACAGTGGCAGATCTCCCGGCCTGTGCAGGCAGACTTGATGTAAGCTTTTGGACATACGCCATTGCTAAGCACATGCATGTCTGTAGAAGAAAACTACAAAAAAAAACCCAAAAGACAAAAACACAAATTAAGCAAAAAATTGCTGTTGTCAACAGGATATAAACACCACATAATATTCCATAACAGGAATATGGTCAACAAACAAAGAAAAACAAAGCAAAATGGACCAAGAGAACGAAAAAAAAAAAAAACCCACAAATTATGACAGCACAAAAATATTGAACCCAAAAAAAAAAATATTCAGCACAACAGTTGAAACGAGACAAAAACACGACAAAACGAAAAGACGAAACAAACACAATAGTTTTCCAAAACCGAAACAAGCGACGTTCCGGGAACTGCTATTTGCTCCCGTCCTCAAGCAGAGACGCACATGGCACGAAAACACAGGTGCGACTGCAGGCAGACAGGCAGGCAGACAAATATATAGACGGCTAGAAGCAGAGTGAAACATTCGAATTATTTATTTTAAAAAAAATGTAACAGCAAAAAGCAACAGGAGAGAAACCACAAAAGGGACTGACTCCAACCTGCCAGCAATCGGCAGTGAGAGGACGCCATACTTCATTGGCCGAGGGAGTAGCCAACAAGGAAATTTATTGCTTTACACAATTATCTCCATTTCTCCGCCGTATATGTATGTAATGTCACGGTCCCCTCTAAAGTCTGATGGTTATCCTGCGCACGACGAGAAGACTGCGCGCCAGTCCAGAGCCAGACACCGCGCTAGAAGCACCAGCGAGCGTCGCGCTTATCATCCCGCCTCACCGACACAGATACAACCCATGACTAGGCGAGGGCCCTTGTGACGTGTGTGTCACGTCACATTTGGTGGCGCTTGTTTTTGTGTACCGGCGCGGTGTTTTTAACCGTTAGCCGCGTGGCGGCGCGAGATGTAACCCCAGATTTGGTGTTTTGGCCGGTGCGGATCTAGGAGCACGGGCACGCGGTTGTCAGGATCTAGAGGCGCTCGTGTGCGGGAAGCCTACAACTCACGTAGTTTCGGTTCCCTACCACGTTCGTGCAACTTCGGATTTCTCTCAAACATTGAAATTAATAAAATCAAAGGGTTAGGTTAGGTTAGGTCAGTCACAACATGCTTGTTTTCATTGGAAACTTCTGATTTAGCGGCTGAAGTGGCGTTAATACCAAAACGCAAAACTTCGGAAATCTTCGGAAATTCTTGCAGGGAACCGAAACTATGTGAGTTGTAGGCTTCCCCTCGTGTGCATGTCAAGGCTCTGATCGGCAATTTTCGGTACGCGGTATCTGCGTTTGTCTTTTGTTTTCTTTTTTGGTGGGTTGAGGTTGGCACTTGTGGGGCCCTGGGCTGTTGACGAGTTTCTCTGGGAAGTGTGTCTGTCTGCTACGAGCTATGGCCTGAGTGGGTTACAATTTTCGTGCCGATGGAGTGGCTGCGTGATAAAATCCATGGCTGTAACTTTGTGGGGAAGTGTGGAAAACTTTGGTGGAATATAATAACTTAAGTTACGGGAGGTTTTGCTCCGTCGGTTTACACAATGTTCGAGTGCAGCAGTGTTCTACGCAGTTATTACCAATGAGGATAAATATTTTCTTTTTAGTAAATTCAGAATTTTATTTTTCTGTCGTGTGATGCTAGCAGTGGCGTATGAGGGATGGTTAAGAAGCATGCCCCCCCCCCCCCCCGGTATTAAAGCGGGGGGGGGGGGGGGGGTCCGGGGGTCCTACTCCGGGAAAATTTGGATTTTAAGGTGTAAAATAGTGCTATTACAGCATTTTTTGGTTCTTAAATTTAAATATTGTAATGGTAAAATTTTTATTAATTTTAATATGAAATTTGTTTGAGTGATGAATAAGAAATTAATTAAAGATTTGGTGCTAAGGGGGGGGGGGGTTGAATCCCTACCACCCCCCCCCCCCCCCTGGCTACGCCCCTGGAGGCTAGTCGCTAATGTCGTGGGAGTCAAATGGTGCCGGGCGTGCTGCTGATCCTCCTTCAGCCCGGTTAAGGCTTGTCTGCGAGGAAGTGTAAATGCTTGGTTTTGGGGCCTCTTTATTTGGTATCTCCGGAAGCAGATGGCAACAGACAAACTGTAAGTGTTGAACTTTGTTTTTTTGTCTAGATTACGTCAGACCTTTGAATATATATACTGTATAGAAGTCGCGAGTGGATAGGATTTACTCTACGTTTTTCAGAATCGTATGATGAGCAGCTTGGGAACTTCACCGCTGCAGTGCGCTGTCGTAACGCCCTGTATCGTCTTAGTTGTTATTTACACTTTAGAGCGCAGCACTGTCGCCTGCTGTCATACCCCGCACCCCTCATCCATCATTCACTGCAGCTCGAGGTCGTTCAACGGGAGGGGGAAGGGGTGTTTGAAGAGTTCGACACTTGTCCGCTAGGGACCACCACAAGTCGATGCCCTAGAGATGGTGGCGATTGCGGCGGTGAATTAACCAACTACCTCAAACCGTATTAGAAATTTTAACCTGGGCTGGCGACTTCTATACAGTATATATATTCAAAGGTCAGACGGACCTTCTGTGACGATGGGTAGACCTTGCGGGCTACGCCACGCCTGTATTTTCACCTTCGTGATATCTTTTGGATATAACTGTAAATTTTTTCAAGGAAGTTTTTTTTTTTTTGTTTTGGTTTAGACACAGCAGCAAGTAACTACGTCGTCAAGTCTCGTTATGAGTCGTTACCTATTTGGATAATTATAATTTGGTTTTTCCCAGCTTATTAATTATTGAGTGGTTTGTGGGGACATTGTTTACTTTTGGACTCGAAAAGGAAAAGATTTTGTCTTTCCGTTAAGTGTATGGAAAGCCGTGCCAACCTATAATTAATTTTGAGAAACATTTTATAATAACGTTGATGGAAATTGTTAATATTTTGTACCCTTCATGCGAGTTATGCGCACTGAGTATTTTTCTAATAAGATTTTATTGTATTTTTTTCCGCATTTTTTATAATGTTATAAATTTTTACGTAGGTATGTATATGAAGTCAATTTAGAAAGGTTTCTAGTCAGGTGCTCGATAGGGTATTTTGTGAGGCAGAAAATTGGCTGTGAACTATTATAATAATTTATTGTAATTATATTTTCTCTTTGCTGCCTGATGATCATGAACTTTCGAACTGGACTAGAAGAGTTTGAGGCAACAAGTAATTAATTTGCCAGAAACAATGAATGAGTAAATTAACTGAACCGAGCACCTAATTTATTGAGTCAAAGGTGGTAATATTATATATATATATATTTAAGTGCAGTTTTATGTGATATTGTCATTTAACTTTTTTTTTGTATTTAATATTTATAGTGGAGGTTTCGATGTTAACCAAGTCAGTAAGGGAACAGGATCTAGTTCATGTGCGACACCCATGGTGCACCGGGGTGGTATAGGAATATTTATTATTTTATTGCGTTATGTACTTCTAGTCAAGAGGGGCGAAGCCTGCTATACCCTGTTCTTAATAGTTTAATTTAATATATATATTGTTTGGCACGTACTACTCATGATTTTTCTATGTTTATATAAAGAACCAAAGAATACATAACTAACTCATTATTACGCTGTCAATTCTTTGTATCGTGCCTTCTGCAAGTTTTTGGTCAAAGCGGGTGAAGGGGGTTACACCCTTAAGGCTTCGAGTTGATCACCCGCACATTTTTTCGGGGGCGTAATTGGGGGGGGGGAGGGTTCTGAGGCGGGAAAAGTAAAAAAAAGTGGGGGGGGGGGGGGAAGGCAGGAGCTGGCATCTTCAGGCTCATGTGCGTGTGGAATCCTGTCCCATCTAGAAGAACCCGCGGGCTGTTCGCTACCGCGCGTTGTGACGTCGTGGCTTCAGGGTAGGTTTTTAGAAGAAGAGAAAAAGGGGGGGGGGGGGGGGGTGCGAAGGAGGCAGGAAATCAATTCAAACCTTCGCGTAACGAATGAAATGTCATTGTCGATCAACTTCCGCGGTTTTCTCTCTCTCTCTCTCTCTCTCTCTCTCTCTCTCTCTCTCTCTCTCTCTCTCTCTCTCTACGGTCTCTCACTACGAGGGTGTGTTGCTGGGATGGAAGGCAAGAAAGGGTGACAAGAAGGTAGTTGGGTTTTTTGGTGATTTGGGGAAGGGAAGGGGAAACGAAAATTTGCACGACCCAACAACTTCCTTCAACAACCCCGCATATATATATATATATGCGTGTGTGTGTATGTATTGGCACCTTGAGAATGAAGGGCGCCGGGGTAAGGGCGAATGATTGACGTACATCTTATGAATATATATATATATATATATATATATATATATATATATATATATATAAGAATAAAATATCACGCTTGGAAAGGAGGGGTTGAAAGTTATTCCGTCGAATTTATTCACAACCACGGCAGGTTTTCGTCCCCTTCATTTCGCTTTTTGCAATCACTTCGAGCGTCGGCTGAAATGCGGTGTGAACCCTTACATATAAACGCGGCAGATGCGATTCTTGGGAAAACCCCCCCTCTGTCGTGTAGCTCGTCCCAAGATGTGCGAGCCTTCTCCGAAAGTTTATTCCTTTGGCAGTGGCGCTCACGTCCGAATTGTCACTTGCAAAGCACTGCGTGATGTTTGTTTACAAGTCAAGTTTGTTTGCGAAAACTGCTTGTGAAACGACAGAAGCAAGCGAATAATAACAATAAAAAATACCAAGCCCTACGTTGTATATATTACGTTTGAACACAACTCAACGAAACGCGCATCCTCATTTGACTTGATGCTGTTTAAAATTTTCCGTTGGATGGAGCGCGCGCATGTCGCATACTAAAAGTATTATCACTTGAAAACTTTTTTTTTCTATATGATACAAAAAATTAACCTTAAGTATTTTAAAACACTCATTTACTTTTTCACTAGGCATAGTTTCCAACAAAAAAAAACTGTGGGATAGCTTATATTTGGATTTAATAACTTTTTTTTTTGGCCATACGTCAATTGAAATATTGCACTGTTCGTAATGAAAAAAGAAAACATTCAAGAAAGCAAAATAAGAAAGTGGAAATGGAAAACATGAACCCACAGATAAACAAACCTAAATCGGCTGATGTCTAACAGATAAACCCAACGATGAAACTAAACAGGTATTATGGACAACACAACGCCCACAGCACAGACGAACACATTCAAACATAAAATAAAAGATACGTAGCACAATAACTCCGTGGAAGGAATTTAGTCATGAAAAAATAACGACATAGACATAAGCTGATTCAGGCTGTTTTTTATTTTTATTTCTTATTTTGCTCTCCTGAATTTTTTCCATGACAAACAGTGCAAAACTGCATTGACGTATGTCCATACAAAAAAAAGTATTAAAACAAATTTACCCATTACATGGCTCAATAAAATAACGTAGCTTCGATTTAAATTAAACAAAAAAAAATAATACTATATCTACCAATGTTACCGTTACTCTACGTTTATCGCATCAAAATAATAACGAAAAGTTGAAACCTGTGCAGAAATTTTTAACCTGTTGGACATACGTCTAATTTGTTGTAATTTATCTAATTGCGTATATGTGAGCTAATAAATAAAACTGCAATTAAGTAATTGGGCTATCTTTTTGGACCTGAGTTTTCCCCACTTACCTCTCTCTGTTACACTCTCGTGTAGCCACTTTGTAATATCGTTTGCAACAAGCAACTTGGTAATATGGGCTCATGAGGAGGAAGAGGGAGGGAGGGAGGGAGAGAGAGAGGGAGAGAGAGAGAGAGCGAGAGAGATACTGTTTGCAGCATAAGACCAGCATGAACTCGAAAACGAGGGAGGAAAGTTTTCTGGGGAAGATATATTTATTGTCGGGGTAGTACCTACCCCACCCGCCTGTTATTTCAGACCCTTCGCCTTCCTTAGCACGACTGCTCACATCTGGCCTTCCGGAGGAGAGAGAGAGAGAGAGAGAAAGAGAGAAATAGAGAGCGTGGCTGCGGGAGAATAATCCTCCCCCCACCAAACTTGTAGCCACCCTTTCTTACGCGGGAGGATCTTTCCGTTGTTTATCCTCACTTTGCAGCACCCTATCGCTCTGTTTACCCTGCCTCCCCCCCCCCACTTCTCCATCTTTAACGTGTCTTGCCCGCCCCAAGAAGACGACACCGCAGAAACACCACACGGCTGCAGCTTTCTGATTGCCGCTTCCAAGAACACCTCGCGAGTCGCGACACGCACGCCATGTTCTGCAGTGTAACGGTCACAGCACCCACGGAGATGAATCCAGAGGAAAACACGGAGGGAAAAAAAAGAAATGTACACGTGTTTGAAATAAATAACGTTGAAAAACTTGTAAATCCTACGCGAGTTAGAAATTACAGCAAAAAATACGTGGACTTTCCAACGATATAAACGAAAAGTTTTCCGTACTTAAAATTCCGAATCCAAGCTTTCAATTGTAAACAAGATAAAATATGGCACCTTGTAGTTTGCTGTGGCCTTGATGAGCTTTTTTTTATTATTATGATTTTCGTGAGTTCATGTTTAATGTCGAACGAATGTCCTACGACAATATTTGCAACAGTTTTCTTCATAAGATCAACTGACTATTTTAGAATACAGCGGCGTTTTTTCACCCTTCACGTCGGGCATTCTCACTCCAAGGAAGTGTGTGTGCCACGCCCACATATATTGTTTCAATCTCCTTGGCCGCGCCCCTACTTCCGCTTCCGTTACGCTTTACCTCTCCCTCCCGCGGGACTTCCGGCGCGCAAGACTCGGCGCAATCACTGGATCGCCGTCGTGCGATGTCGGTCAGAAGCGACGTTCAGAGACTCACGTTTTCGAACAGGAGCGCCGACGAACGCGTTAAATTTCGTCACGTCCAAACTTTCTCACGTGTTTTCCCGGTCAAAAAATCCAGTCGTTTATTCAGCTGCGTCCTATGTGCGCGGGACCCCTTTCACGACAGCACCACGCATTCCATTGGCGGCCATCTTTGACGCACCAAATTCCACCAACAGCTGAAGTTTATTATTATTATTATTATTGGTTCGCTCTTCGCTCTAATCTCTCTCCCCTGGACGCGAAGGAAGGGGTGTTGGAAGACGCGCGAAGAGGGGTTGTTTTCGCATCTGCTGGCGGCGCGACCTTTGCCCTCTAAGGAGGGGGGGGGAGGGAGGAAGTTGACCGATGAGAGGCAAGCTCTCTCCGAAAGAAGAAGCTGGGAGGATGCGTTTGTATACAAGTTCTAACCCACGTCTTTCACCGGGACCATAGGGTCGCTCTCAGCCGGAATGAGGAGCTACCCCCCCCCCCCCCCCAAAAACCCGGCTCAGCAAGCCGCGGCCAAGTCTGGAGTATGTTTATCTAAGGAACCCTCGTAAAGGAGGAAAAAAAGGGGGGGGGGATGGTTCTCACCCAAGGTAGCGCCGAACCGCGATACCTCTGCCCTAACCCTCCCCTGAGCGAAGACGTTCCGTTGCGCTGGAATCAAAAAGGCGCGACAGACGCGACGCGAACTACGCGACCGCGAATATCACATTATTGTAGGACAGACACGCATTTGTTCAATCACGCGACAAACAGAAACAATCAACCGGTCATAAAATATATATATTTTTTTTTTTTTGCCGTTACATACGCAAATTCATACAAGACAAACTTCACTGTTTACAAGTTGGTAGTAATGTTTAAAAAAAATTGGTCTGAATTTAATATATAATAATGAAATGTAAATTTACGTAAAAAATTCTTAAAATATTTACAAAACCAAAAAAAAAGTACAATTTTCTAACAACCAACTTCAACCAACATTCGGAAACCAAAAATTTTACTCTCCTTTCAGTAACAGATTAACTTTCTAATTGGGAAAGTATATCGCGTCCGCAATGATTTTTTTTTTTTGCGCTGACGTGACAGATGTGTCAAAAGTGATACATCAGAATAATATATGCGTCAATGGCATCACACCCATCGTGGTTTTGAAATTCCCGCTTTAACTTCTTTAGAAAGATCTCCATAGGATATTATTATTTAGCGAAGTTACTTCTGCTGAAAATTTTTAATGAACATATTTTACTGTTAAAACTACTTTTTAGCTCCAATGTGTCTTTTATCATATTAATTTATTTTTTTCTTCGGAAATGCCAGCATATCCAATTTCTGCTGGGCACAATAGTTCTGATTGGCTGATTCCAACGAATATTAGAAATCAAATTAGAATGCGTCCCATTTTAATGTTGGGGACTGAAGCCGTCCAACGTTGGTAATAAACGTGGCTATTTTAGTGGCGTTTTTCGATGATAAATGACCATCCAATTTTTATTATCTGACCAGCTTTTCTGTTAATAGTTTCGAAGAGAAAGTTTTGACGGCGTGACAGACGTGACCTTTAACAGTCGAGAATGACAAATAAGGTCGACCTTCGCGTCTTCAGTGAGCGAATATTCGCCCTTACGACTGGACGACCGTATATGAGATAACATTTCAATGCGATCTGTGACGATAGTTTGTTTGCCGTGCAGTTTAATTACAACAAAGTACAGATGGATCGTGTCGTTTAGTTTTCAGAATAAACAATTCCTTTTCCTTAATACAGAATTTTGAAAACTTTTTTTAATTCACCTTCGAGAGGTTTTTAAAGAATTTAAAAATATACAATCATACAATTACCTATACAATCATGGTTAATTTTCACCCTCGTTTCACGAGAACACAGGAACAGGATATCTAAATTATTATTTTTTTCCAGCTGACTTTCAAATTAGAGTAGGCCTAAGTCGTTTTCAACTGCTACCCCGTGGATTCGAATATAACTAACTTCATCACTCGTCCTTCCTTGGCAGAGTTGGGTTCGAGCCAAACAGACTTTTCCGACATGTTTTTGTTTAGAAAACTAATACCTAATATTTTAATGGTTTTTATACTTAAATAATAGTTTTCAAGATAACTGGAAATTATGCATGATTTTGGTCGAATTAATAATATACAAATAAAATAATACGTCGATCATAACTGAGATAAAAAAATAACGATAGTTCAAAGAATTCTAGTTTTCACTTATGCGAAACACATATTTTTTTCACCATATATGCAAGAAAAAACTACACTATTTCCATTAATATATTTTGGAAATAACAGGGTGGAAACACACCCTCCCCCCCCCCCCCCCCCCCCAACCACGCTTTTTTCCCCATGAATTTTCAACTCTTACGTAGCAGTGTTTCACAACTTTGATAACCTGAGTGTGAACATTTGAAAGGTCTTCTTTGACGAATCATTTTAAGATGGAGTTCCAAGACATTTTTCTACTGTGTGCTCTCTACTCTTTTTTTTCCCCCTCTCTTGTGCAGCGCAGTCTTTTGTGTTGAAAGTAACAATAATAAGAAGGGTATTTGTGAAAGGGAAAGGGGAAGCGGGTATGTTAAGGGTGTCTCGCAGTAAAGCAAGCCTTTAGCAGATGTGTTCCATGAGCTTCCCTGAGCCAGAATATCTTTTCCCAAGGTAGGTTTGAGTGATAGAAAAATTCCACTCCTTCTAGTGAAGAAGGCCGTTTATTTATCACACAGTGCACTCAGACTTAACTAATTATCACACAGCACATTCACACTTATTTTGTTTTACTTTAAATTTCATTATTTAATACAATTATTTGGGTTTACGCCATTGCAGTATTGCATTGTTTGTCTTAGAAAAAAATCAAGAATGCAAAAAGAAAAAATCCTGGATAACATAGCGAACAGATGTAGGCACCTTACGATGAAACTAAACACGTATTATGGTCAAAAAACGATGAAAGCACAGACGAACACAGTCAAACTTAAAAAAAGGCACAAGAATTCCGTTGAAGGAATTTAGTTATGAAAAAATAACAGCACAGACGAACACACTGAGCTAACAACGACGAGGCAGTTTCAACAAGAACAGTAAATGCAGACAGACAACAAACTTGGACAACACAGCAAACATACGAACACAACGTTGAAAATAAACACAACGACGACAGCCTTGACGGAACACAGTGTTCTTCCTGTGACAAAACAGTTTTGACGTTTCTGTAACTGAGATGACTAAATTGGGTCGTTACCACAACGCCGAAATACCATAACGCCGAATGTCAAAATTGACCACAACGCCGACATCTAGAAAACTGCTGTTTACCACATCGCCGAAATAACAACTGAATGAATTGTGCGTGTTTCTTAAATGTACCTTAACGCCGAAATACCACAATCAAACCTAACCTTACCTAACCTAACCTAACCTAGCGTAATATAACCTAACCTATCTTAAACTAGCCTATCCTAGCCTAGCCTAATCTAACCTAGTCCAACCTAACCTAGTCTAACCTAACCTAGTCTAACCTTACCTAGTCTAACCTAACCTAACCTTTGTGGCAGTCCTGCAATGATATTTTTCGGCGTTAGTGTATTTCGGCATTGTGGTAATTCGGCGTTGTGGTATTTCGGCGTTGTGGTGCGTCCCCGACTAAATTCCTTTCACGTAATTCTCGTACCGTTTGATTTTTAAAGTTTGACTGTGTTCGTCTGTGTTGTCGTGTCATTGTTTTGTCCAGCATATGTATTTAGTCTAGTTGAGTTCATTGCTGGGTTCGCCTGTACGCCACTGTGTTGTCCATATGATCTGTTTTGTCCAACGTTAGGTTTTTTTTTTTTATCGCTGTTGGGTCCAAGATTTTCGTATGTTAGTATTTTCTGTTCTTGTTACAACTGTTTCGTTGTCAGCCCACTATTTGTCTGTGCTGTGATATATTTTTTTCCCGACTTATTCCGTTGACGGAATTCTCTCTGTGCTGTCTGAGTGATTAACATTTGACATCGTCTGATTTCGGGCTAGTTTACTGTGTGTTTGTGTATCCATATTTCTTGTTCATTATTCTGGTTTCTCTACGACGCAGTTAAAACCACAATGGTGAATTTCCATGAATATTTTTTAAATTCAACAACTAGTTAAGACAACTGCAAAAACACATTATATTATAGCTTGAGTTTACTATAAAATCAAGCAAAAATAGTATATTATAATGGTTTGAATTTCTAATTTTTTTTATAGCTTACTCAACATTATGACTAGAATACAAATATATATTTAATCATGCTAACAAAATATATAAAATAATATGTTATAATATTTTAAAAATAGCTTGGCGTTAAATTTTCTTTCCAGTGAAAGGTTCTAATTTGTGACAGTAAGTATTATAGTTTTTACGCACCTATTTATTAAGCTGTTTTTTTTACTTATACTGAAAATATCATTTGTTATATTATTTTAATATGGAATTCTTAAGCCAATTTGCGATATTAAAGCTGATATACTAAAAAATAGATTAAAAAAATTAATTAATGAGAAATAGTGCATCATTACGCAATAGCAATGAAATTATACAGACGAGTCCGCTAAGGCCGGGCCGATTTCGGCGCGTGGCTCAAAGGCTGCTTCGCTGTGGTTGGCCAGGCACGGACGCCCTGGGCCAATCACGTGTCGTCAGGCCGGAAAGGTGCCGCGGAGACCGGCTTCTACATTTATTTGTTCTTCTGTCGGGCTCGTGACGCTTACAAAACCCCGACCACCCATTCCTGTTTCCTTCTTTGACCTGCCGAGGAGGGACACAGGTAATAATAAAAAAATAAAACACGCGCTTCTTTTGTTGATCTGCAAAATCACCCTTCCCCCCCATCCCTTCGCCCGCCACCCTCCCCCTCCCGCGCCCTGCCTTTAACTTTTAGAAGGCCGCTTTCTCGTGTCACGTACAAGGGACTGTCAGCTATTTGTCGAAACCAACCTGTGGGGGAGGAGTTTGAGGGGGGGTGGGGAGAAGAGAAGTTCGTGTTCCAAGCTTGTTTTGATTCCATTACTTGTCATCGTTCACACCAACGGTCCACAGTGTTTCCAAGGGGGGCTAAAAATGACTCTTTTTTTGGGGGAAGGGGGGGAAGAAGGGGAGTTGAACCATTGAAAGGGACATGTTTGTTCAGGAATAGGGGGAAAAAATGGGGGAGGGGAAGGGAAGAAGGCCAATTTTTGAAAAGGCAGGGGGGACGTTTGGATGTAGTTTTGAACCTGACTATCCCCCTTTTTTTTCTCCCTGGGCCAGAACCTGCCTCTTCAACCTACCACAGCCGCTTTTATAATTATTTAATTTTTTTTTGACGTGTATCATCTTATTTCTCGGTATACGGCGTTTGGTAGGAGTAATTTCGTGAACTGAACGTAAGTCACACGGAACGGAAATGCGTAAAACGACGGTGCTGCAATCTGTGGTGCATGGCACGAACCAAGATTCACAAAGCCGAAATGAAACTATAAAATAATTAACTGTTTCATGAATTTTAACAAGATGGGAAGTATTGTCGAAAATCAGGTTCAAAGCCGCGTTTTAGTATTTTTTTCTGCAAGCCATTTTCGCTTTCATCGGAGCCGTTTCATTATACTTATAGTTTAAAATTTAGGTCTGCAAGAGGAATAATTCGATTGTCGACGTAGCTTCTACGGCAACGAATTCTAGTGGCGGGTGCTGAAACTACGCGTGATTCGCGTCAAGAAATGTAGCTGAAAACACAATTTGCGTGTATATTTATCACGCTCAGCATTATTTTAAAGTTATCTAATTACATTAAGTTTCGTGTCCAAGGCAGGAACTTCATATTATAAGTGTATTTTAGGTACACATCCCTGGCGAGTACTGAAAGACTCACTCACATGTTTTATTTCCCATTTGAGGTAGGGCTCACAATATCGGATGAAAAACTAATACTTATTTTTAGAGACATGCCAAATTCGCGGATTCATTCGGTGATAGGCTAGAATTCAAACACATATACATCTTAGATAATTTTGCTATTGGCTTACTGTTCATCTGGACGAATCTCAACCAGTTATAAACCCTCAACCAAAGAAGGATCAAATCACAGACGAACCAGCTGAGACGACTTACAAGTCGGCAGCCAATGAACTTGCGTTATTTGCCCGAGTGTACAGGGGTATGTGCAGTCTATCCTGAAGGCCATCGAAACCGCGAATTTTGCAGGCCTCTACTGATTTTGTATATTGAACAACAACAAAAAATATAACACGATTGTTGTAATTCTACTTTTTGTAGAGTAAATCCTAAATTTTTACATTATAATTCTAAAAATGGTACGCGATATAAATATTTGTTACAAGTTTTAAAGTTTGTTACGTTTGCACGTGAGAACATACAGATACAAAACATATCCTTCGAAAAACCCTTCTAATGCTAATTTATGTTTGAGTAAAGGTTTGCAAGGTTAATTGAATTTTTTGTAGACATGCATACGAATACCACCACTTAATTCCTTAGTCCCACGACATTTTGAAAATGACGATACAGTTCAGCAAAATACACCATAGCCCTCTGTACACCACGTGAAATGTTCAGATCTTTTCTAAAGTTTGTTACTGTTCGGACACCAATCCTAATTCTGAAGCCTACAGTACACCCTGACTTCAGTTTCAATAAGTTTAAGCATAACAGATACACAAAGAAAAAAAAAGCGCTACAAGTAAAATTAAAACGGACTTTATAGTAATAACTAGATAATGCCCGGCATGCGTTGCAATGCCTCAATCAATTTTTTCTGTAATTTTTTAAACGTATACTAAGCATCTCTCTTTATCTCTCTAATTCTCTATCTCTCTATGTATATCTCTATAACTCTCTATCTTTCTATTTATATCTCTATCTCTCTATATATCTTTCTAGCGGACCCGACAGACATTGTCCTGCCCAAATGTACTTTTTCTGAGATATGGATATGGCGGTAAGTATTTCTACGCTGGACATTTTGTATCTTCTCATTATGCCCTCCTCTTGGGCACGCCACTGCCGTTACCAAAAACCTTTCCCATGGTTACGCAGAAGGCAACAACAATGCAAAATCCCGTTGCCATGGAGGCTAATTATCAACAATGCTTAGTTTTTTTGCTTTTAAAGCGTGTTTTTTTAGTTTTTCTTAACTCAGAATCGAGATAAAATATCCAATTGTGAATCTAAACCATCCTCGAATCCCCGTGAACTCACACACAAAATTTCATCAAAATCGCGTACAAACAGACAGACAGTAAAAGTACTGTTTTATTATAGTAAGATAGATAGATTATTCTTACATGTTCGCATCCATGCAGTATATGAAAAATCAGCATGCATAGCCCCACACCTATAACTATATGTTTCTGCTGCCCACGACTTTTTCCGCATGGAATTTTGTATTATCTTGCACCATTTAGAAATTTAAACATTATAACATAACAGTTGATACAGTTGTAGTAGTTTTCTTATGTACAAAAATGATAATTTTTCTCACCTCTATTTTAGTCTTTGCAATAAAAATATGTTACTACCTAAATTTTGAGTAAATATGTTTCTACTTTCAAATGTAATGACGGGAAGACACTTCATAAAATGTCTTTGTAAACCACATTTACTGTTTTTTTCCGTTTTGAGCTAGAATGTAAAGATTGTCTGCATTACTGACCCGCGAGCAAGCTACATACATTTCAGAGAGAGAGAGAGTGAGAGAGAAAGACACCTATTGAATGTCTATCTAACTAATTTTTTTTATGAGAGCATATTTTCATTAAATAAATCATGAAATCATTCAACGATCAAAGCTGTTTATTTAATTAAGCGGACGGGTTCGCTCCAAGGAGAAAATTGACGCGGCGAGACCTCGTGGACATAGAGAAATGACACACACTCTCTATTTGTGTGGCTATGAAACCTGATTTTTTTCTGCAATTTAAAATGTAATATACAAAAAGGGTATTGAAAATTGAAACAAATATGGCGACAGTATAAACTGTCAGGATATTTATTTTTTTCTTACTCTCTACTTAGTTCCTTACAATAGCAAAACTTAATGGCTTCTAATAATGCGTTGCAATTTTTGCTTTTAAAGCGTGTTTTTTTTAGTTTTTCTTAACTCAGAATCGAGATAAAATATCCAATTGTGAATCTCACTATTTGTGTGGCTATGAAACATGATTTTTTTCTGAAATTTAAATTGTAATATACAAAAAGGGTATTGAAAATTGAAACAAATATGGCGACACTATAAACTGTCAGGATCTTTATTTTTTTCTTGCTCTCTACTTAGTTCCTTACAATAGCAAAACTTAATGGCTTCTAATAATGCGTTGCAATTTTTGCTTTCAAAGCGTGTTTTTTTAGTTTTTCTTAACTCAGAATCGAGATAAAATATCCAATTGTGAATCTAAACCATCCTTGAATCCCCGTGAACTCACACACAAAATTTCATCAAAATCGGTCCAGCCGTCTAGGAGGAGTTCAGTGACATACACACGCACACAAGAAATATATATATAAAGATATTATAAATAAACAGAAGAATATTTTTTCAGAAACTTTATTTACGAAATTTAAAAAAAACAGCATTCATAACTTTACAGTTAAAGTTCTGAGTATATTGATTCTCTAAAGTTGATTTATATTTGGCAGTGTTACAAACAAAAACGTTCTATAGCGCTTTGAAAATAATTGCTTTTAAACTTTACTGTTTTTTACTTTGCATATTGAGAATATGCAAAATAACGTTCTGATTTATCGCATAAATTTCAAGCCGAAAAGCTATTTAGCGATTCATTTACATAATTTTCACTGACAGGAATCTTTTTCAAAGGTTGGCACCACTAGCGTTAGGGTTAAGTGGGAGTTATAGGAACCGAAGAACGCCACATTTGTTTCAAAAGTTTTAATCCCATAACAATTTTTCTTTAGTTTGTTTTTTTATATTTCCCTTCGGAAAAGCATAGCCTAGTATATAATTTACTAGAACTCTTTAAGTTAATTATGTCTGGCGGCTAAAAACAGTGAAGCCATTGGCGTTAATTATTTAAGGTGGTCTTTCTCGTTCCAGGTCTTTATTTTGTTTTTAAGTTTGACATGTTTACTCTTGTAGACCTCTTTAGTAGCCAAAGTTGAACCAAATTTTATATAACAAAAAAAAAATATGTATAGTCCATAATTTCTGCATAATTAGCTGGAAAATTTGTATCTTTTACATTTTTGTGTAGGCCTACTATTGATAGGGTGTAACAAATGGAATAAATAAATGAAAAGTTTTTGTTTTTATTGTCAACGCTGGTGGCTACTACGTGACATGGTTCAAAATTTATCACAAAATATTTTAATTTAATTTTATTTAAAATATTCAAACATAAATATTCTGAGAAATTTTTAAATGCTGGATAAAATGAAATAATTTTTTTTAGAAGAAATTAAACCATATCACACGGTAGTCGGTAAAATTTTACTTTAAATTTAAAAAGGTTACAGTTTCATATTCCATTTCATTCTCCTTATACACATTGCACAATAAAGTAAAAAAAAAGTAACTTTGCCAGCCAACTGTGCAAAAATTATGCGATGTTTATTGTTTTCATTTCGTGAAAGTTCAGCCACTTAAAAAATCGGCATGTTTTAACTGTGTTGAATTTGGATATAAAATAATGACATGGAACAGGACATCTACTCTTAAAGTTCTGTTTTTTTTTTGTAACAAATAAAACTGTGATAACACTATTAAAATTCACTTTTTTAAGGGCATTGAAACCTTTAAATATACGTGATCTCTGCTTTGAGCGAAGGGGATAAATATCAATTTCAAACGATAAATTATTGCTGTGGCGTGAAAAAAAAAAATGCTGGAACAAATATGGCGTCCTTCGGTCTCCAAAAAAAAAAAAAATATTTCTCCATTTGACGCAGCATGCATTGTGACGTCACCGTGTACGTGCTGAAGATAAGTTGGTGGATAATCGCGGTTGTCTGGGACCCTCACGACCTACGAGTACCGCGACCTCGATATATTCTCCAGGGACCGCGGGGGTTTTAAGCTGACGTGTCACGTGATAGTGCAAAATTTGCTGGTTGGTCGGATGCTGCGCAAAGATGGAGCCTCGGTACTGTCGGGAGTAATGATGACTAATTGCTGCTACCCCCCTCTCCCCCCCCCCCCCCCTCTCCAGACCCCAAAAACCTCCACCCTATACCCCAGTCACCGTAGTCCACGCCGTTGTAGTTTATCAGAAGCGCCGCGGTAATTACGTTCAAAACGGTCTGCACCGCGCAGATAAATCACAGCTGTACCTGGAGGACAGTTTCTGCAGCGGAATCCGGAAAGAGAAAAAAGATTGCAGGAGGAAAAAAAAAAAGTCGAAGGAATGAACAGGTCTTAAAAGTACGTAGTCGCGAATCGCCGACTGTGCGACAAAAATAAATATCCCTAAAGACCCACATTTACGTATTTGTCTCCTTGCTGTGTAACATGTAAACCATTTAATTATTATAAGTTAGAAACTAATAAAATTATTCCATTTAACCCCTGAAACCTATGAGTGAATATTAAGTGCAATTTTAGGTGCTGCAAAACGTGAAATAACATTAAACAAAAACAAAAAAATCAAATATTCTACAGTGTGAGAGCTTAAAATTTAAGTTACTCTGTAAGAATTGAATTTCTAAAATTTACATACGTAGTTAAAAGTGATGCTGGTTAGGCAAAATTTACATGCCGTTTAAACAGTGAATGTAAGTTCGCAATATAATTCTACAGCAAGTTTTAAGAATTTGATTTCCTTGGTGATAGTAAAATCTTTAGCTAGTTTTCATTAATAATCATACGTATGAATAAATATTTAAACATGAGGGTTTTATTCTCCCTAGAAAGAATATGGAATAAAAAATATATATTTGTTATATTTCTTTCGTTACATCATTGCAAATATCATACTTATTTATGAGTTTCATTTGTTCGCAACAAATAAAAAATTAATTATATGTATGTTTTTAAAGTGAATGCTGTCCGAAACAAAATAAATGAGAGTTAATTTTATGTCTATATTTTATATTTGTATTCAAAATCATGTTTTAAAAAAAAATAGGAACAAACAAATCCTGTGATTACTAACGTTCAAAAACGCAGGTACTGCTCGATTGCATAAAAATAGGGGAAAAAGGGGGGCGCGTCAAAAATAAAGAGGTTTAATTGTTTTTTTTTTTTACAGATACAGGACGCATTTTATGATTGAGCAGTAAATAAAAATATAAACGCATACAAGTAAATGGTGTGGATGTTATATCGTTCAGTTTTCTAGCTAAGTTTTGGATTTCCTTCTGCCACGAGTTCGCCGGTAGCTCTATATTCCAGCTCGAAATTTCGGGGACGACTGTACCGGCCGCACTGTTTGCGCTGCCCTCCACCAATCAACTCGACACTACTCCAACCGTCGCGGACAACAAATCATTTCAAGAGGTTCGAGTGATTCGATGAAGAAGTTTCTCGAGGGTAGCCTTCGGAAAATTTTCTGTAATTGGATGACGTAGTCTTGTTGACAAAAAGGACCAAAAAAAAAAAAGCACCCACCTTCCCGTCCTCTTATCCCTCCACCTCTTTTACCTCTCTCTCCCCCCCTCCCACCAATTTTTTTTTTTGGTCTCTTTCTGTCGCCAATCCCTGAATTCTCCGTCCGACAAGGAACTTGAAAACTCGCTGGAACAGAGCTGAAACGAGTGCTTGAATCAGAGATAGATAGACAGAGAGAGAGAGAGAGAGAAACTTTTAAAGAATCGCTTCTTCTGTGTCGGATCACGGATTCTCCTCATGAAACCGGAATAATGGAGAGTTTACTCTCCGCCGAGATCATTACCCGAAACAAAACGTACATACAGAACCTCAAATCGCACGAATCCACATGAAATGAGAACGCGGAATAATAAAATTACGAGCCCCGACTTGTGGTAAATATATTTGGTGTTTTCAAGTTTTTTTTTTTAGCTTTAGTAACCGTTGGATTTAGTTTCGGACACATTTTGAGGTCAAAATTAGTGGTGTCATTGAAATGTAACGCCTTATTGCATTCGTTCCTGTGAAATAATTATTTAATTACAAATGCGGTTAGTCTGTTACTCAAATATAACAATCTAAATAAGAATAAAAAAAATTATTATGATTCGTTTTACAAAATTTGCATGTGTATTTTAACGTAGAAATTGTGGAAATAATTTTTTTGTACGCTGTATTTTGGACTGCAGCCGCCAGGGGTTTGTTTCACGAATTTCCATTGCGCTGATCGGGAATGTTGTGTATGAAATAAATAAAATTATTTAACAAAATATGTTAGTTTTGACTTCCAAAATTTGTTTACGTAGTTTGTTGGTTAGTTGCAAATGAAGCTGATAAAAGGGTGTTAAAATCTAGACCCTGATAAAATATGGCAGCGTACCTACCTAGCGTTCAATTGCCCCAACTCCCACATGATAGACTCTTTGTCTGCCCCGACAAACTGTTCATTCGGAAAAAAAAATAAACCTCTGTAACTTGTATTCTCGTACGCTGTTGATGCATGTCAACTGCATCTCGCATGTCTGTGCCCAGGGTTTTCCTTGTGTCCATGTATGATTTTCAGTCGTGGCTTCAATAGCTGACATGGCTGGCCAAATCCCCTCATAGCACACGATGCATGCGACCCTCTCCCTGCATGACTAGGCGTATATGTTTCGGCCTGAGACGCACCTAGGTCCCTCCTCCAAAACTGGAACCACAGTAGGCATGACACGCTCAGTGGCCAATGAAATACAAGGTCACCGTGACGTCAACGCGACGAAATACGCGCCCCGACGGGCCCGCAAGAAGTAGATACTTTTTTTTTCTTTTTTAATGATTTCGTCGTGTCGTGCCGCACGACGGAAAGCAAAAGGGAAACCTCACAAAACTAAACTTCAAAAAATATTTACCTACTTGAAAAAAAAAAAAAAAAATTCTGCATGCTGGAAAAACGAAATTTCGATTTACGTTTGGGTACACTTTCACATTTGTGGTGTGCCTTCGACTGTTTATTACGTTTATTTTTAATTTTCACCTTTAGCATAGCTAACAGCGGAATAATTTTCTGTCACTCATACACAAAACTATAATTTTATTCTTTGTATCTAAAATAAACTTAATCGCACTTTGTGCAATAGACGACTAAAATGTTACATTGTCATGCACTTCAACTATCAACAGGGAATAAAAAGGTCTAAACCGATTTCAGCGCATTTCTGTACCGCATTTTATGGACGCATTTGGCTCGGGAAGTCTTGTCGACAGCCACAATCATAGTTGGTCGTGTTAACGTCGTGGTATTGTGACCCTGCGCTATCAACTCTGTCGCGCTGGAACGATGCACGACGTGTAATCGGATTTGTCGTGGCATTGTGACTCCAGCTTAACCCAGACCCCTCACAAATGAACTTATATATATAGTTAGGTTAGGGGGGGGAAACGGTTTTTGCGAAAATGCATACGATTTCAGTATTTTAAATGTCACTGACCGAACATAACCAAACTTTTACTTTTACATGTAAAGAAAAAAATTCTGAAGATTCACGGTCGTAGGATTATTGGGAAGCCTACGATGTACATTCTGTATTGCACAGACCCGAACAAGCCCGAATATCTATCTTCGGCCAAACGTCGGCAAATAAAATGACTTGACAGTATTTTTAATGTAGCTATACTGACCTAACATAACCAACCATCCACAATTTTGTAAAGCAATAAACAAAAAAAACTGACGAAGTTGGCCGAAGGTAGATATTCGGGCTTGTTCGGGTCTGTGCAATACAGAATGTACATCATAGGCTCTTCAGGATTATTCATGTATCTTCTGACTCGGGGTTAGTGAACAGTAGGTTTTTCGTAGACCGACACCACCCCGCCAGATGTCGTCACAGTCGAACGGAGTTTGTCTACAAAATGAAGGGGGGGGGGGGCATCTTGTAGAACGTGACGGATTACTGTTTTTTTCCTCCGCAAATGGCGCGGTGCCGGCTTTGAAGAACGCCGTGGCTATTTTCGCGCGTCGCCATTTCCGTGTGACGGTCTTCAAGCACACGTGCACTGATTCCCCCCCGATGTTCTGCTTCAACCGACACGGAACGACAGTTCGCGCGGGCGTCAACGAATCCGCGCACGTGCCGCTTCTCAAAATCGTTTGTGCTTATTCTTTTCTCGTCCCATTCATTGCAGATTTTTTTTTTAGAGGGCTATTTATATAGGGGCCGTGCCTTTTCTGCGGGTTCAATGACTCGGAAAGGCTGCTAATTCAAGCAATGGCGTGTCTTCAGGGGGAGGGGGGTTGACATTGTGCGATGGAAAATGCAATAAAACAGAATAAAATTAACAACAAATTTCTGAAGGAAAAACAGAAGAGATAAACTATTAGTAGGGGAAGGCATTTTTCGCGAATAAATCTGAACGCCTATTAGACTGCAACAAGTTGTACTCACACCAGCGGTTTCTTCCTTGTGATTGGCGGACGTCTGCGTGAGAAGTCGTTGCCTTGTTTGACCTAGCCATTCAGGACGTGTTTGCTTCCGCGATGACTCACCGTGATTGGTGTTGTAACAATCGATATGAACCTGAAAGAAACTCACCCAATCACGAGATACAGACGATGCTACAATGTTTTAACTTTCAGCTAGTCTCGGGATCTTTTCGCGAAATATGCATGCCCCTAACTATTAGTTGTTGGTATTTCAGCACGAATACGGTCTCATATTTTAACTAATTCTCACAAATTATTTTTGAAATATTACAAAAAAAAGTTATTTCTCTTAGTGTTGTTTAGTTTTGTACGACACACCTAAGAAAGACCCTGGATTCCAAAAAAATGTCTCCCTTGCCATTTTCCGTTATGAGCCAAATACGCAATTGAAACTATGACTCGGTCTCCACCGCCATGTTGGTTATCATCACTAGTGCGACTTTTACACGTATGATATTACACTAAGTAAAAATACGTCGATAAATTTTTGTGGCAGAAAAACAAATGCTAGGGTGGTATCGAGTTAAAATTTTAGAAAGAGTCTTTAAATAAAAGTAATACGAAAAAAAAATACTGTGAGAGAGTATTTCAGATGTATACAATCTAACCTCAGTAACGAGCAAATACACATATAATACGAAACTCTGACACGAAATTTAACGCAGAATTCTTTAAAACAATGCCGAGCGTGATAAATATACGAAAATAGTGTTTTCAACTACATTTCTGGACGCGAACCGCACGAATTACCACACACGCCACTAGAATTCGCTGCCGGAGCAGATATGTTGACTATCGAATCATTCTATTTCCACACCGAAATTCGAAACTATTTAACAAAACCGAAAAAAAAATAATTTAAAAAATAATACTAAAACCTAACTTTGGCCTTTGATTTTCGTCAAGTGAATTATTTGAAATACTGCCCATCTAGTTAAAATTCATTAACCAGTTCATACTATAAAGTTTCCCTTTGACTTTGTGAACTTTGGTTCGCGTTATCCGCCACAGATGGTAGCACCGTGGTTACACATTTCCTTTCCATGCAACTTCTATCGCATTCACGAAGTTATTCCCGCCAAATGTCATATATATATGTGTGTATATATGTATATATAGAGAGAGAGCTAAGATGTTACACATCAATAATAATAATAATAAACATTCATTTCTGGCCACGCTGCAGACGGGAGTTGCATAGACGCTTTATAGAAACAAAGGAAATGCCTGATTATTTGTTCATAAGGGAAGCTGAATTATCGCTAATTATTCCATCAGTATTCTCCCTAATGCAGAGCTCTTAAGAATCCTTTCCGAACTTCCTTGTCTTCTAAGCTCTTTCCCCAGGTCTCTCCGCACCACTACCTTTCTCCCCTCCCACGAAGCCAACCCCCCCACCCCCCCAATCCACCCCATTCGCGTTGCCCATTCCCCAATCCAATTCCGCGTAACAAGTTTCTACCTTCAGCAGATACAAAAAGGAAGGACGGGGTTGGGGGGTTGGGGATGCAATTTTCCCTTAGTTGACATCCTATATAATCGTAGTCCTATCTCCCCCTTCGCATAGGAAGATTGTAGCCTTTTATCCTCCGCCATTGTCTTCTCGCTCCTTTTATATTTCTTTCAATTTTGTGCTCATTCCGAGAGGTGGAGGACCCTTGGGGATTGCAGGCGGCAGGGAAGGACATCCGGGCGCAGGATGAAGGACTCGCCTCTCTCCCCCCCCCCCCCCCCCCCCCACGCCATGACGCCGCGCGACCCGGCCTAAGGTCCTGCCGCGTTCGCGCAGTCGCGTCCGTCGGAACCAACGAACAGTCAACTTAGAAACACACAGTCAATACATTTCTAAGACATTCCTGTTCTCAGTTGCGTGTTTCCAAGTCACGGCGATTTTCAATTATGTGGTTCAGCGTTGTGTGTTTCTAAGTTACGCGTTTCTATGTTATGATATATCTAAGGTGTGTATTTCTAAGTTATAAAGTTTCTAAACGATGAGGTTCGGCAGTGTGTGTTTCTAAGTTACGCTATTCTAAGTTGTGACAGTCAAAGTTATGATTGTCTAAGTCGTGTGTTTCTAAGCTATGACTTTTCTAAAATAAGCAATTCGTTTTTGAGTGTTTATAAGTTACGTATTTCTAAATTATAATAGTTGTAAGTTATTAGTGTCAAATTATGACGTTTCTATTTTGTATGTGTTTCTAAGTTACGTATTTCTAAGTTATCGTTCTAGCTTCTGACAGTTTTAAGCAATGTGGGTTTATCTATAGTTCTAAGTTACGACTGTTCTAAGTTACGTGTGGATACCGTGTCTACCAGATGTGTCAGAGTTGATGGTGCAGACGCGGTCTAGAGACATGCAAAATTCGCGGATTCATTTCGCGATAGGCTAGCATCAAAACAACTACACCTTCGTACCGCTTCTGCGATTGGCCCACATTTTATCCAGGGAACTATGAGCCAATGGGAAACACTAAACCAAGAAAGTGCCGAATTACGGACAGCCTAGTTGAGACGTCTCACGCGTCAGTAGGAAACGAACAGGTGTCTTTTCCGCGAGTATTTAAAGGACTGTGCAGTCTATCCTAGAGGTCAATGAATCCGCGAATTTTGCAGGATCTCTAGGTATGATATTTGATTGGTCCGCGTGACCTGTGACGTCAGGTGCTGATGGCACAGTCGCGTGGAACGGATCTGTGTGACTAGAGCTGGCGAGCTCGAACTTTCGAGGCCAGACAGGTCGGACATTACCATCTGAATCTGACGTCATAATAAAATCGCCAACGAGTAGCATAATGACTTATAAACAAACTGTAACACTGCACGAAAATAATTACTGACGAAGAAACATTTCTATACGTTGTTTAATTACGTCTTGGGCATAATTTTGTTGAATTGGTTTCCCTTTAAGTGGCTTTTAAACGGGAAACGAATTACCTGATCGAGTAATTAAAATGATGAACGCGTGTAAGCATGAAAATAACAGGTTTGATTAAAAAAATATTAAATTGTTGGTTAAATATGATAAAAAAAAGTATCGAAATTTTACCAGCCTATATAAAAATAAATCGTTTGTAAGTATATAAAGCTCTCGAGTAAAAGCCAAATATCTATAATAAATCTACTGTACTTCCTTTTATGTATGATCACATGAACCAGATGAATCAGACAAGTGTGGCATGTTGCTACAGAAAATACATCGGACATCATGGCCGGACAATAGTCAATCAGATCAGATAGACGTGACTGCGCGAATATGACGGTTTTAACCTTTATACAGGTTAGGATTTGGGAAATGGAATAGTAAAACATCCCTACTAAAGTGTATTTGTTTGTTTGTCCTTTCACGCAGCAACGGAGCAACGGATGGACATGATTTTTTTTTGCATGTAGATAGTTTTTTGGGCCGGAGAGTGACATAGTGTAGATAACGTATAATTATGAAATTCCATCCCTAAGGGGCAAATTCAGTTTTATAGGTAATAGAAAATCATAGGAGGTAGGTCATACACACAGAGAGAGTTTGTCTCATATTTCTATGTCCGCCACACGGTCATATAGTAAGGTCTGACAGCTTCCTATCCTTCGCCTTGGCGAAACACATCCGCTTAGTGAAAATCGCGGCTGCTAGCGAACTAAAGGCGCTAATAGCAGTTTACTTTAGAACTCCGTCAATAGATGGCGTTGCCTTGAATTTGTAGCGCGCTATCGTTTGGTGCGTCTGTCACGTCTTGTCTAGGATTTACCTGTCTTCCAAAAAAAATTAAGCTGAAGATTGGCGTCCCGATTTTTTCTGATGCGTAGCCTTGATGCACCGAGATTGTGCAATCAATGGATCTTTAAAATCAAAGTTTTCAGTTTTCCAAGTGTATGTCCTAAAGACTTGTAACTCGGTAGTGATGTTCCTTATATTATGATGTGTTTGGCCCGGGCAACCTCGGGTACTTCAGATAGTTTTATTATTAATTAACTGTTCAGCCCATCGCTGGTTTGTAATGTCAGGAGTCACAGGTAGTTAGCTCCCAGGTTGCATCCTCTTGACGGAATTCGAATAGGCTCTTTGTTACGTACAATTATTATTTTCTCATATTTCCGTTGGAATATATGCCACAAAACTTTAATTAATGTTAAGTTCGAAAGATTAACATATAGTTACACGATGTTTGGCTGGCGACAAGCAAAAAAAAATACAATACAATTGCACGGATCGTATTTAATACTAAGTGGCATCTATCGGCAGTAAGCGCAACTTCTAGAGTCCTTTTACCACGGCATGAGTGCTTACAGAAGTTCTGCATTAGCGTAACAATTCTATTTTGTAATGCTGCTGTTATTTTTCTTGTAATTGTACAGAAGGCACGGACAAGCAAAAACGTTTTTTTTTTCCTTCGTAACTCTATAAACAATTGTACGTTTGTAAAACTTACTTAAGTTCAAATAACAATTTTTAAAGTTAATTTTTGTCACAGCCAGTAGAGTGATATCGGAATCACACGGTAACGACAGTGAGTAGGTAACGGAGTTAACGTGTGTGTATGTAACGACTATTGCTCGATGGTGTGGGGTTGGAAAAAAAAAGGGGGGGGGGGGTTGAATTTAAACATTTTTACAGCCGGTATCAGATGGCAGCAGCAGCAGAGCATGATTTCGCATACTTCCCAATACTTTTTTGTAAACGTTTGCACACTTCCTCATACTTTGCTGCTCGTAATTAGCAACTCTAAACTCTCAACTCTGACGTTGAATCCGGTGTTAGGATTAGAATTGTGACAATTTGTGTAGACAATTTTTTTTTGTAATGCAGGTCATGTATCACATTTTAGCTGTCATAAACCCATTAATTCATATATTCCATTGGGAAAAAAAATGAAGGTATACTTTCAACGCATGATTAAGAGTGTTTCAGACCATTTAAAAATTTCGTATCCTTCCAATTTGTGAAGTTTCCCTTCTAACGAGCGTGGCGGCTAGGCGACCATGATTTTTTTTCCTGTGCCGTGTATAGCCGTACGTTGGACAGCGTCTGGGTCGAGTGACGTGATTGGAAGAGCCCCCCGACAGTGGGATTTTAACCGTGTGTTTTTTTGTGTGTGTGAGGGGAAGGGAAGGAGGGGGAGGGGATGAGGGTGGGTATTGATGTTGGAGGGGGAGAAGGGGAAAGAGGTACTCTTCCGGGATAGCATGTTTGTGTTGCGGGCTGCGTTGTCGGGGACCCGCGCAGAATCCAACACACGAGTTGTTTGACGGCTCGAAATAAAGAGTAGAGGTAACGGCCAACGGGAAAGGTTTGGACGGGGGCAGTATGGCGCCGAGGGGGGGGGGGGGGGGGGTTCTAAAGAATACAAAAAAAAGTCACCATTTTCGCACGGCAAAACGCCGGAGTGTTTTCGTAAACAAACGCACATTTAAATTACTTCCGGGGTTTTGGGAATAGCAGTTTTTGTTGGGGGCAGGTCATCCACGCAGTCGAACCGAGTTGTTCGTCTGGGAACAAGAGCGAGTTAAGTCTGCTGTACAATTTCGGCGCATTTCTCGATGTCAACGTAGTTTTTTTTTTTTTTTACCTGGAATAACATTTGTTATATTTTTTTCACATATAGTGTACGTAAAATGAAGGCCGAGTTACCTCGATATCTTAACAACGTTCCAAATATTATGATATTAATGGTTGATTATCGTTGATAAATGTTTTCGAAGACTGCAAAAAACACATTTATTGAAATTTTTGGATACGAAAGACACCAACAAAAAAAATTAATAAAAGTCTGAGGTGGGAGTATAATTAATTGTAGAGTGACCACCAAAATAAAATACTGGCTACGTCAGTGAAACTGTCAACACAACCTGTGTTACAGCTGCAGCTATTCCAACCGACTACACATTAGTACAAGCAGATTAAACTTTTTACGTTATTTTATTAACGTGATTTTAAAGTTTTTACGATTTTAATTAAGTCTTTGAATACAGAAAATAGTCATATTTAAACACGTCTAATAATTAGTAATATGATTTTTTAGGTGAATTTGCAGTAAAAGCTAAAAAGAAAACTTTGAAAAGCATGCAAAATGCACCATGCAGTAGCGAAATGTACCAGAACAGAACTAAAATCATAAAATTAATTATTGATTAAAAAAAACCTATACTCGTATCACAAAAAAAAAATTCGTGAAATCCACAATCCTGGATTTAACGTACCTATTGCTAAAAAAAAGTGTCATGCATCAGTCACAATCACACTAAATTGGTGAAATAAATGGCTGTTTGAATATATATATATATATATATATATATATATTAGAAAAACAAGATATTTTCATTTAAAATAAATAGAACTTAACCAATAATAAAAACAAACCCATTAAAATATTCCGTTGCAAAAAAAAAAGTAATTGCTCTAAAACTAAAACCATTACGTGTTGGTTCTAATAACGTCATGTACAGCAGGTGGGGGGTAAAGAACAATTGTTTATGGCCAGACCTGGGGGGGAGGGGGGTAAGAGGGGAAATGCTGCTCCTCCAGGGACGAAGGTCTGGAGGAAACACTGGTCTCAGGAGGTTTGGTAATTGGGGGGGAGGGGGGGGGGACTGTCGTGGTGGCCCGCTGATAGTGGCTCAACAATGGGCCCAGCGGCCGAAGAACAGTCCGGGGAGAGAAAGAGAGAGGGGGGTCAGCGAGAGGGTGGCCAGGGGGAGGGGGAGATGTAGTGCGGACCAGCCACCCAGCATCGACTACTGGCCGTAGCTGATAGCGAGGCCGCTAGCCGGACCCCGGGTCCGCTGTTTCCCACACCCTCCCTCCTTACTCCCTCCCCCTCTTTTCCCCCTTTTCTCTTTTCTCTTTTCAGTCTCTCTGGTGCGTGTGGCCATTCACCGTCTCTATCTCCGCCGGCCAGAGAGACCCCTGCCCCGTCCGCACACACACACTTCAAAGAATTAACACAGATAATTTTTTTTTTTTTGTTTTCGTTGAGCAGAAAACAAAACATACCAGGCCGTATTCATCCGGTACGTTTGTAGAAAAAAATTTACTATTTCCAGATAAACATATTCATTATTTTACCGACAAAGCATTGGGGGAAAAAAAAAGGGGGGGGGGGGTTGTCTGTAAAGTCGGTTTACGGACGATAGTTTAACGTGACAACGTCATAACAAAACATTGATGAAATGATTGCATAATTTTATGAATAAAATTGAATCATTTTTATTGAATTACCACTATTTTGTATGGATACAAAGAAGGAGTGAAATGAAATCTACAATTTAATTGATATATTTAATTTAATTTGCACTCATTAATTCCAATATGTTTATTACTTTAACGAACAGATTATTTTAACTATAACTTTTATACATGTTTGCTATTTATCTTCTTCCAATCTGTGTTATTCTGTTAAGGATAGGACGATGATAGGAAAAGTAGGAAACGAATGGGAGTGTTTCAAGTTTAATGTGCCTCGAAAAAGTCAAATCGATGGTTGTTTCAATTGAGTGGAAAAGAGATAGATGCGGCGAAAGCGTACAATGAGCGTAACGAGATGCAGCGTAACGGGACAATGTGCGTAACGGGACACTTTTTCGTGCGTGCAGCCGGCTTTCATCGATTTATTAGACGTCAAGTAAAAAAAAAACACTATTCCACATTTTATTTCTTTGCTGTATCGTCTGGCACGTAATATAAAAATCGGAAGGAAATCTGTGAGCATCTCACCTTGAGAGGCTTCAGGTTGGTAGTCACGTAGTTAGAGAGACCGGGGAGAAAAATAAATAAATCGCGGTATTCATTTAGCGATAGGCCAGAAGCCAAACTCGTCCACCCATTTCCTGCTCCTGTGATTGGACCACGCAGTTTGTTCAGGATGGATCCTGGGCCAGTGGAAAGCATCGAAAAGAAAGACGTATCAAGTCACAAGCAACCCAGATGACAAGTCTCACGTTACGGTAGCCGACGGACAGGTGACGTTTTTCGCCCGGGAGTGTAGGGGATTGTCGTGTCCATCCTAGAGGTCACTGACAGCGCGAATTTTTCCAGTAACTACACACTTAGTTACAACTGGCAATTGTAGCCCAGTCAAATAAGACTAAATATGTTGGTTTTTCTGCATTAAATCATGTAGTTACAAAAGTTTTCAGCAATGTGCAGAGGGAGGCCACGTGAACAACACCTAATAAAGCCCCACCGATTTCCGATGCCGCCAAGGGGGGGAGGGGGGGGGGGGTTAAAGGTCAAAGTTTTAGGTTTTTTGCGGATATCTCGAAAACGGTGAGTCGCACAGAAAATATTATATGTATACAACTTAAAGCTTATTAAATTACATCTCTATGTTTTACCGTCTCGGAGCAATGTGCAGTCGAAAATGAAAAATATTCTGAAAATTTTGTAGCGCCTCACGTTTTTCGTCAAAGTTTCCCACACAGTTATTTTCCATTCAATGTTACAGGAAATTCGTCTAAAAATAAGTTGTATAACATTAAATACCCTTCAATAATATGTATCATTTACTAAATTATCTACAAGCAGTGAAAATTTAGAGCGTTTTGAAGTTTAGGGGTAGATTTCGAGATTCCGCTACTTAACTGTACATTTTTTAATTTCCGTTTTCAAGGGCTTTAACTCTCTGTAGCACGGGAAATCGTTGCTTCAAGCTATGATGATCCATTGCTCGGCAAGGTGGAAATGATACTTGGTGGGTTTCATATGCTTATGTCCTTTTTGGGGTGCATTGGTCAAACAATGGCGGGGAGTGGGCTGAAGGAACTGTTGTGCTGTGTTTTTGCTCCTAACTCTGTCGACAAAATTTTGAGTGGAAAGACTTACAGCAGAGCTGTGAGAGGACATTTACTGGTGCAGACAGCTTTGTCTCACATAATTTTATAAGGTTCATGTATTACATCACATGACAAGCAAGAACTATTGACCTTATTTAAAACTTTGGAAGAAATAACTTCAGAAAAAATAAAAAATAAATGCCTCCCTTGCCAGCGTTCAACAGAAATTGAGCAATGAGCTGTTACATTTGAAAGATGCTGGGCCAACATCAGCTTTATGGCTGCAGTACTTTTGAAATGGTGGTGTTGAAAAAGTTCATTGCAGCCCAGCAGACTGGTAATTGGGAAGGCCACTTGACATGCGCCCAACAGATGATTCCATTCTTCCATGCCAGTGGGCATTTTCATTATGCAAAATGTACACATCTCTATGTTCAGGACATGAATGGAATAACAACTCGCTACCCTGAAGTTAAAGAGGATTTCATAGATCGTGGATATTTCACTGTAAATATAACTAGTACACCAATGGCTGGAGTGTGGTCTGATATGGCAATTGAAGTGACACTGATTCGTGACATGAAAAGTGAAGGGGGACTAACACGAGGGAGAGGCATTAGTGATTCTGTGTTGGCGAAATGAGTTGGAGGAGCATGCACAGCTACAGCCATATGTTCTTCACTAGAGCAGTTTGCCGGCATCCATTCTATGAATGGAGAACAGCATGTTTACTTTCGAGCATCATTAATAAGCAGAGATGACCAAGACAGAAGGAAGCTTGCACAGTGGTTGGCTGATCACCCTCCTTTTGCTGAACGTGATTATTTGATGTCCCTTTCAACTGGATTAATAGGAACCATCAACATCAACTGTTAACAAGCATTGGAAATCGGAACCTGTACAATGAAAACCTTTTTTTGGAATGAACTTTGCAGAAATTAAGCAATGTAATAAGAATGTAGTAGTCCCTTTGGCTGCTATGAGCAACACTGTCAAACTGGACAACGAAGTAGTGGTGGTCGAGCCTTTAATGATTTTCCAAAGAACCATAGTTTCAAAGAAAACTGAAGGGGATGTAGAAGAGCTGTTGAAGTGTAAGTTAGCCCCATACCCCATGACTCTTTTTGATGAAGGGGTCATGAGAAAAACAAAAATGTCAGCTCTCTACGATACCTTTCCTTCATGCAATCAAAGAGTAAACCTGAAAAACACTTTCACAGTAATCGATGGTGGCTTCCTCCTTCATAGAGTAAAGTGGAACAACACCATGTTCGCTTCCATCTGCGATCAATATGTGTCTTACATCATCAATCATTACGGCTGAAACTCTGCTGTGGTTTTCGATGGTTACAAAGACACTAATTCGACGAAAAGAGCTGAACAGTATAGGAGAGCATCAAGTAAAACATCAGTGGACATAGACTTTGATGAGAGCATGATGGCTACTGTTCAGCAGGAAAACTTTCTTTCCAACGAAAGGAATAAAACAAAGCTGATTAGTATGTTAGCACAGGCTTTGGGTGCAAAAGGCATACAGTTCTCCATAGCCAAAGAAGATGCTGACTGCAGCGTTGGCAGGCATGGATTAGAAAATACCTAACTCTCATTCAACTGTGGTAGTAGTTGGTGAGGATGTAGACCTGCTCGTCTTACTCGTGGCACTCACACCACGAGACATGAATGCGTTTTTCATGAAGCCTGGATGAGGTAACACAGAAGACAGGCTGTACTACTCCCAACAACTTCAGGCCTTGCCATTCAGATAGTAAATTCTCTTTATCCATGGCTGTGATACCACTTCTGCAATTTATGGGAAAAGTAAAGCAGCCATAGTCAAATGTTTTCAGCGGTATCCCAACGAAACAAAAAAACATCGCTGATGTGTTTTACTACTCCACATCCACTCTAGGAGACATTGCTGAAGCTGGGGAACAAATGTTTGTTACTGTTGTATCAGGCCCCACCCCATGAGCATTACCTCAATCATCATAGGTACATTTCATTTTTGTGTTGCATGTAATAACTTAGTTGAAGCATTCTGTTTGATGAATAAATGTTGTTATATTTTGTTATATTCACTGGTACATGTGCTTCGTCAAATCGCCAGCCAAGATAAAAGCAAAATTGTCTTCATTGCCGCCTACAAAAGATGCTGCTCTACATCACTCGTGCAGTGTTCCTACGGGTCCAAAAGTGGTTTGGAAATGAATCCATCGACCCTGAATGTTGAGTTTGGACAAGAGAAGATATGGGATATCTTACTTCTATTAAGACCAAGGCCCCTACTGTACCTGACAGCGTGCTCAACTCTATATTTTGTCGTTGTGTCACAGGTTGCGGTATGAGATGTGGGTGTCGGAAAGCCGGTATACACTGCTCACCTGTATGTGGCAATTGCCACGGTGCTGGCACTAACTGTCCTCCCATTCAAGAGGAGTCGGAAGAGTTGGACGATGAGGAGTATAAACAGCTGGAAACGTTTGATAGGATGGAAGGGTGACCGGGAATTAGGTTGTGTAAACCTATATTTTTAATTTTGCATGTTTAACTACTTAAAGTATTTAAGGTATTACTTAATAAAGATCGCAGACTTTCGCGGCCGTTATCTGCATATGCTTGGCTTCTGGGTGTAGGCCATGTCAGGAGATTGTCTTGCGACGTTTCGGCAGTCATTGCAGCTGCCATCATAAGGTAGACAGTCCAGTCAGACTTAGTCTACCTGATGATGGCAGCTGCAATGACTGCCGAAACATTGCAAGACAATCTCCTGACACGGCCTACACCAAGAAGCCAAGAAAATACAGGTTATTAAATATTTTTTTTCTTAACCAGTGGTTACTTTTTTATACTAAAATTATGGTGCCTTGGTATATAGGTTACAACATGCTTTAACAGTGTATAGCGATAATTAGGGACACTTGAGTTGGAATCCATGATAAATGTGTGCAATATGTACATGCAAATATGGACAAAATGTGCTATGTATAGTGTTTGATACTTTACTTATTACCATTTTGCAACCATGGTGAGAAAAATATCATTTTATATAAATAAAATATGTTAACATTTATATATGAATATATCATAAAAATATGTAATACTATATAATATATTCATATTATATAATTTATACATTCATTCATATAAATTTTTACTTGTTTGGAAATCAAAACAGTTTTTGTTCACATGAAAAATAAATAACGTGCTCCAGAGAGTTAAAGCCCTTGAAAACGGAAATTAAAAAAAAATTAGCAGTTAAGCAGCGGAATCTCGAAATCTACCCCTAAACTTCAAAACGCTCTAACTTTTCACTGCTTGTAGATAATTTAGTAAATGCTACATATTATTGAAAAAAATTTAATGTTCTACAATTTATTTTTGGACGAATTTCCTGTAACATTGATTGGAAAATAACTGTGTGGGAAACTTTGACGAAAAACGTGAGGCGCTACAAAATTTTCAGAATATTTTTCATTTTTGCCTGCACATTTCTCCGAGACGGTAAAACATAGAGATAAACATAATGCACCAATTTGTAGGTAATTTAATAATCTTTAAGTTGTATACATATAATATTTTCTGTGCGACTCACCGTTTTCGAGATATCCACAAAAAACCTAAAAATTGGACCTTTAACCCCCCTCCCCCCTTTGGCGGCACCGGAAATCGGTGGGACTTTATTAGGTGTTGTTCACGTGACCTCCCTCTACACATTTCTGAAACTTTTAGAACTACATGATTTAATGCAGGGAAAAAAACTAATTTGACTGGGATATTGATTTAGTCCTGAACGAAGTTCCAAGAGCCTGGCCTTTTAATTTGTTTGAGCCGGGAATTCATCACACGACACACACTTCAGTGGTTGGAGATTCTGGCTGGATTCTCGGGATTCGCCGGGTGTTTTTTATTTTTAATTTTTGGAAAATTTCCATCTTGAGGTCAGGACCAGAGGCGTGGTCGTCCCTTCACCGCCATACTGCGGAAGGCACTGGCGACCCACAGCAGAATCATATCACCTTGTTCTCCACAGCCTCAAGATGGTCGTATTTCCATGTTGATAACTGGGGTCACATAACTATTGAAACATGATTCTCATAGAAGAGAAGATTGATTTTAAAAGTTTTTTTTTTGGGCATACGCCGCAGTTGGTTGCACTGTATCAGTCTGTTTTTTTTCCCTGATGACGGGAGCAGATCTCAGCTCACCGAAACGTCACAAATGTGACTGATGGTGTCCAGAATATACATGTTTAGTCACTGTGCATCCCTGTGTTGTCTTTTGTGGTTACAGATTATCTTCCAAGTATCGTTGTTGTGTTCATATATATATATTTTTTCGCTGTGATTTCCAAGGTAATTTTTTTTTGTCTCTATTTACTGTTATTGTAGCAACTGTCTCGTCGTTGTAAACCCACGGTCTGTTCGTCTGTGCTGCGATATTTTTTTTCCAATTATTTCACGGAATTTTCTGTGCTGTCTACACGTTTAACTTTCGGAATCGTCTAAATTTTAGCTAGTTTTCTGCGGTTTTTGCGCATTTATGATGTTAAAAAAAATTAAATAAAAAAAACTATTGAAACAATTAGCAAACGCGAATTCATCGTGTTCCAGAAGATTCTCGTAGAGATGAAAATGAACGTAAGCGAAGTGCCAGTACCACCATTTCCCCCCTCTCTCCTCCTTCAGAACGAAGTTGTCTTCACTTCCTCGACGTGGTTCAGAAGGGGTTGTACGGCGGAAGGGTAGGTTGCTCCGGAGTCAAGACAACGGGAGGCTTGGAAGAAAGGTAAAAAGAAAAAGAAAATGGCGGTTGCTGGAGTAGAGGGAAGAGCGCCCTTTTGCGCGACGCAACTCGAGAGGGGAAGCGCGCAACTCAACTGCGAGAAGAAGTGAAATGTTACTCCCTTTCTTAATAATTCAGCACCATTTTCACCCCCTCACCCGGGCTCACGCCAACCCCTTCTCTTTCCTTTTCTTGCGTCACCGCGGTATATCACCCTTCCTCTTGAACCGAGGGGTGGGTGTGTCCTAGGCCTCGTAGGCGACGCCTGTCCTCGGCCGCTGAAAGCTCAACCCAATCTGCTGACTGCAGCAAGACGAACCCGCCATCCTTCTCCAGACTCATGTTCCCCCCCTTAAAGGTTCTTATTGTTTTGTGGACGCAAGCTAGAAATGACGGCGATGCAGGGGGAAGAGAAGGGGGGGTAGTAACTCCAGCTTACAGTTCCATCCCGACCCTTTTTTTCTTCTTCTTCTTCTTCCTCCCTCCTCTCTCTCCGGCAAACGTTCGGGAAAGTCGCTCCACTTTCCATCATCGGACCCGGGAGAAGGTTCTGACGGCCGGTGGAAGAAGGAGAAGAAAATAATATGGACTCGTTCAAACTGACAGTGGAAGCAGAAGAAGAATTGGGGAAAATGAGTGGTGAGGGGGTGGGGCGGAGGGGATCTTTTGTCGGCAATTAGGAGATTGGGAAGGCTTCATAGTCACGTTACAGAGTGCCTGGGGGTCAACTCGGAGGAGGAAGATCTGCAAACTACCCCAAGACCAGATTGCTTGCAAGTGATTTATTTGAAGGTTTTTTTTTTCCACCCAAGGGCCACGGTCAGGAGAGATACGGACGTCAGGGGCGCAACAACAGGGGGGGCAAGGGTATTTCCCCCCCCCTCTGAAACCTTGAAGTGGGGGCAAACGGGGGCAAAGAAAGTGCTGTGTAATCAATTTTTAGATGATAAAACTGCTTTAATAGCACCATTTTCCACCTTGAAATACAAATTTTCCCGGGGGAGGACCCCCCCGAACCCCCCGCTTCAATAGGGGGGATCAATGATTCTTTATAAAAAGGTATATTGCCCCCCTCCCTTTGGAAATTTAGTTGTTGCGCCCCTAACGGACGTAGCATGGTTGTGTACTCTTGCGTACAAGAAAGAATCGCAATTGTTCTGGATCGTTGGATCCGGAATCGTTGGGCTTCGATCAACAAAAATGGTTCCGTCTGCCCCTTCCCTCGTGGGCACAACAATCCCTATTGACCGCATCATCCAGCTACCTTGGGTGCAGTATAGTTCAATCACATGCCTACCAACGCTGTGAACACGGAATGTTGAATTTGCTTTTCCCACCAAGTCATCTGTCATATGAACTTTCTTTTGATGTGCAAACATCTTGAGAAATTTCGTGAAAATAGGAACGGAACACGATGAACGAAAATGTAACATAAAAATGGCGGACCCACGTGCAGCAAAATAAATCCGTATAGAGTCACTTTCGTAAACATTAGGGGACATATCAAACGTAGTGGTGTGACAAATGAAACTTTATGATAGTGAAACTGCCCTGGAATATATTTGGTAAAAATAATTGTGACAGTAAAAAGTAATCATAAGTTTTAAAATACGTACGAAAATGGTATTACAAAGATTATAATACATATTCTCCTTCCAAGATCCCAAGAGGCTTACTTGCAGAGTGGTAGAGTGCGCGCTTTGTTACACGAAGGGGCGTGGTTCAAAAACTCATCAATGATTTTTTTTTTTACGTTTTTAATAACATTAAACTATAATGATAATGTTGAATCGGCTCAATAAGGTTATGGTTGATTTTTAGGAAGTTTTTACAGACTGATTTAAGTTGTTTGAGTGTATATATATATATATATATATATATATATATATATATATATAAAAGTATATATATAAACATTTACTTAATGTTATAATACATTAGTGATAAACATCAATAATTATTTTGTCCAAAATTTTGACTCCACTTTCATTTTTTTTTATTTGGCATGGAATGTGTTCTGCAAATAGATCTAATACCTGGTAAATTAGTATTTTTTATATGTCTACAACTAATTTTTCTGTCGGTGCGTCGCGTTAAAACCAAACACGCAGCGGAATTCGAATCGTCTGAACGGAGTTGAGTTTTTGGCGTTTAAGATAACATAGATATCCTCAGTGTCTCTCGCTATTTTATACAGCAATCAAGGGGGTAAAAATATATATGTAGGCCCCAGACAAAAAAACCTATTCATCCTTGCCCCACTAAGGAAGCCAACCTTCTCGCTGTGACCGGATGATTGTTGGTAGATAAGACCCAAACAATGCTGTCTGGGATTTACGAAAAAAAAAAAAAAAAAGTTTTTTTTTTCTCCCTCTTCTGTTGTTGTTGTTGTTGGTGGTGGTGGTGGTTGGAGAAAGAAACGTGGGCTGGCTGTCGTCCTGAAATGTCATTCTGCCTTGCTTCATCCCTATTGTTGCGTTCTTTTGTCTCTCTTCTTATCTCCGCGTCCCAACTTCCCCTGTCCTCTCGGACTGTTCCACACACACAAGCGAGCTCTCCCCTTGTCTCCGCCCACCAGCAGAGTCCTTCGTCCTTCGTCCTTCGTCCTCGCAGAGCTCCGACAACGTGCGGAACAGCCGAGAAACTTTAAGCGAAGCATCGGGAAGTCACAGCGGAGAGTAAAATCGCATCTGAACACCGCCCATCTTTCTCAAGTTAGGTATTCCACTTTTTTTTGTTTGTTTTGATTTACGTTGTTTCTAAGGAAAACACTCACTGTCAGGAATTTTTTTTTCTCTCCGATTTTTGGTCGTATGTTGCATCGAGGAACACTTCGAAGTATAAAAATATCTCCACTTCGAAAATAAATTTCACGTCTCCAGCTAAACTTTTATACCAACTTTTCCCTCGGTTTTTTTTTTGCAATGTTGAACTAGCAGTGGATTATTTACTCCAATCATTTCAGGTTACCGTGACACACATTTGGCATTTTATCGGCCGATTTGAATGGCAAATATTTAGTGTTGTAGAAGCCAAAGATGTATAAAGTTCATTTTAAAATATCCACTTAAACACAAAAATAAGAAAGTATTGTCACTGACATCATCGGCTCACAACCCACATTGCAACTCAATTGCAGTAGACGATTTCCTTCAACTGCAAAGGAAATATAACTTCATCCAATTCGTTTTCACATATAAAACCATTTTAAATTGCATATAAAATAATCGTTCACAATTAGACTTGAGTCCTGAATTTTAAAGCTCCTTTTTAAACTTCTTTGAAGAATTAAAGTTATTCAAGCCTCAAATATTTAATCTCCTTGATATTACACAGTCACATATATAATTTCACTATCAGTAAAAATGTGGCTATAGTTAGCTATAAAATATTATTTATCGTGAAAATCTTTTTGCAGCAACGACAAAATGGTATGAAATGTATGGGTGCTACCCCAATTATTTTAATCAACTAATTTATCGACAGCAATCAGTTTTTCGGTGGGCGTATAACTTTTATCGATTAAAAATATTATTCAGACGCTTAGAGTTTCATTAAAAATAATTCCTCTATTATTAGCAATATGTGCACTGGTTATTCAATGTATTTGTTTTGTGGTGAACCTCTAGCCATAGATTGTCGGTCGAATTTATACTCATCCTGTGTAGATTTAATGACGTTCCTCTGTTTAATATAAAGGTGTAACGATGTCTTCAAAACAGGAAATTCTTGTTCCCTGCTCGGCTTTTTCGTGGGCATACAATTTTTTTTTTTTTTGTCCCTCAGAACTGGTTAGGTGTGATAAAATGTAACGATATGTACCACAATGAAAATTAGGTATCTGAAGAAGATCGCTTTGCAAGCTGTAAACGGAGAAATGTCAAACAACTTCAACAGTTTACATCGCCAGCATTTCATGTGGGAATCAAAGCAGCCACTTTAGGGGTTCGTGAATTTAACAGCTAGTTAGCATTATGTGTTGATTACTCATAAAATTTCTGGTAGTTGGTTGGGATGGGGAGGGGGGGGGGAATTGAAACAAGAGGAATTTTTTTTCTTCAGTTGGTAGCATTTTATTTCTCCTTGGTCCATTTATCGCAACGTGAACATAAACCTTTCCTCCAAGGAGAACTACAGTAAAATGACAACGCGAAGGTACCCACACATAATCTTCACTATCCTCCTTTCCCACGACTGTATCTCAAGACATTCATTTCCTTCTTTCTAACCCCCGCTTTTTTTCCCCTCCTTGTCTTTTCGTTTACGAGACGATTTCGTTTTTTTTTATCTTTAGTTTCCCCGGGATAAAAGAAGTGAAGAGGAGATAGAGCGCTGGCGGCAAAGAAAATCGGAAGACAGTCAAAAAGTCGGAGTGGTTGAGGGGAAAGGGGGAAAGGAATTCTGACCGCCATTAATTGGACGAGAGCTGGCTGTGGGATATCTCTCCCTCCCCACCCCTCCATCCCCACGACCCCTCGCCATTTTATTTCACCGCAGCCGTCGTCAAACACTTGACCCAAACACACCTCGGGCGGGCGTCCCGAAGAGATCCACGTCTTCCGAAGGAGCCCCTATTGTGCGGTGCAGCCAGGGAGGAATGACGTGCTCTCTGGTTGGGTAGTCTGGTATGAGAGAGAGAGGGTGTGAAGGGAGGGGGGGGGGGTGGTAGTGGTTCCGACCCTTCACTCCTGATACGCGCGAGCCCACATACACGCACATAACGTCCTGACATCCTGCGGGTTTTCTCCGCTGACATTCGGCCCCGTCTGCGGTGCGTTCCTGTCGGCGAGGCGGGACGATAAGTGCGACGCTCGCTGGTGCTTCCAGCGCGGAGTCGCCTCTAGTGCAACAGTCTACGTAGCTGGTCCGGCAGCGTATTCTAGCTGCAGATGCACTTGTAACGAGGCACCGCAGGACCTCCGGCAAATCCCTAACCTAGAACATGATTATAACATTGGGGGTAAAAAAAAAAAAGAAAGAGATGGTAGAGCACTATCATGGGGTACCCAAGACCTAGTCTCCTACCTATACAGGTAGGGTAGGGAAAGATTCACGAACTGAAATAAAACATAGTTAAACAATTCAGGCACAAGTTTATTTGCTAACGTGTAATTAGTAGAATTTAGTTGAATACACAATTTTTGCATATATTTATCACGCGCTCAGCATTAGTTTGAAGAATTCTAAATTTTAAGTTTCGCGTCCGAGTTTCGTGTTATAAGAGTACATAATATGCAGCGTGAGAACACGTGAATTCACTCGTTACCAAGGTCGATGTTACATATCACTGTTTTAATTTAACATTTTACACGTTTATTTTTTTATAATTTTTTCAACGCGTGTCCTGATTTTCGGTGACCGTGTAAATAAACGAGGGGGGGGGGGGGTTACCCCGAGGCCCACAACACAATTCACGAACGGAAACCCGTATCGGCTTCCATCTCCGAACGCAAGGGGTTGGGGGGGACCGGCTTTTCGAGTGCACGTTTATTGGTCGGGAAAATCACCGATAGCGGCGGTGCAACAATGGCCATTGGACGTCGCGGTAATCTGCCGGCGTCGTTCCAAGCGGCGACAATTGGCTCGTTATCAAATAATGTAATCCAGCGTTCGGGTCATTGTTGCGTGCTCGGAGGGTGTGCAGGGGGGTGGGGGTTGGTTAGGGTGAGCAAGGGGTGATATCTATGCATACGTAATTTTTTTTTGTGTTCTGTAAAGGGTTAGTTATACGTCTCTGACTGATGGGCGGGATTGACAGACGAACTCCCTCACTTCCCCCCCCCCCCCCAACTCTTCAAAAACACGAACACTCAGGTGTTTCCACTAACTTATCAGCATCGACACTAGGCAGGGACGTCATATAGCCAATGGGCTTCCTTCCTGCGGTTCTATACTCCATCCGTTACAAAGCCGACATCAGTTATTATTGACTGCAGTAAACGCCCATTGTGTCCAGACTGAATAATAATAAAAAAAAAGTGAGCGCGTCCTTTGGAAGTCACATGGAATGAAAATGTGTAACCACGGAGCTGCCATCTGTGGCGGATGGCGCGAACCAAAGTTCACAAAGCCAAAGGGAAACTTTATATTATTCATTTTTAATGAGTTATAACAAGATAGGCAACATTAAAAAAAACATTTCTTGTCGAAAATCATGTCCAAAGCCGGGGTTTAGTAATTTTTTTCAAATCTTTAAAGCATTAATAGGAGCAGTTTTATTGCATAGTTAAACTTTTCAGTATTCAAATAGAATGTTTCGATAATTGACGTAGCTGTTCCGGCAGCGAATTCTAGCGGCGGGTGCGGAAACTACGTGTGATTCGCGTCAAGAAACGTATTATAAGTTGAAAACACACATTTGCGTACATTTATCACGCTCGGCATTATTTCAAAATATAGGTACTCTACGTTAAATTTCGTGTACTTACTAGTTTCGTATTATAAGTGTATTTGCAACACGCGAACACGTGAATTTTGCTCGCTAGTACTGATATAACTGCTCACGTTTTTTTATTGTTTGTCTCCTCGCTTCGCTCATTGCATTGCAGCCTATTGCCCGTTGAGGAGGGAGGGGGGGGGGGAGAGTGGTTTGAATAAACGTGACGTGAACAACTTTGGACAGGTCCGTCTGGGGACTGAAAAAAAAAAGTCTGAACGCATCTCCCAGTTATGAAATAATACCAAAATATCTTTCCCGTATTTGATGCAAAAGTATTTTTTTTTGTTCACCACGGAACATCTTTTGATGTGGTTTTTCACGGCGCATGTTTATGAACTAGGGTGGGTAATTTATATTTATATATAAACCGCTACAGTACTGAAAAGTCAATTCCTAAGGTAAGAAAGAAAACTTAAAAAAAAAACCTAAATATTTGTCAATATATATTGGTTGCGTATGTTTATAGATATGTTTATAGAAATGGATGAAATCTAAACATATTTTATATATTTTTTATTTTTTTAACAATATTATTTGAGTAGTATAGACTTTTGTAAAGGCAATACATCTTGTATAGCTTAAGTACGATATGAAATTATTATTATCTGTAATATTGTGATATGCACAATAAAACTTTAAAATTGGTGCAAATCCCCTTTTAACGAACACGTTGCGCAACAAGGGAATTTTTTTAAAATTTATTAAACAATAAAGTTATTAGAACAAACTGTAACGCGTCGATAGTAGCATATTAGGTAATACCAGAAAATCTATGATTTATCATTCAATTTTAGAACAATGCGACAACAGATATATTTTTTAATTATCATACATAGGAGGAAAATTTTCCGCGCAGCAGTAGTAAAAAAAAAATATTTTTTTTTCTCCAACCCATACTATTATGCATTTAGGGTTAAGGATCCTGTATACTTTGGTCGGCAGATAATGTTAAGATCTTCAGAAAAACCCAAGCGATTTAATAACTGCCTAAGAATTATCACTGGATGTCTGTTTACCAAAAACATCTAAGAGAAACATTTGTGGTACAGTTAGTAGTTCTATTTTCGGATTTCAGTTTTAAAACTGTATTTTTTTTGTAGGGAAATTTGTTAAAACGGTAGGTATCAAGAAAACAAAAGAGCAGACATAATTGCATATTAACTTTTAAACTATCTTGGTTTTGAGCTTAATCCACGTCGAAGTGATAAGATTCCACTGACGTTTCGCTCTGCATTGCAACGGACATCTTCAATGTTGAGATATCAAATATTTGATAAACTGTTAAAGCCAAAGACAGTTTATCAGTAAAAAGGCTGACTGGCCGAACTAAACGGCACTTAAATCTACAAGTAATATAAAATTATCACTTTTAATGTTCACGAGTTTTCAAGAAAATTTAGTCATCTTTTATTTGTAGAGACCTGCAAAATTCGCGGTTTCGATGGCCTTCAGGATAGACTGCACATACCCCTGTACACTGGGGCAAATAACACAAGTACATTGGTTGCCGACTTGTAAGTCGTCTCAGCTGGTTTGTCTGTGATTTGATCCTTCTTTGGTTGAGGGTTTATAACTTGTTGAGATTCGTCCAGATGAACAGTAAGCCAACAGAAAAATTATCTCAGCGGTATATGTGTTTGAATTCTAGCCTATCGCCGAATGAATCCGCGAATTTTGCAGGTCTCTACTTATTTGTTGTTTCTCTTCCCCCCCCCCCCTTCCCGGCGCTTGGTTAAAACTTCAAACCACATTCGAAAACCTCAAACACCTTGCAGCAATTACTTTGAAGGGCGTCGTGGCCAATCCTTTCCCGAGTGATATATATATATATTTTTTTTCCCCACCCCTAGCGGTTATCCTACATGCTCTCCGAGCCAGAGCGGGTTTTCGAATCGAATAAAATCTTTACAAGAATCGAGATTCAAACGCCATGGGATGGCAGTAAAGCTCCCTTGAACTCTCTTCTGAACCTACCTACCCCCCTTCCATGCCTCCTGGCGAACTTGAATTGGAACTTCCAACCAACCCCTCCCCCCCCCCCCACACACGCACATATAACCCTCCCTCCTATTCCCCAACGCCACCCGGTTTTAAATCGGGTGGGAGTCACCCCCCTCCCTTCCACCAACCCTTCCAAGGCCATAAAAATAAGTTATTTCTGAGAATATCGAATTCCCGGGGGCGGCGCGCTCTCGATTCTAAGGCGAGGCTGGAAGGTATCCATCCGTAGCTCTCTCTCTCCGAGCTAAGCCCATTAACCTGCGACGCGGGACCTACACTGCAAACTTGCTTCGTGAAGGGAACAGGAATATTCGTGTAAAATTACAGGTGTTTGTGAATTTTGTACTTTTACATGAAAACCATTCCACCACTAAAAAATTACTGTTCACAGTGATGCTGCGTTCGGATTCTTATAGGCATTTATGCTCTGTGCTGTCCCAGTACCGTAAACCGTTCCTTGGACAAAGATATTTCCACCATTTCAGAGTATTAAGTCGAGGCCGGAAAACAAGCGAAGTAAAAAAGGTAATGTGAATGAGTTGCGCACAAAATAATGCTAAATGAGCACACATACTCCAAACACTAAAATTAAAAAAAACCGGCTCTTTCTTAGGAAAATTAAATTGTAAACTTTGAGTATTTGTACAGTATTCCTTAAGCGTACTTAACGTCACAAAAATGATTAAACAAAAATCTGTTTTTCTCTGGTACATAAATTGGCGATGTAAGTCAACTGCTACCGAAGTGAAGTGATACACAATATGACCTTAAACATTAAAGCATAGCTACATAATATTTACGTGGCTCAATTAGTTATGACGCTGAAAGTCTATTGACATAATATTTCGTTTACGCAGGTCATGCAAAACCAAATACGTTATTACATGTGCCTCAAATATATTTTACATTGTACATAGTTAATGCACAAGTAAAAGTTCAAGCAAACTTGGTTATTTGATACTTGGCCTGGCCTGGGATTGTTTTGAATTTACTGTATATATCTACTGACGAAAATATCTGGAACGTATCCAGCGCTTGCGGTTCGTGTACTGCTTTGCATAATCTACTCAAAGCTGGGACGTAATCAAATTGTCTAAGCGCCGTAAGCGCCATACGTAGAGACCGGAAAAATTCGCGGATTCATTTCACAATATGATAGAATCCAAACAACTGTCCCTTTATGTTGCTTCTCTGATTGGCTCACAGTTTATCTGAAGGACTTTGAGCCAATGAAAAACCTTCAACCAAAAAAGTATCGAATCGCAAGCGTCCCAGTCGACAGGTGTCACGAGTCAGTAGCCAATGAGCAGGTGGCATTTGCCCGAGTGTGTAGGGGATGGTGGAGTCTATCCTAGAGGTCATCCAAAGCGCAAATTTTTCCAGTCTCTAATCATACGTTAACATCGCTCGCTGTAAATGTAGAATGAATGACAGCGTAGCAGTATGTTTAGTATTTTGGAACATAATTTCGTAGGAAAACAAATGTAAGCGAGACTTTCAGTACTCGCAGTGATGTGTAAACATCTAACCTCACTAACGATCTAATTCATGTGTTATAATGTTTTGCAAATAAACCTATAATACGAAACCCTGACACGAAATTTAACGTAGAATTCTTTAAAATAATGCAGAGTGTGAATAATATACGCAAATTATGTTTTCAACTACGTTGCTGGACACGAACCACGCGTAGTTTCCCCACCCGCCGCTAGAATTCGCTACCGGAGCAGCTACGTCGACTATCGAATCATTCCATTTGCAGAAGCGAAATTATAAACTATGTAATGAAACGGCTCCGATAAAAGCGAAAAAATAAACCTATAAAAAATTCTTAGCCCCGGTTTTGTACCTGTTTTTTTGACAAGAAAATATATTAAAATACCTCTTATCTTGTTAGAATACATTAAGTGTTTAACAATATAAAATTTTCCCTTTGGCTTTGTGAACTTTGGTTAGCACCATCCGCCACAGATGGCAGCTCAGCGGTTACACATTTCCGTTCCATGTGACCTGCGTTCCGTTCTTGAAAATACTTCTACCGAATGGAGTATTACCGAGAGCTAAGATGTTATACATTAAAAAAAAATTGGTTGTTTGTAAAGTCGGTTTATGGACGATAGTTTAACGTGACAATGTCATGAGAAAACATTGATGAAATGATGGAATACTTTATGAATAAAATTTAATCATTTTTATTTTAATAATAAAATAATTAATACTTGAAATTATACTAGTAATCAGATTCATTTTCTTACGCACATTTGACGTAGAAACACATTTGTAAACAAAGTTTTAAGTTTTCACTTCTGTCGGTGCGGCGCAAGCGTACAATGAGCGTAACGGGACACAGCGCAACGGAACAATGAGCGTAACGGGACACAGTGTAACGGAAAAATGAGCGTAACGGGACACTTTTTCGTGCGTGCAGCGGACATTCATCGATTTATTAAACGTTGTCAAGTCAAAAAAATAAAAAAATAAAAACGAACATGAAATACATATTGTTGGATATAAGTTTCAAAATTATGCGTTAATACTTGTGGTTTCCGAGCTTGACGTAGATATTAATAAGAAGGACCGAGTGTTCACTTGCTCTCCTCTTTAACGTTATTTATCGCGGATGTTTTCCTCGGATATGAAATCCTTTCCTCCTCGCCACCACGCCATTCCCGTTCCTTGGGTTGGGGGGAGGGGGGAGATGGGGCGAGGGGAAGTGAAGGAGAAATAAAAAACTTTCTTCCGGCGACGCGCAATTTCCGGTCACTCACTGACGTCGCAGCTAAACATAAAAGTGTCTCGTGCCAAGATCAAATATTTATTTTTATTTTTACTTTCAAAGAAAAAAAAAAGTTTTTTTTTTTCCTGGAGATTGTTTAGTGAACACAAGATGTAGGGGTTTCGCTGACCATTCGAAGCTTAGATTGACGCTCACACTGAATTACAATCACAACACTTTTTTTTGAGAGGATTCTTGCAATTTGGAAGGTTGTTTTAAAATGTTGTCCTTAGGGACTTAACGCGTTGCTAGTTACAGGGAAACCTCAATAAATGAGAAAAAAATAAGTTGAATACATAACACACAGTAAACAAGCTGTTTTTGGCTTGTGGTTACTGTGTGTTTGCGCAGCCTTCTTTTTTTTTCTGCCTTATTGGATTTTATATATGACATTGTAACCAGCAATGACGTATGTAAAAAAAACATTTAAAATCAATTTTAAGAGGCTATCACAGGTACAACACACACATATGCTTGCAAGGAAAATCAACCGAATAATCTCTCTGCCTTTTCCGAATTATTACTTAATAAATATTAATTTTTCGTTTATAAATTTAGATAGGCCTACCTAATGTACCCAAACTAAACGCAAAATTAAAAAAAAAAAAAAACAATTGTGTGTGTACACGAAAAGATTTAACTCAAAAAAATGCTGCTGCCATTGACTTGAAATTCGTACAAGTTTAAGATAGTTATCGCAGGATTAACTTAGTCTCAATCTTATCTTGACGTATCTCAAAGGGTTCTGAAGATGTGTTGATAAGGCCTATATATCCAAATGTAATACCAAGTACCAACAATTTTATTTTGATTGCAAAGCTAAAAATAAAATTAAGATTGTTTTGCAAGTTTTTTTTCTAAATAATTCCATGCAATAAATTGAATCATTTTTTAGTTTTATTTATTTTATGTTAATTTTTAATAATTGCTTGTTGTCGTCAACTTGGGAGTAATTAGATGAATGATTAGGTACACGTACCATGTTTTATGGTTTGTGGTCCCACTTAATTTTTTGTGATCGCTCCTTAACGTAAAATAAAAAAAATAAAAGAATACTCAGTTAACCTAAAATGTTACTTTAACTCAAGTTTACATATTAATATACAATATCTGTCCAACTTTTCTATCTAAATAACCCGCTTTAATTTTTTCCGTCCACGTAAAAGAAGTCGCGAAATAATAATGTTTCCTTGCTTCCAAAGTTGCTTCTGAATTTAGTTTTTGAGCAGATTATTTATGGATTATTTTTTTAAATGTAGTGTAGTGTATCAGCAATAAATATGAAAATCATTGTTATTCTTTACTTTATTCTATCATCCCATGATGGTTTAAAAGAGGCGATTAGTTTTGAGATTGGAAAATTTAAACAATAATAAGTATACGAGCTGTGATCAAAAAAATTGGTTGTCTGTAAAGTCTGTTTATGGACAATAGTTTAACGTAACAACGTCATAACAAAACATTGATGAAATTATTGCATACTTTATGAATAAAATTGAATAATTTTAATTTTAATAATAAAAGAATAAAAACTTGAATTTATACTAGTAATCAGATTTTTAAAATGCAAGAATAATGAACCTTTATTGCCGAAATTGTTGTTGTAATAAGCAATGAAAACCACATTAAGCAGTCGAGTGGAAGAGAGATAGATGCGGCGCAAGCGTACAATGAGCGTAACGGGACACAGTGTAACGGAACAATGTGCGTAACGGGACACTTTTTCGTGCGTGCAGCCGGCGTTCATCGATTTATAAAACGTTGTCACCTATAAAACACGGTGAATGAATTTTATAGCCAGCAACTGCTGACGCTACATCTATTGGAAGTAGTAAGCCAGATAGCCTTATCCGTTGAGATAGCCAGTGTCGAGTTTGGACAGGTTGTGACTTATCAGTCGGCTTCCAGAGCCGGAAGAGTGAGGTCGTGTTCACAATGTCTGTCGCGCGTCATGGACAGAGACCCGGAAATTTCGAGGACTCGTCTGGCCCCAGGGTGGAATTCAAAGTCACAGGTGTGCTCAACCCATGGTTAGAGATCTGCAAAATTCGCGGTTTCGATGGCCTTCAGGACAGACTGCACATACCCCTGTGCACTCGGGCAAATAACGCAAGTTGATTGGCTGCCGACTTGTAAGTCGTCTCAGCTGGTTTGTCTGTGATTCGATCCTTCTTTGGTTGAGGGTTTATAACTGGTTGAGATTCGTCCAGATGAACATTAAGCCAATAGCAAAATTATCTAAGAGGTATATGTGTTTGAATTCTAGCCTATCACCGAATGAATCCACGAATTTTGCAGGTCCCTCTCTACCCATGGTTGATTTCTTAGCGGGAACATTTTTATCCGTGCTAGTTGGTACTACCTGATTCGCTTGCTTCTCTCCCAGCTATTGTGAGGGCCATGACTGAGCAGCTGAAGGCCTTTCCAAAAAAAAAACTTCCAGAAATCAAAACTGGGATGAGTGCGCATCGCTAGGCAAGGAGGCTAGTTCAAATTTGATGTAATCATACTACTTTGTTTGTAATATAATTATTCACAGTATTTTTTGTCCAAGACTCGTAAAATCACAATGGTAAATAAACTATTCAGAAAAATCATTGGTCACATACCTAAAACTACACGGAATTTGTTTTTTTCCTGTACTTTCACAAAATATTCCTTTGGGAACCAGTTGCCCAGAAATAGTTTTTAGTACTACAAGAAAGATATTGCAATTTTCTACAATACATGGCTACGAATTCAGGATAACTACGAACACTATTTTGTAGCGATAAAGTTGTTTTCATGTAAATGTATAAATTTACAAATATCTGGAATTTTATATGAATATTTCGGTTCCATTAACAAAAAAATAATCTACAGTGTGGGGTGACAGAAGTTAATTCAGCTTTTTTTTTTAAATATTGATTAAATCCTTTATTTAACATTCATTGAATGCATTCTGAATTTTTTTTCCATCTTGAAATAATTAAAGTCATAAGAATGTTATTAAAAAAATATATATTTACTCTTTGAAACAACCGTAAATTAACGGATTTTTCAACGAAGACTGTGCTTTAAATAAACCAAAAGTGGTAACTGGTTCTTCGTAGGAACGATTTCGGACTCCAATATCACCAGTTGTGTGTGTGTATGTGTTTTTTTTTGTGAACAGTGCGGAAGAAGAACTGTTGTCTCAACAAGTTATCGAGCGTCATTAAAATGCCAAGATAATTCATTCGCGTTTATTGTCAAAGCGAGAAAAATCATTACCATTAAAATTTTAGCGAATATACTTAAAAGAAAAAATCCAACCAAGTGAAAATATCAAGCAAAGTTTTAATTATGTTCTTTTTAGGAATATATTTCCAATATTTAAAGAAAAAAATTTAAGATGATTCTTTACATATATTAACATTATTTTTCGCATTTCGTTAGTCTCAACAAAAAATTCATTAAATTTAGCCCAAACGTTACACGAAAGTGCAAGATATATTCTTCAAAAGGAGGGAGAGATAAGATTCAAACGAAGCCGTCTTAGTTACAACTCCTTTTGACCATAAAAATTTATTTATCGTTTGATAATGAAACAAATAAAAAAAATCATCCGTTTAAGTATTTTCTGAGGATACAAAAGAGTGTGTCTACATACAATATTACCACAGTTGTAACCGTTCTCCAAGAAGAATTCATTACCAAACGCCTATGATTTTACAGTTGAAATCGGAAATGATCCGTAGCAGAAAGTTACCATTAACTTCAAGTACACGATTAAATGTTTGTTGTGCTTTAATGAAGCCACATTCTCAACATCATACAGTAAAGTATTTATTGTTACAACCTAAGAACTATTGAAATCGAGATAGCATATTTCGAAAGGCGGGCACTACCATGCAAGTTACAATCAATCGATCTCCGAGCTACGAAACCTTAGGGTTTTGAGGAGGAAGGGAGGGGGGGAAGTGTCCTTTATTATTTTACTTCTGAAATTTCGTGTTTTTGAACTTAATAATTTAATAATATAACCATATTTTATTGTTATAAAAGGGGGGTTTATATTTAGAAAATCCTTATTTATTGGTTTTAATGTACTTAAATGTAAATTTTTATGCCATTCGTAGCTTGTACTCAAGCAAGAAATCATGTTGGTCTACAATTTTGAATCAACAGTGCGTATGTATATTTTGTCTTCAAACACTCTGTTTTTAGTATATTATTCACAAATAAATAAAATTTAGGTTTTCCCAAAACACTGAAAAGTTCACGTTTCTGTTGTTTTTGAGAAAAAAAGTATTTTTTAAATTGATTTTTTAATGATAGTATAAAAATAAAGTACTTTAAAGACGAAGTCTACATACGAACGGTTAATAAAAAACTTATGGTACATAGGAACAACATAAAAATTTGACTTTAAGTTCATATAAACCCATCAAATAAGGACTTGATTAGTAAAAAAAAATTTTTATGAAAAAATTGAATATGGTTATGGTATGGATGTATTTAAAATCCAGCGGAAAACAAGAAATACAATTCCCCCATGAACGTAAAACCTCTCGCTCATTTCGTGTTTATCATTCGTTAGCTCGAGGAGCCCAGAAAGCCGCAGACTGCAGACCGACTCAAAAACTTTCTCCCCCATTTTCACCCGCGAGTTTTGAAACTGTTTTCGCACAGCCGGTTGCTCGGCGCGAGTTTACCTGCTCGCTTTTCCCCGCTCGGCAGAAACGATACCATCTCCCTTAAACCCCCCATACCCCCATGCCCCCCACCAACCCACTCAAACACACGGGTCCTGCATGGATGCGCAGATACCAACTTCTCCCTGATAAATACCGCCGTCGTTCTGCAGATGAGAGATAAACTCGCGATAGCACTTGCAACAAACTCCCTTCTCTGTCGTCCGCGAGATCCTTAATGAGGCAAATAAACTGAACTGGTCGTAAGTTGTTGCCCGGGAAAATGCGAGAGGGGGTGGTTTTATTTTATTTTTTTCCATACGCACGCGCATGCGTACTGGGCTGTGGTACGCTGTAAAAAACGAAGTTGTGTAATTTCACACTAAATGTACTATGTGGCAGCAAAGAATCCACCGACGTTAGTGTAATATTACACCTACATTGTTAAACATTTTCGCCCTAATTTACGAAGAAAAAATTATCCAGAGACTTTTACAAATGTACGGACACTGAGTTCACTCTCTCTGAAAATGAATCTAAAAAAAAATTATTTTTCGTATATTAATAAAACCTATCACAAACTTGTTAAGAACACTCTTCTTTTCACCAAGTGTGTGTTTATCTTTGTTTATAATTAGAGACCTGAAAAATTCGTGGGTTCATTTCGTGTTATGATAAAAATCAAATAATTATACCTTAGTTCTGCTTCTGTCATTGGTTCACTGTTAATCTGGAGGACTGAGGGCCAATTAGAGACCCATACTCATAAAAGTGTCGAATCACAGGCCACCCAGTCGAGACGACTCACAAGTCAACAGCCAATGAACAGTTGGCATTTGCCCGAGTGTGTAGAGGATATTGGAGTCTATCCTGGAGGTCATTGAACCCGGGAATTTTTCCGGTCTCTATTTATAATGTAATATACAACTCAGAAATCAAAATGCGGCGTAGTTTTCACGAAAAGTATGTTATTTTAAATTACGAATATCTTAGTTTATTTTAGTTTGATTATTCGTTGAAAAGTCAGTAAATTTACTGTAATTACTAACAGTGTACATGTGTTGATGTATTTTTTATCTTGTGTACAAGTAAAAATACTACTAAAAGTTTCAAAGTGGTAAATGTGTTATAACTTTTGGTGTATTATAATTTTGTAATATCTATTTATATGTATATGCATTCATATGTAATTTTTTCAACTTAAGGTTAATTTTACTCTATCCTTGAGTAAATTTTCATTAACAATGAATATGTTTATTTGTAATATTTCCATGAATATTTATATTTTTATAGCTTATGGCTGTTATTGAAGAATGTGCACTTAAGAGCATTTTTTTAAAATTGATTTTCCAAATGAATACTAACATTCTGAGTGAATTGGAGGAGTATAAAACTCACTAACTTTAAGTAATTGGAATACCATTTTCGTAACCTAATGTGAATTAAATGGGGTGTTGTTAGTATGACTTATAAAATACATTACATTATTTTACAGTTCCTTAGTATTATTAAATTTACACTTTTACACCTACAAATATTTTTGCACTTTTAGAATGACACACATGTGTACCTAACAAGTACAGTGTACTTACAACGAAAAAAAAAAAAAAAAAGACACTGATTAATTTAACATTTGATGAATGTGTTATTTCATCTACACATACAATTACTGTGTTATTTAACACGTTATTTTTTTGTAATAACAGATGTAGCGCTGTTTGGTTTTATAGGAACAATTGTGAAAAATTACACCAATTGTAATAGTTTTACAAACTAACACTACAGAAAAAGTAAAATTACTAAAACTTTGTTGTATGTTATTTTACGTGATTTTGTTTTACAGTGTGGTGGGTGATATGGAGAAGAGAGAGAGGGGGGGGGGAGAGAGAGAGAGAGAGAGAGAGAGAGAGAGAGAGAGAGAGAGAAGCAGGCGAGAAGGAATAAAAATAAGTTGGACGGGAGAGTCCTTTTAAGCACCCGCGGGACCGCAAGAGGTCACTAAAAGTTTGATGACGTCATTTGGAGAGCCTGGACATATTGCCCGCAGTTAAGTTAGGCCTATATCCTTCCCGGAGGGACATCAAGTCGCTGCCCGCTTGTGCTTCGGCGGTGACCGCCGAGCGGAGAGTTGGTAAGCCTGTAATTAATTTTCAGTTTTTGTTGTAATTACGTAGGCAATTTTTTTTAATATCATACAAAAAAAAAGGGCAACGAAATATTCGTGCTAGAGGTTCTGTTATCGTCGCTGAAGTGATATTACGGATCTAGAAACTACGTTTACATTATTATTAATTAAGTATTTGTCTTAAAAAAAGGTTTTTACGGATAATTTGTGAAAGAATTATACCACTAAGTTTCAACGCATTAATATGAAAACAAAATTTATGTGATAACTAATTGTATGGCTTTGACTGCCTTCATCACTAAAATGTTTTTCAGAGGAAAAAAAAAAAGGATAAGTTAAAATACAAAGCCTTTTGTCTTAATGTAGACGCAAATATCTGCTACAAGTAATATATGTACGTGCTCAGCAGTAATTATCACTGTTTACTTTCTATATAAAAAAAAAAAACATTTATTTTCGAAAGTTTTCGGTAATTGTAATTAAAATTAAAGGTTGGTTAGGTTATGTAGGTCCTAACCTAACAAACATTTGATTTTAATTACGATTTGACAATTTATGATTTTACGTTTTTATTTTAGACGTTCTCATAATAGGCCTATAATTTTAAATACTCCGAAAATGTGAAAAAATTTTAAATCACTCAGGATTTTTTTTTTTTAAGTTTCCGACCCTGAAGTTTAACTTGCGATCGGCAAACTTCGGATAGGTTCGGGACTGATCGGTGATTATCGTGAAGGTAGTGTCGTTAGAGAGAAGCCTAAGATGTCAATCAAGTTCTGTCCCTGCCCGAACACACCCGAATATTCACCTTCGGCCAACCACGGGATTTGTTTTATTTTTGCGCAGGAAAAACGAATTCAAATATTAAAAGTGGTCAGTTAGGTTAGCTACATTAAAACACTTTAAAAAACTATGGACGGTTAGTTAGGTTAGTATAGCTACATTAAAATAAACATAGAAATATAAATACGTATATATAAATAAACCCGAGGTTGGCCGAAGGTGAATATTCGGGCGTGTTCGGGCAGGGACAGAGCTTGATGTACATCTTAGGCTTCCCGTCGTTAGAGCCGCTAATCTCGTCAGTCGAAACGCGCGCACGTGTGGACGTTAGTTGCGTGGGTGTACTATTTTTTTTATTTACCTCCTCTCATCAAGGTACGGCTACAAACTCCGCATTTAAGGCCCCCGACCCGTTACTGGGCCGTAACGCGTGAGATACTTAACGGTCGCGCCGGGCCAGTAATGACCACGATTGGTAAATAAAAAAAAAGAGTTTGTTGTGAAGAGGGGGAAGGGGGATGGCGAATAGTCCGCAGCGGGGCGCTGTGATTGGCCGGGAGAAAACACGACATTGCATGGAGTTACGGCTACGGTTCACCACTACAGGTTTCTCTGTAAATTTATTTTTTATCACCATGGCGTTAGATAATTTTCTGGAGATGGCATACTGTGATGTAGCTAGTTGAAGTAACATTTTATCTAATCATAGCAGCATTGCAACACACATAAACATTTATTGATGATGTTTAATGGCCTTAAACAGACTTTTACTCTATGAAAACAGTCACTGCCGTAAAAGTAAATAATTCTCTGAAAAACTTTTTCCACCTTGCAAACAACCAATTTTTTTTCGGGTATACAACTTTTAAACAATTCTTGAAATGAGGAAGATTGATTTAAAAACAATTCCTTGGACCTACTAAATTGCTGGAAAATACAGGTTTTCATAGGAAAATAAAACCTCAGAATAGGCAAATAGATGAATACATATATACAGACTTACGTTCCATTCACGGAAATTTTTTAATGTGTAACGTCTTAGCTCTCGGCATACGGCATTTGGTAGGAGTGATTTCGTGAATGGAACGGAAGTCGCATGGAACGGAAATGTGTAACCACAAAGTGGCCATCTGTGGCGGATGGTGCGAACTAAAGTTCACAAAGCCAAAGGGAAACTTTATAATATTAACTGCTTAGATGAATTTTAACAAGATGAATAATATTTATAAAAATAAATCCTTGTAGAACATTAAGTCCAAATCCAAAGGTTTAGTATTAATTCAAGTATTCTTCGCTTTTATAGGAGCCTTTCTATTATAGAAAGTGTCTCGGTTTGCTAATCAAATGAGTCAATAGTTTACGTAGCTACTTCAGCAACGAATCCTAGCGGTCGGTGTGGAAACTACGCGTGACTGATAGTTCTCGAAGTTAAGTACCGATGGTCTACGTTTCCTGTCGCCTCTGTAGCTCTGTCTACACTGCTTGTGAACTACAGTGGCGATAGTAAACGTAGACCGTCGGTACTAATTTCGAGAACTATCGGTTTATTTTTTGACAAGGCACGTGGCACATACTATGTATATCGTCGTTGGTACCTGCGCCGTATTACAACTGCGTCTGCCTCCTGTTTCCCGTCCAGTGTTACTAAACCACCGAGTTCGTGTTTTACGATCTCCACCTGCAAGGTCATAAAGGCGGTCGTGTAGAGGGGAGGGGGAAGAAATACGAGGGGGGGGGGGATAATGTTTGGGAAGGGGCCGAGGCAGTTTGGAAACATTTTGATGTCACTCTTGCTGACTCGGATTTGCGGAGGGGTAGATGCAGCGATGGAAGCATACTAAGAAATTAATGAAAGACGTGTTCGCCTAAATACGGTTGTTTGTGGTTCGCCATTTGCTGGAGGTAGAAAACATTTACTTTTTTTTTTTGTCACTGTTAGTACGTTCCCAGTAAGGAATAATATCTAATAACTTATGCGCAACTTTGTTAAAGTTGTATTTAAAATCACTTCTTTTTTTTTGTATTATTTTAGGTGTGAAAAATCGTTTTGTGAATATTTGTAGTTGTAATGATAGCGAATTAAAATTTCAATTTTATAATTCCATCATGAAATAAATGGTTCGCCACTGAAACTCTCGTAGAGGCGAGCGATTATTAATTTTTAAGAACCCTCATCGCAATTAATAGCTCATCAACCTTTAGTAAATTTATTTTCTTCCCTGGCCTGTAAAAACGTTTCCCCCAGTTTAAGCATCATTATGTAATCAAAGCTTTTTCTGAAACATTTTTGTCACAACTATAGGTATAGCGTGAGATAAATTTAGCACCCAGGTAAATAGAAACAAAATAAAAATTTACTGAACTACAATGTGCAAGTTTTTTAAGTGTTTTACAAATTTAAACGTTACGAAGTTTTTTTTTTTTTTTTTTTTACTGATTGTTTTCTAGCGAGAATTCCTCGCGTGAAATGGGTCTAATTTTTGGCGCAGTGTTAAGACACGGAATGACCCAGGTTCTAAAATCCTTGCGGCCATCCTGATTTACAGTCTCCTAATATTCCTATTTTCTTTATTCGAATTGAATTTCGAATCGAAAATGAAATTATTCACGAATATATAATATTTTTCTAATTTAATTAAAATAGATAATGAAAAAATTTATTTCTCGCACAATACAGGAGTCCAAGAAAATTTGATGCAATATGTGTGTGTGTATATATATATATATATATATATATATATATATATATATATATATATATATATGGAACCCTCATATTATGGAGGCATATCGCACGAAAAATGCCTGGAAAATTTTTCTTCAAACAGTATATTTTATAATTCATAACAGGTTTGTTAATCTGTTTACATATAAATCTTTGTCATAATCACAGATAATTTGCTACCAAAAAATTACGTATTTGCTATGCTGCAGAAACAAATCCAAAATTTCTCTATAAATTTACTTAGCTTCAAAAATGTGACAAATTTTTTCTTTTAGATATTTTATTAATGAGTCCTTCTTGGTGTAAATATTGGTAATGAATAGTATTTTAAAAAATCGATTTGAAATGTCTTATATCAAAATATTCATAAATATAGAATATTTTTCGAATTATCGCCGATCCGTAGATTTAAGTAGTATATATTGGCCGGTCCTGCGACTGTAGTCGGAGTGAGGTGTCCGTTGCCAGGTGGACGCCATCTTGGATTGTAGCGTCACTCCTGTCATCTTGGATAACCTTGACCATGACATTTTTTCAAAATGGCTGACAAGTTGGCGAATGATACGATGGTCTGGTAATAAATAGTACTGCATTCTAGTGGGTAAAAACTAAACAAATATGGCTACTCTGATCTCTAGCAAACGAACAAAAATGGCTTATCCAATATGGCCGCCATGATGTAATACTGGTTGGAGTAATATCTGTCTCGAAGAAAGTGTTGGGGGTTTAGTCTGCTGGTAGCCTCCATGGAGGAAGGACCTGTCGCCAATGTTTTGCCCTCAAACGGTTTTTTAACAAGGACTCCAAGCTTCGTGACGTAAGTACGTATTTTATCACAATTTAATTAAAAATGTAATTAATTTTTTTAAATTATCTTGATTTTTTGATAATATTGCAGAATTTCAATATGGTGGACGAAATTGTCAAAAAATGGCTGATGTGACATCATAATTCACAATGGTGGTCGTGACGTCAACCTTAATGGCCGCCGAGAACAGGGTCAAGGTCATCCAAGATTGCGACCAGTGACGTCACAATCTAAGATGGCGGCCACCCGCCACCAGGAACCTCACTCGTACTCCAGGCCCATGATCGGAAAATATATTTTACTGATTTAGTTTTCCAGGGCTTCCTTAAACCATTGCAGGCAAAGGCTCGGATGGTTCCATACTGTAGCCCGTCATCGATTCCTTCCCTAACATACCTAACTAGTAGAGACCGGAAAAATTCGCGGGTTCAACGACCTCCAGGATAGACTCCAATATCGTCTACACACTCGGGAAAATGCCAACTGTTCATTGGCTGTTGACTTGTGAGTCGTCTCGACTGGGTGGCCTGTGATTCGACACTTCTATGAGTGAGGGTCTCTAATTAGCCCTCAGTCCTCCAGATTAACAGTGGACCAATGACATAAGCAGCACTAAGGTATAATTATTTGAATTTTAGCATAACACGAAATGAACCCGCGAATTTTTCAGGTCTCTACTAACTAGTGTTGTTGTGCGTAACCTTCTCCATTTACTTCGCTGTCGAATTGAAGTTAATCCTTTACGAGCAAAAAATGCCTCCGACCTTTAGTGGCAATTAAAAAAAAAAGTACTTTAATTTCCTAGATACAAGATATCTGCTGCATGAAGTAGACGAACAGACTTAAAAAACTTTCTTCGAATCTCCTATCGTGCAGATGATAACGTCGCAGCCCCGGTAAGCCTCGGGAAAGCGAAGCAACGCTCACGGGTTCGATACGAATCGATTAACTCGATTTGTTGACACGGCGAAACGACGAGTCTCGATCTCACTTTCTCACACGGGTTTCCAAACCCCCCCCCCCCCCCCCCCCCCGTCCCAAATCGGAAGGAGGCGAACGAGATGGTGCTCTGGTGTTCGGTTTGATCGAGGAGAGGGGGTAGGTAAGCTTCTGGTCGGCGGGGGGAGGGTGGTTAAAGAGTATCATTCTCGGTCACGAACTGCGAAACCACTCACCCCCTCATCACCCCCCCCCACACACACACACTCCATCACTGGCCGTCCTCGCTGTGCCAATTCCTCCATCTGGACGACGGGCCATCCCTTCAACCCCCGGCTGGGGCATCCCGCATCCACCTCGACCATAACTTCCAACCTAAAAGCATCGACCCCGCGGACCCTCTTACCCCCCTTTTTTTTCCCCTTCTCCCTTCCCCCTTTGCCAACAGGGGGGACGGGGGATGGAGGAAAACTCCGCGCAAGCCTACAACCAAACACCCTTTCTCAACTCCTCCTTCAACCCCCTTTTCCGACCGATATTAATTACTTGATGGGGCACCGTCGGCCGGGGGCATCCATTGAAGGGCGGCCTTGATGCTCTCCGTGGGGTCTGCTTGCTGCTGCTCTCCACCCCGTCGATGCTGCGCACAAATTACCATCTTACTTGCACCGCGCAACCCCCCCTCTCTCTCTCTCTTCTTCTCCTTTCGGCCGACCACTCGACAACACACCGGCCCGCATTAATCACTCAGAGGCACGCCCGGCGTCGGTGTAGCGTCCATTCCCGCCGCGAGTAGCGATGTCGATCAACAGCCCTCCAGATACTTGCTCTACTCGACTCACGTTCTTTGAATGATCCAGGCAAAAGGGTTATTTTGAATTTCATAAATTTTTTTTGACGTGACAACGTCTGATAAATCGATGAACTACGGCTGCACGCACGAAAAAGTGTCCCGTTACGCACATTGTCCCGTTACGCTCATTGTACGCTCTGCGCCGCATCTATCTCTCTTCCACTCGATTGGAACAACCATCGTTTTGACTTTTTTCGAGGCATATTAAACTTGTAAAACTCCCATTCGTTTCCTACTTTTCTTATCATCGTCCTATCCTTGACAGAATAATAACACAGATTGGAAGAAGTTAAATAGCAAACATGAATAAAAATTATAGTATAGAAGTAAATGTATCAATTAAATTGTAGATTTCATTTCACTCCTTCTTTGTATCCAAACAAAATGGTGGTAATTCAATAAAAATTATTCAATTTTATTCATAAAATTATGCAATCAATTCATCAATGTTTTGTTATGACGTTTTCACGTTAAACTATCGTCGGTAAACCGACTTTACAGACAACCAATTTTTTTTTCTCGGACATACGCCATTGCAGTTTAGCACTGTTTGTCATGAAAAAAAAAATTAAAGACTGAAAACATCCACAGCCCACATACATATGAATGTCTGTTTGTTTGTTTGTTTGTTTGTTTGTTCGTTCGTCCAGTATGCGTTCCCACGCCATTCACACAATTACAATGGAACTTTAGTAAGTTTTTTTTTATGCGCATGCCCGCGAAAGTTTCTAAATCAGTGCCAACCGTATGGCGCGCGAATCGTTTCAACAAAAGGCGCGCGTCTCACACAGTTTAAGCGGCACTTCGTGTGTTTTCAGTGTGTGGGTGACACGCATTCAAGCACGGTTTAGGCGGCAGCTCGTGTGTTTTCTGTGTGTGTGAGTGACACGCACATCTTCACGTTGATATGACTGGACCGACAGCGCCCTCTCTCTTTCTCTCTCTCTCTCTCTCTCTCTCTCTCTCTCTCTCTCTCTCTCTCTCCTGAACACGCCTTTTGGACGACCCTCGGCCAGTTGCAAAACAAGGATAAGGAGTGTTCACCCAAATCACTAGAGGCAGTGAATGAATTATTATTTTTCTTTCGCGAAAACAAATCAGTTCGCTTGCTGCGGCACGGTGTGTTTCTGCGCCGGCGAGTGGCTGCTGTGCAGGGTGGTACTCGCACGCGCCCGGCGACGCTTCCCGGGCGTCGGGACGCCAGACGCCGCGGAGACGCCGCTCGCTACAAGCACAATCCACTCCGCCGAGCGCAGTAAACGGGTTGCGCGGAGCTGTAAACTGCGCGCGCGGTAGCGCAGGGGTTGTCGAAGAGGGGATGAAGGGGGAGAAGGGGTGCGGGCAGAGGACAGACAACTTCCCCCCCCCTCATACAGCCACCGAGCCAACCCTCGTCTCCCAAACTACCCCCCTTTCCCCCCCCCTTCGACCCCTCGTCCCATCACGCTCGACGCCCCCTTGCCGTCAATTATTTATAATCAAATCATGGCTAAAAGGGAGAAGTTAGAAGGGGGTTGGTGGGTGAAGGGGCGAAAGGGCGGTGGCTGCTCTTCTGTGTCTGGGGTTTGGCTTTCGGGAGTCCTCCGGGTCTACGGCGGCGCCCGATGTCGGCCGTCACACGCGGACCCTCCAGTTGTCGTCGAAGCTTCCGTGAGGCGTTGAAGGCCCCCCCTCCTCCGCTCCAGAGTCGGTCGATGTAGAGGGGGGGGGGGAGGAGGAGAAGAGGCGAAGACAAGACACGCACAGATTCACCTGGAGATCCGTTCCGTCTGTCGGCGTCCAGTCGGCATGCTGCACCCCAGGTCACCGGCGGCCAAACCTTTCAATAACGATGGCCGGGTACACAATTAAAAAAAATTGGTTGTCTGTAAAGTCGGTTTACGGACGATAGTTTAACGTGACAAAACATTGATGAAATGACTGCATACTTTTATGAATAAAATTGAATCATTTTTAATTGAATTATCACTATTTTGTATGGATACAAAGGAGTGAAATGAAATCTACAATTTAATTGATAAATTTACTTTTATTTGCACTCATTAATTCAAATATGTTTATTACTTTAACGAAGAGATTATTTTAACTATAACTTTTATACATGTTTGCTATTTAACTTCAGCCAATCTGTGTTATTCTGTTAATGATAGGACGATGATAGGAAAAGTAGGAAACTAATGGGAGTGTTTCAAGTTGAATGTGCCTCGAAAAAGTCAAATCGATGGTTGTTCCAATCGTGTGGAAGAGAGATAGATGCGGCGCAAGCGTACAATGAGCGTAACGGGACAATGAGCGTAACGGGACAATGAGCGTAACGGGACAATGTGCGTAACGAGACAATGATTCATCCTTTTTCGTTCGTGCAGCCGGCGTTCATCGATTTATTAGACGTTGTCACGTCCAAAAAAATTCTTGTGGTTTAATTTTTACAAGCTTTTATTTAACTTCGCATGTTAATTTCAGACCACTATCGTTGAACTAGAGAGCTGAAATGTTAAATATTTGTTCAGTTCTGATGACAATAATTTTTTTTTTGGATACAAACAGAAATTCCGCCATATTGAAAATCCTTTATTGTTAACCAAAAATCGGGAATAATATTTTTTTTTGAATTTATGAAAAAAAAAATAACTTAATTTAATTTTGATAAAACTTTTGTAAAAAAATTGATTCCGCCATTTTTTACTACGTCTGTCATCTTTAAATTCAATTATTATCGAATAAATAGGAAAAAATGTAAACATTTATGTAATAACTTTTTAAAAAAGATTTTAATAAAAAAAAAACACGGAGTCCTAGGTTCGGGCACAGTTTATTACGCACTTAATATTACTAAAAAAAAATTATAAATTGCATTATGGAAACACGGCAGTTGGGGAAGACATCAATTCACAGGGATCAGAGATAAGCCGAACAGTTCTAAAGCTCTGCATATGAAAAAATAAAGATATAGCTACCAATAATTTACACAGTTTACGGTCTTAAAGTATTTTAGTTCTTTTAATAATATTGTCACGTGCACCTAGCCGGTGCCACCGCCATTTCTGTCACGATCCACTTTCAGAGGGGGGAGAGAATCGTAGCTCTTTACATAGAAACAACTCGCTTGGCATCAACTAGTCTTAACTTCATAAAATACTTTACTGTACCTAGGATCATAGGTTCGTCATCCCGTACAGGATGTCTGGTGAGAGCTGAACTAAGGAGATTTTGCAAAATAACATAATACTTAATTAAAATTATTTTATTCTTAAAGTCAAATACTCAACATCATTTTAAAGAACATTTAAATAGCGGGATTACAATTTAAAACAATAATCTCTTTACTTCCTTAACGATTGAACGACCTTACAAGAGAGAGAATGAGAGAACTTCACTAAACACTTCCCTAGTCCTTCCGAATACCTCAAATCATAATTAATACTTAAAATTAAAACAAAGATAAGTCCATACTCACATTTTCCGAAAAGCCTTTCTTGATCGATTACTTTAAAAAAATAACGTAGGGGCCTCTCCTGCCCTTGAAATCCCGAACGAACATTACATTTTAAAAACTATGACGCGTGACCCCTGACGAGGGCCATAGCCTCCGCCCGAAAGCTTGACGACTACATTATGACCTAACTTAAATTAAACGACTCGTGGCCTCTGGCGTCGGCCATAGCCTCCGCCTGAGTGAGCCTGAATTCCTACATCACGAACGAACTAACAACTCGTGACCACAGGTGAGACGCATAGCCTCCGCCTGAGTGAGCCTGAATTCCTACATCACGAACGAACTAACAACTCGTGACCACAGGTGAGACGCATAGCCTCCGCCTGAGTGAGCCCCGAGTCACCACTCACTTGCGCTTAAATTCGCGCGCCCTGCCGCGCCTACCATAACAAAAGCTCGTTATTGAAGTCAAATTTACTAAACAACTAACTAGAACATCTGGGAAGACTACCCCCCCTCTACCCCAATGTGCAGGCCACACCGCGCGGCTTGTTACGACAGCGCGCCCCAGTAACTGCGGCCCGTGGCTGCGCCAGCGCGCGGCCAAACAAACAAACAAAATTCTGCAAGCCCGCAGCGCGCCGCGCCGGCCCCGTGCCCCAATTACATGGTCACGCCACTTGCGCTGACGAGTGAACAGAGCAGCCAGCCCAGAGTCCCGTCAGTAAAGTCCCTAAATTTGATTTCAACAACCCTGCAAAATTTCAACCCGCGACATAACCCTCCCCTCACAGAGCTCGAGCCCCATCGAGCTACCTCAAAATTACAAATTGTCTTTTTCCATTAAACCATAACTATAAATTCCTCATTTCACAAAAATAATAATTTTCTTAGTTCCTTGCTGTCTGAACATACATCTAGATTCTGCATAAGATTTATTTTAAAACAACAAGTATTCATAAAATTAAATGTAAAACTTTTATCTGGTTTGTTCTCACAGGAACCTTCAGAGGCTCGAGTTCTCAATTCTAAAAAAAATTGTTCTGTTAGTGAAGCTCTCTTTACAAATTAAATTACTGTTCTTAGTTTCTCAGTATTCGTTAAACAATGTGCAAATTCTTGATAATTATTATTATTTTTTTTTTCAGTTTCCGTTTATTACCATACTTCTTTCGTTCTTCAAAAAAAATTAAGTGTCCTTACAGTGTTTCAATTAATTAAACTCTTATCTCGTGAAGGTTGGTGCAACTCCTCGAAGTCAGTGTTGTCGAGAAGAGTAGCTCCCTGGGCTGGCCATCAGCAAACACCACTCAACTCCAACAGCTACTGGACTGGCTTCCAGGGCAGCTCACAACTTCTCCCCACATCTGCTTCGGAGTTGTGCCATCCTCATCACGAACAGATTACAATTCTGAAACATCATCAACAGGCATTACCATCACGCCTGACAAATACAAAACTAACTACTAAACTGCAATCGATGGGCAAGGATGCAAACACACAAAAAAATAAAATTAATTAATTCAACTGCTAACATAAAGTATCCCACCCTTAGCATAATCTAATCAGGCAAATAATTTGATAGGAAAAACTTAAGGAAGGGAAACATGACCTCCAATGATTTTCCCTAACTCTTGAGTCTTGATCTTCTCTATACAGCAAATAGTCCCCACGAAGTAACTGGGTTGAAGGTCAGTTCACATGACCCACCCATAACCTCTTCTACTCTTCTTTTCTTCTGGGGGCAACCACAATGCCCACCAATCTCTCTCCATGGTGCCGAACCAGCTATCCCATGAGAGTAAACAACGTAGTCAATAGAAGCGCAGAGGGGAAACACCAATCTCTGGCTTGTCGAGTCATAAAACTGCTTTATCTTCTTCTTCTTCTGAGTAAAAATATCTGACTAACCTTGCTTCTATTCTTCCAAACAGTAAAAGTTCATCAGGTATCTTCATGAAAGAAACATTCTAACTAATAATTCTTCATTTTTCTTCTTCTTTATTTCTGTTAGTTGTAATAGAAGGCCATGTTAGGGAGGTTATAGGGAAAAAGAGTGGCCAATTCCCACCCCATCACCCACCTAGATCATGACTAATTAACTTTTAAACTTTCTATTTCAAACAAATAAAAAAAAACATTTTTTTTTATTCAAACTTTTAAACTATAATTACTTTTACTTCATAACCTCAAAAGCTAATCAATAATTCTAAATGAAATTGTGATTTACTGCATCCTTGTTCCATCCGATCTGTTTGTTTATAACCTTTCTTGTAAAGTATAAAATTTTCAAACATTACTAATTCAAAAAAAAATTAAATTCTGGTGTCCTTTGAGTTACAATTAAATTTACTATTTCTTAGCTTGAAATAATTTAAGTTTTCAGAACTATTTCATTGTCTAATTCACAACACTTAAAAATCAACTCAAAACAACAAATCATCAAAATCAATAAGATCATCTGACCTACCTATCAGTACTGTGAACTTGAACTGTTCGTACACATTTATAATAAGCTATTGTATTTAAATTCCAACCTAAATAAGGTTTAAAAAAAACTACTAATCCCTCTGTAAATTAAGAAAATTAACTTTAAAAATTAAACTTAAGGTATTAGTTCTTTTTGACAGCTACCACAACTCACTAGTTCCATTACATTACTATAACCTAAAAAGTTCTGTAAATAATGTTTATAACAAAAAAAAACTCCAGTTACTGTCTTCCATAAAAAAAAATAAAACTTTACATGACCTTATTAATCTCCACTTGTAAGTCCATGGCTGCCAGCTTTCTCTTCTCTTGAATCTTCAGTCTTGGCTCTTGTTTCAGTGATCTTGTATCTTGTCTCTCGAACTCTTGTCATCTTGTAAACTGGACTGCTGCTCAGCTCATCTTAAGGAATCTGTAACAGTTTCAAAAATACATGTTAATTTAAATTACATAATTCCTGTTCTTTAGTCCTAAAAAAAATTGTATTATTAGTACACATTACCCTGAAACAACATTATTATTTATTGTTTATTACTTAAAAAAAATGCTTTACCATAAAATCCTTTTTTTGTTCTTTTCATTAGGCCTATTTATTTTCCTTCTTCTTAATTAAATTCTGCTTCAAATGTTAATCCTAACTTAAGACCTACCATCTATTTATTATTCATTACCTACATTATTTATGTTACCCTAAAATTCCCATAAGTTTCTAATACTTCCTATCAAAGACATTCTCTCTCAAAAAAAATTTACTTATGACTCTTAACTTAACAAACTTAAAAAAAACTTTTACACTAGACTTAACTTATTATTCATTCTTAGTTACTAAATTTCTATATGTAAACTTTAGTACTTACAAACAAAAACTGCCTATTTCTCTCTACCTCTTAATCTCTTTCAATTATTACAATAATAATGTTACCTTGCATCTTTAAACTTTCTTCTTTTCAATTAAATTAGACATCTCATAACAATAAAAATTCTGCCTATACTCTTCTTATGGGTGTCCAACCCAACAACAAAATTTCAAATTCTCAAGTTTCCTTATATTTAAATTATGCAATGCACATAACCTCTGTGGTGCCTGTACCCTTTTAGGCCTACCACCTTCTCCTCTCACAGCATGACAACTCTTATTCCTCGGGGTCTGTATTCACTGTTACAAATCAAATATCTCAAATAAATTAAAAACAAATTTATTATTTTAAGAAAACAAAAATTTACATTGACTTTACTATGGAGCCTGGAAATCTCAATGTCCCACAGCAGCTAACATGACTAAATCCCATGGAACCCCAGGTTTACATAACCTGTGCCCAAAAATTTAAGCATACCAGGCTTTCCCTGCACTGGTTTTACAGCATCACACACTATTTAGGGCCCCTGATCTGCCATCAGTCCCAAGGAGTTTTCCCACAACCCCTCTCTACACAAGCGCCTACCGCATTCCTCTCAATTGGCTATCGGTTTTACGGCATTCTTTTGAGATCCGACCATCAAGTTAGGGCTAATCGAACACTAAACCTCCATACTTCCAAACTAATGTAAATCAATTAAATTTTCTCTGTAATTTCTTAAAATCCAAATAAAAATTATTCAAACATGCCCAAGAAACTTTCAAAAAAAAAATTCATAATCTTATCTTCAAACCCTTAAAATAAAAATAAATAGATTACTCTGTTTTCTCCTTAATAACTGTAAACTGTCAACAAATATCATGTCGTAAATTTTAACTATGCTTACTGACTCTTAATCATAAAATCTCATTTGTCCTAATTAATAAACAACCGATTTCCTTAAAATCTCACTGTATCTCTCACACTCAAACTTCACTGGCTGAATATCTCAATAAATTCAAAAACAATTATCTAAACTCTTAAAGAAACTCCTCCCCAATTATTCAAATTACTTCACCTTATTTTATTTCATTACTTAAAACACCTTACTCAAAAAAAATTAATTAATTATCTAGCTATCTTCCATTATTATTTATTTACCGAACAAAACTTTCTCCTAAATTAATTTAGTAAAATTCAATTTCACATTAGGCAAGTACACTAACTCTCTACAGCAATGTTTCTCATTTCCCTCCTTCCTAACTGAATCCAATCTTACTTAACCTCCAGGGAATTTACCTCACAAAATAACCAAAAATTTCACTGTAGTGCCTATCTGCTATAGGCCCACTACACAGCAAGGGACTCTAACCCCACCAACAAACTTCATTGAAATGGTACCCTATCCCATACAGGATAGCCACTTCGGTACTACCATGGGGAACTCCTGCCCCAAACTACTCACAACTCTCAGGATTCTCCTGACCCTTAATTCCGTAGTCAGCCCATCTCCTATGGTCTGCGCTACAATTCCCTTTCTTCCCAGGGACACAACACCTCACCTTAGGGTCCCTCGCCCTAAAGAAAACATTAATTTTGTCTCTCTGTTCCCTTGGAGTAAATTCCCTCTACACACAAAAACTATCCTTCCCACTTTTCTCAATGCTTATCGATTTTATAGTGTACCTTCTTAATAATGTTTACAAATCCCAAAAAAATATTTTTAAAACCGAGGTAGAATTTAACTAACAAAAACATAAACAACTTACAACGAAACACTTCTAGCCTATACATCATACACTTCTTAAATTAAATTACTTACATACTGAAAGTTCCTCTTCTCCTAAAACACACTTAAATTTAAATTTATTTAACCAATAGTCTATTTTCTTATCGCTAAGTTACCGTACAGCTGATCAAAACAAGGTCACGGCCGTCCACGTCTCTGTACGTGCTCGTGACGTCACCGAATTCCATCAGGTGCGCCAACCCTCGCTTGCGGTTCCTCCGTTCTCCGCTAGGTCTCAGCACCTCCCCGTCACGTGTTCACTCTGCCACGTCCACTGACGTGTCGTTCTGAAACAACTCTCAACATTTTTCTAATTAAAACAAAACATCACTATAAATTCTATAACTCTCTTTTACATAAACTCTCGTTTTCTCTTTAATTCCTTTCTAACGTTTATCCTTCCCTCGACTGATTTAATTCGTACGTCTCGTCTCCTACGCGCACGAAAACAAAACAAACTTCTCTTGAAAATAATTCCTATTTACGACAAAAAATTTTTATTTTAAATTATAATTCTCTTAACCTACAATCTTAAATTAACTTTAATAAAACTAAACCACTTGCATTATCTTTATTAAGTATTTAAATTATAACGTATTCTCCTCACGTAAAAATCCCCGATAAACTCAACGACTTAAAACAACTTATCACTATAAACTTTATCCTTACAAGTATCCTCAAATAAACATCTGTTACGTCAAAAAAAAATCTCAAAGACTTCCTCCACTTAGATTAAAATTCCGTAATCCTCTCCTCAAGTAAACTCTTAATAACCTGCTATCAGAAGCTGAAACTAACTTAATAATAAACATAAAAATCTACCTCTCTCTCTCCAGAAATAGAACCTATCCGGCGAACTCTACCATTTCTGTCACGTGCACCTAGCCGGTGCCACCGCCATTTCTGTCACGATCCACTTTCAGAGGGGGGAGAGAATCGTAGCTCTTTACATAGAAACAACTCGCTTGGCATCAACTAGTCTTAACTTCATAAAATACTTTACTGTACCTAGGATCATAGGTTCGTCATCCCGTACAGGATGTCTGGTGAGAGCTGAACTAAGGAGATTTTGCAAAATAACATAATACTTAATTAAAATTATTTTATTCTTAAAGTCAAATACTCAACATCATTTTAAAGAACATTTAAATAGCGGGATTACAATTTAAAACAATAATCTCTTTACTTCCTTAACGATTGAACGACCTTACAAGAGAGAGAATGAGAGAACTTCACTAAACACTTCCCTAGTCCTTCCGAATACCTCAAATCATAATTAATACTTAAAATTAAAACAAAGATAAGTCCATACTCACATTTTCCGAAAAGCCTTTCTTGATCGATTACTTTAAAAAAATAACGTAGGGGCCTCTCCTGCCCTTGAAATCCCGAACGAACATTACATTTTAAAAACTATGACGCGTGACCCCTGACGAGGGCCATAGCCTCCGCCCGAAAGCTTGACGACTACATTATGACCTAACTTAAATTAAACGACTCGTGGCCTCTGGCGTCGGCCATAGCTTCCGCCCGAGAGCCTGAATTCCTACATCACGAACGAACTAACAACTCGTGACCACAGGTGAGACGCATAGCCTCCGCCTGAGTGAGCCTGAATTCCTACATCACGAACGAACTAACAACTCGTGACCACAGGTGAGACGCATAGCCTCCGCCTGAGTGAGCCCCGAGTCACCACTCACTTGCGCTTAAATTCGCGCGCCCTGCCGCGCCTACCATAACAAAAGCTCGTTATTGAAGTCAAATTTACTAAACAACTAACTAGAACATCTGGGAAGACTACCCCCCCTCTACCCCAATGTGCAGGCCACACCGCGCGGCTTGTTACGACAGCGCGCCCCAGTAACTGCGGCCCGTGGCTGCGCCAGCGCGCGGCCAAACAAACAAACAAAATTCTGCAAGCCCGCAGCGCGCCGCGCCGGCCCCGTGCCCCAATTACATGGTCACGCCACTTGCGCTGACGAGTGAACAGAGCAGCCAGCCCAGAGTCCCGTCAGTAAAGTCCCTAAATTTGATTTCAACAACCCTGCAAAATTTCAACCCGCGACAATATCTTGTTTTTTAATTTAAAATTAAATTTACTAACTTTAAAGTTTTAGCCAGTATACTGTTAAAATATTCACTTATCATTTTACGAAGAACGCTGGTTACAAAAATTTAAGGGATTTTCGTAAATTTACGGCTGTCTTCATATATTTACGGACTCTGAGTTCACTTACTTTGGATATGTAACCCATTCGTTTAGTGATTTTCGCAGCTGCAAGCGAACTAAAGACGCTAATAACAATTAAGTTTATAACTCCGTCAATAGATGGCGTTGCCTTGAATTTGTAACGCGCTATCGTTTGGTGCGTCCGTCACGTCTTGCCTGGTAGTTACCTGCCTTCCCACAAAATGAAGCAGAAGATTGGCGTCCCGGTTTTGCTGATGCGTATCATTGTGCAATAAATGGGACTATAAAATAAAAATTTCCCTTTTTTTTTTTTAACGTTTATGTCCTGCATATTTGAAACTCGGTAGTGATGTTCATTGTATTGTGATTTCTTTAGCCCAAGCAACGCCGGGTACTTCAGATAGTCTAATATCAATTCCAATGGCCAACGCAGCGATCACGATACTTTTGTGGACTTCAAATGACTATCAGCTATTTCTTATTTTTGTTTTGACTGAACTACAAAACAATTAATTATACTGAGAAATGAATACGATGATACCAAGTATTGTGGATGATCACCTCGGTATTTGCCTGGAATGAGTTAAAGCATCCACGGAGAACCGAAACCGGGAATGGTTGCGCCAAGGTTTACAAACCCAGGTTTATCGAGAAACCTTAGTAGAATGTTTTTTTTTATCGTTGCGCTTCCCTGCTCGGTGTCTGTTAAGCCTGTGTGCGTTACCGACGATGTTAGGCGACATCCTTGACCTTTGCACATATATATATATATCTTGGATCTTGTTATGACTGTGGCCCAGGTGGAAGAGTGTGGGGTTTCCAGCCAAACTCACCCGACGTGCCTCTCCTACCCCAGACGGCCAGAGGGGTTGCTACCCCCGTCGCCACTACCCGACCTTACCCTGGAAATAAGGAAAGTGTGGCTAACTTGAAGCCTCAAGGGGGTCGTATCGTTTCCTCCCTCAAATTGGCCCGGAGTCCGGGGGAGGTTTTCCTTCCGGAACCCCCTTCCTCCTCCCCTCAAGTCGTGCAACTTCTCCCTGGGATTCATTTCTCTTCTCCAGCTCCCTCCCTCCTCGACCATCCCCCCCTCCCCTCGTCTACCCTCGCGAAGCCGAGTTCAACGACCCCGCCTGACCACCGCCGCGTCTTCTCGTGGCAGCGCCTTCAGTTGGCGGGCTCTGATTGGTCCGTAGCTCCAAAAGCTCAAATTTACCAACAGCTCCAAGTGCTCCAAAGCTCCAAGTGTTCCAGTTGCTCCAATTGCTCCAACTGCTGCATTTGCTCCAACTACTCCAATTGCTCCATGTGCTCGAAGAGCTCCAATAGCCCCAAATTCCTCCAACAGCTTCAATGCTCCAACAGCTCCGACTGCTCCATGTGCTCCAAATTGCTCCAACTGCTTCAACTGCTCCAACTGCTCCATGTGCTCCAATTGTCCAACTGCGCCAAGTGCTCCAAGAGCTCCAATACTGCTATCATAGCAGGCTGGTGTGGGGAAAAAAAAAGCCCGTGATGGGACTCGTCCATCGAAGATACGGAGAAAAAAAAATGAAGTTCACGTTAATGATAATGTTCGCGAGTACAAAGCATTTCCTAACACTGAATGCAAATGTTAAATGTTATGAATTTAATGTAAAAAGGTGAATTGGGTTCAAAGGATTGTGAAAATTTTGAAGGGATTATGCTAATGTTTACACCCAATACTGAATATTTCTGTGTGAATCGACAATTTATGAGTACTTTTGATGCATCGTCCAACATAAATGATGACTGTGGACAGCGTCCACGTCTTGTAAACATCCGAGGACTGTTATGTGTTTACTTCTACATGGCTTGGCCGAAATAATTTAACTAGAATTACGTCTGGCTAGTTGGAAAACCTCTAACTCCTCTTTTTGTGAATTTTCATAAATTTTTGTACATTAAGTTTCTTAGAATTATTTTCTGAGCGTCCTCTTCTAACCTCATAATCAATAGATATTTTATGAATTTTAATTTCTACGTTTCGAAACCTCTACTATATATGGCTTAACATACTTGGGTAAGCAAACCACGCATATCGAAAATAAAAAATTAAATATAGTAATATATTAGATTCAAGAAAATTACAATATAAAAATATTACCTGAAAAAGAATAAAACTATTAATAATTTTTACGAATGGTGAAAAATATTTCTCTAATTTTCTCGGGTTCTGAAAAATCTTGCAAACAGGTACCTAACACATTTAAATAAGTTAAAGACAAAACATTGCAAAAAAAATTAAAACTTTGCAACAATAATTCCATACACAGCGACGCTAGGTGTTTGCTAGGTCACCGTAAAATAGTTCGCCAAAAAGTTTTTTTTATTCATATGCTTACTATTTTTGAAATGTTTATAAAAGATACTGCAGAGAAACTTGACACCCAATTATCCCAATAACCAGTAGACAATTACCTAAGAAATGTCAGTCGATGATTCATACTTGACTTACGTGGGGCTAGTTAATAGTGAACTCAGCAAAGTTCAAAATTATTAAGCAGTTCAAAGAGCACACAAAAAAATTAACACGTGTGTTAAATTTGCATCAAAAGGTAACCACGGGTTACCCTGGACAAAAAAAAATTTAAAATTTTAAGGCCATCAAAAAATACAAAATGAAAACTTTCGTGAAATTAAACTTTTGTTTTCCGCACACTAGAATTGTAAATAAAACTTCCCCTTTTAATTCCAAAATATAAATCCGCTGCTCCGTAATCTACCTCTGGCTTTGGGTCCTAATATTGCCGGGCATAATAATTGTTATAAACTGCCATAATGGAACCAATATCACAGTTGTATGCACGACGAGAAGACTGCGCGCCAGTCCAGAGCCAGACACCCGCGCTAGAAGCACCAGCGAGCGTCGCGCCTATCATCCCGACTCACCCACTAACATAAACACACCTCTGACTAGGCTGGCCAAGGTCAAGGGTCAAGGTCAGCCAAGATGGCCGCCGTGACATCATACTGGCTGACGTAATATCTGCCTTGGCATGAATGCTGGGATGCCAGTCTCCTGGTATTTTAATCAAAATTTAATTAAATGAATTTTAGAAATTTTACAATTTTTTTTTTTAGAATATTATAAACGGATTTTCAAGATGGCGGACATGACTTATAATCCCTGTTCACTCACTGACACAAATACAGCTCTCACTTGCCGGGCCACCTTGGGACCCGCCTCGTCAGGGGTGTGTCTGTGTTAGTGAGGCCGGAAGATAAGCGCGACGCTCAATGGTATTTCTAGTGCGGTATCACCTCTAAGCGCAAGGCTCTGAACTGGCGTGCAGTCTTCTCGTCGTACATAGGATAACTGTGAAATTTGAGCGATGACTGTAACATTATATGGCCGAGAAATTAAGATATAGGTGTAATGCAAGTCCCTTAAATGCTTTCAAGAATCTGTACGGGTTGTTTTACGCCTAAAAATTACTCTGAAAACATGCGTTTTTTTGCCATTTTAACTATTCTAAAAATACAGTTTAAAAACTTAATCCGTAATCAAAAGTACTTTTCGGCCCTCGGCGAACTCTTAAATGCTTTTCGTAAGCAGACCCCACTCGGATATCTCGGGTAGTTTTTAAGTCGCGTTGTTTTTTTCCTGAAGCTCTGCGCACCGTGTGCGTGCCCGGGTAGGCGGACGCCTTTAACGACCTCGGCGTCAGGCACCGGAGTTCATCGGGGAGTGATCGCCCCTCGTGCAATGAACATTCGATTGGGGAGGGGGGGAAAGGGAACCTCGTGGGATACCTCTGCCGGCGATGGAAGTCGTTTCCCGCACCGGCCGTCGGAGGGCTCTGCTGGGCAGGTGTCGTTAGCAGTCGATCCCACATCGGCAGTTCGTTGAGCGGAGGGGTAAAGACGTCCTCCGAGATTAACGACCCCTGCCCGCCTCGCGGCAGATGCTGGCAAAACTCGGATGCACATCGATCATCGCCGCCACCGATGGACCTTTATCTATATCTCTCTCTCTCTACCGGCCAATGACTAGCGGCAAGTGATTTATGGCAGTAAGTATTTCGCGATTTGCTGTACCTTTCATACTCATTTTTCTCTCTTTCTCCTTCTTTCGTTTAGCGTCACGTTAATATTCTGATCCCCCCGTGAATTTTCTGTTAACGGAATCCTCAGAAGAGGAAGCTTACACCCAACATATTTTAATGCCTCAACAGTATGAATAAACACACAAGCACAGAGACCACAGCTGCAATGGAAATCGAAGTAAGATCCGAGGACGGAGAAGGCATCGGAATAGTCCACGATGGTTTCGGTGGCCTGGAATCCGTCTGGATGCTGAAAGTGATCGCGGTGGACTCGCGATACGACGACGTGTGTTCCACCAAGAGTTGCCAGATTCCAGAAATCCCTCGCCAAAGCTGGACCGAAACGTGTGCGCCCCGGAAACCCCGTCAAAATCGCCAATAGTCGACCAGTTGAGCAGAAAAGGCATCTCGCCATGGTGAGAGCGAGAGAGAGAGAGCGCTAAGTGATCTCGAAGACCCACCGAGGAACTTCCTTTTCATCCCAGCAGATGCCTCTTTGCATCAACTTTATCTTCGCGAAATGAAGGCCTCAGACCCTACCCCCACCCCCCTCCCTCTTCCATGGGCCAGGAAGCCCCAGCTACGAGTGGCTGATGCTCGTTAGAAGTCTTGATCTGACCTTTCCTCAGCTTCCCAATTAAGATAACGAGGAAGTTTCGCGGAGAAGGCAGCGGGGGGTAGGTTTCACTTGAGGAGTGTGAGGGAAGTTTCGGGAGGTTGGCTTGGCAGCCCTGGTGCGGCGCAAGCTCCCGCCACGGTGCCGGTGGTGGGAGAACAGTTGAAAGCTCCTGGCCCAACTCCCACCCTCCCCCCTCTTCATAATCCTATCGGCGGCGGTGTATTCACAGAAATAAAACATTTGAAAAAAAAAAAAAGGGGTTATGCTGTGCCACGGACACGGCCGTGTGTTGTACGTTAATACGTGTACGTAACAGGTAATATTATCTACACAAAATTCTATATATTTTTATTTTTACACCATATATATTCACTATAACAATTTTACACTATTGTTTTGTATATGAAATCGATAGATTTTGACGAGAGCTGACGATTGAAACTCAAACGAACGTCTTAGCTTCTCCGAGTCAAAAGTTATACTAAATGGAAATCTCGAAACGCAGCAAAGTGACCTCAAAATGGCGATGCTTCCCCCTCCACCTCGCGCGCGATGCGTCCCAGTTCTCACTTAGCGTAACGATCCTTTAGCTATCCAGTGGTGTAATTAGATTCTGGATGGAGATGATAGATATGTAGCTGCAACAACAAACTGTATCCCCCGAATTTGTTATAATTCTAAAATCGTTTGACCAACAATCATTTGACCAAAATGTCTTTCGACAGGCAGTCGTTCAACCCATACCCGAAAATTTATTTCACTGAAAGAAAAAATTGTCTTAGATCTCTGGCAACAGGAAGTTGACCTACAGGCACTAGCCCGAAAGTTCATTTAGCCGAAAAAGTCATTTGACCGACTGTTTTTCCTCCGGCGTTTCAGTCGAATGACTTTAGGTCTACTTAATGCTACCCTGGTAAGATGACTGCCAGGACTACCTAGACTGTAATATAACTGACGCAAGACAGAAGGTGTTTGCTGTAGAATTAACAGTTTTTTTTTAAAACATGTTTTATGTTTTTGTAAATACACGAAGATTGACACACACACACACACATATATATATATTTATTTATTTATCCACCTCCCACACTTCCATTCTTTCTTAGTTCCCGGGTCTCGTCTTCGCAACTAACAAGCGGTTGGAACGGAAATAAATGAAACGGAACAGAATCTCCAGGGAGGTAAACTGATCGCAATCTGCAGAGAGTTCGCGCGCCCAATCCGCAGCTTCCCCCCCCCCCCCCCCCCCAATCCGCACACTCCCCCCCCCATACCCCCCGCGGCTAATGAACTCGAAGCTCTGATGCTAATTAATTACCTTTTCAGCCGGGCGCAATCTTTTCATCATCCCCAGGGAGCAGGCGGCAAAGACCGGAAAGGGGTTTCGCATTTCGCTATATCTTAATTTCTTCGGGACGAGGGACGGGGGACATAAATCCGTAAGGGAAATAAATTAAAGATCATTCACAAATCCATGTCAAAATTACGACAAGAAATCTGCCAGGAGAATTAAATACTAGGACTTAAATTTTGAAGTAATTAGTATTATTTATACAAAAAAATATAATCATAAAAATTTTAATTTCGAATTTTTCTAGATCACGGGAAAAAAAATGTTTTTACTTACAAGGCAGTATTTTTAATGTGTAATAAATTTTACTTGTGCAATTATTTACGAATAAGTCTAGATAGGTACACATTACTGAAGGTTCTTCGAAAATGTACGGTTTACCTAGTACATTTACTGGTTCTGTGTTTACTTTCATGTAAATTGAACTCGCAACCATCATCTTAGAGCATAAAAAAAAATTGAAAACCTTTTTGGTATAGGTACAGCTAAAACTCTTCTGTCTTGCGTGTTTACCAAGGAAAACATAACTAGGAATTCAGACTGCAGCGTAGTTTTCACCAAGATCTGTGATGAACACTTCATTTATTTGAGACGTATTCTTAGTTTAAATTTCAGTAAATTTTTGTTAATTTTTGACGGTCATATGTCACGAAAAAATAAACATGACCTGTGGTATGAAGTGTTTCCCAAAACTGGTACTTGTACTCTTTTGAAGATGGAGCTGAACCACAATTTTTATTGTAAATAATAGAGAAAGTAATTAAGACAAAACTCAAAAGCTTCGGCCACACAGAAAGCTACGCTATGTTCGCTATGTCCGCTATGTTTGCTTCACGAGGTGGCCACGCAGAATAGTGTAGTTTCCGATGCCGTGGGAGTTCGACTGATTATTCCGACGAGGATGATATTCTGTTAGCTCTCTACACTATGCGAACGAAAAAAGAAATGGGTTCATGAAGTGAATCTCAAAATAAATGAATTTGGTGAATTTCATCATTTAATGAAGCAATTGCGTGCGGACGAGGCCAAATTTATTGAATACTTTAGAATAAACACAACTCAGTTTGATAGCATATTATTGCTAATCAAGAATAAAATTGAGAAGAAGAATTTAAATTACAGGAAACGCATTGGAGCGGAAATTTAATTTGATCATTAACTGAATAACTAATAAATTGCAATTACACCTAACCTGGTTTATTAACCTCTTTGGAAATCAAATCCCAGGCATTTTCACGCATGTCCTGCTTTCTATAAACTTCTATTGATTTGTTCCATAAACATGGATATTTTCTTACTTCTTCAATAAATTTTCCGTTGACATTATACTAATAATGTAAACACTAAAGGGGGCACCTACAGCACAATTCCGCGCGAAAACAGATGTTTTTGTTTATCTGCGCATGCGCGAATCCAGCGACGTTTTTGAAAAATAGCTAAGAACCAAACACCTGGCGACGTCGCCAACATAGCGCACATAGCGAACATAGCGAACACTGTTTTGTGTGGCCAGTGGCACCTGAGATGCAGCTGGCTATATTGTGATCGCGTAGCGAACATCGCGAACATAGTGATCATAGCGCTCTGTGTGGCCGTAGCTTAAGCGTCTGAACTATGTTCAAGCCGTGTTTCTACCATATATATATATATGTATATATATATGTATATGTATATATATATATATAGACGTACGGATTTACGACTGTAAAGAGGTAAAAGAGCAGACGTCCCTGAAAGTTGCAGCCTACAATCACACGAACAATGAGATATTCACCTCACCATGGTCATGTAAATTGATTATGCGTTGTGTGGCTAGTACTAATAACTGTAGTAAAGCGTTTGGTCCTTTTATGAATCCTTATAAAAAATAGTGTTAATGACTTAATAATACAGTAGCATGTAAAAAGATACTGTAATTTACTTGCAGTAATTAAAGCATTAGTTTCCATTGATGATATTTTATGAGTGCATTTATTATCATGAGTGTTAACTTTTTTTTAGTAGTTTTATTTTTAAACTGTTGTGTATGATTGCTTGTAAATCCGCGTCTACACTTCACATTTTTTTTTCTTCCCCTTTTTGTTTCTTTGTTTTCCCCTTTTTTAATCCTTTTTCCATGTTTATGATGTTTGTATTTGTATTCGTTTTATATGTGTACATCGCCAGCCTACTTTGGACTAAGTATGTTGGCCAGCGCTTAATAAATGTATAATTAAATATACATAGCGTACATAGAGAGAGAGAGATAGAGACTATGTGAACATAATTTTTGAATCTTTATCCATTCTTTCTGCAACTACCTGTGTCATCACATCGTCACTACATTGGTTAAATTGATTTGTATATATTTTTGTGAAGGCTGGTTACAAAAAAAATTCGATGTGCAGCACGATTGAAATGTAAGAGTATAAAAATTAAAAATTGCATCATTTGCAACGCAAAAGTTCATCTCGGGAACACCAAAACCCCTGGGAAACAAGGGAAATTTTGTTACAAAAAAATTCGTCAAAGAGTTGGAACTTGACATTACTCTAGAATTTCGTTTTTCTTATAGTTATTCTTAAAAGAAAACTTGCGCTGTTAAATATCTTTATCTAGCCGCTCGAAGCCCGGTACCACAACTGTGGTGAATAAAACAAATCTGAAATGGATGTCGTGGTCAGATTAATCCGCGAAAAAAAAAAATATCGCCCTACTCTAGAGATTGTAATTAGCTCGAGGAAGTTGCGGTCTTAAAGCACGGACCTTGTTTGTAGTTAGTAGTAATTCGTGCGGAAACCACAGGGTAAACAACAGAAAACAAAAATCTCGAACACATCGCGTGCGAATGACGAGCCAATCATTGAGTGTTGTTCCAAGAGTACCATAATTACCCCACACTACGCTAAATGTCCCTGGCTTTCACTCCCTCGAAAGAAACAATTATTTACTATCAAAAACTAACATAATTTCGCCGTCCACCGAAATAGAACACGGAAATGATTTTATAGTTTTATGAATGATACAAAAATTTGGTAATTACGGCTGAAAATTATTTTATCATCAAATTTAACGAAACGATAGTAAAGTTATTAAGAACGCAGATTTATGTTGTGAAATATATCAACATCCTATTTCGTCGGACGGCAAAATTTCCTACTTAAGATGAAAATTTGTAACCAGCATTGTCCAGACATCGTAAAATCATTTTTTTTTTTTTTAATATTTTGTGGGCGGTGTAAGGGGCACAAGTCCAATGGGTTTCCTTTGCAAAGCCGACACTATAATTATGTTTCGAGAAGACAAGTGAATATCTTTTGGTGGTGTGTACCGTAGTTCTGTCGGTGCGAAGCACCAGAACATAAATGTGGCGCGATGCGAAAGATTTTCGCACTCGTGTGACGATACTGGCCCGCGGCCAGTTGTACCAACCGTGGGAATCACTCAGCGAGCCCTTGCACGCCATTGGTCGGACATCCCACCTCCAGTTCATCTTCGTGCATCCAGGCTCCAGGCGTTCCGCTGGCTACAGGTACGAGCTTGCATGTGGACTGATTGTATCCTTTCTTTGACGTGAATACTTCTTTAAAATTGCTTCCGTAGTGGGAGACAATAATAAAAAAATTTTTTTAACAAAATTGGGGGATACAGTTTAATGTTGCAGCTACATATCTAACATCTCCATCCAAAATTTGATTACACCACTGGATAGCTAAAGGATCAAAGAATTATTTACGCTAAGTGAGAACTGTGACGCATCGCGGCGCGGTGGAGGGGGAAGCGCCGCCATTTTGAGGTCATTTTGCTGCTTTTCGAGATTTCCATTTAGTTTAACTTTTGACTCGGAGAAGATACGAAGTTCGTTTAGGTTTCAATCGTCAGTTCTCGTCAAAATATATCGATCGCATACATAAAACATTAGTGTAAAGTAGTTGCAGTGAATATATATGGTGTTAAAATAAAAAATATATAGTATACATAAAATAACGTATTTTATATTTTGTTTAGAAAATATTACCTGTTACGTACACGTATTCACGTACAACACACGGCCGTGTCCATGAGACAGCCACACCCCATTTTTTCCCTCTCTCTCCTCTAAGGTTCCCTTTATATCTTTCTACTAGTCGTCATATGTATATCAAATCCAGCAATTAGATTTGGGTTTTGAACTACTTGGTAAAAAATATTTAAATTATGAGAGTTAAAAAATACTTTTCATTGTAAAACCAATTTTTTAGGTTATTAACATATATAAATATATATTTTATTAAAAATATTTTTTGTCTTATATTTTGATGATAATATTGAATAATTAACTCTACCGGCAGTGGCGTACCAAAGATAATTTCCCGGAGGGAGTAGGATACATCATTTATTATTTTCAACAATCTGATAATATTTTATATCTGAGTTTAATAATTTTCACCTGAATTTCTTAGCATGGGCTAAAAACAATTGCAGAAAAATGATATCTGTAAAATTTGTTTTACATATAAAAATAAAACAACTATCTAGTAGTATCTGTCAAACACCTTTCCTTTTCAATATAAAATATTGAAAGTTACTAATTACAAAATGTTTATTTAAATAGGTAGTGTATATTGTTTTGAGACCATTATATAACAAAATAAAAGAATATGTCACATATCGGTATGAAATGTTTGTTCTTTATATAAATACAGGATAATTATAAAGTCCGTGAAACATTTAAAAAAATCGGTACAGTGAAATGGCTAAGAATTATGTAACAAATTATATACCATGTGAAAGAAAAACTCTCAAAGTTTTTTTTTTCACTAGTTATAAATGTTCTATGTGTCCACCTGCGTCACACGACACACATCTAATCGATAGTCCAATTCTGCCCATACCCGACCCAGAATATTATGAATGATGGTAAGAGCAGCTGCTACGATGCGGTGTCTCAATTCGTCAAGGTTCTGTGGTAGAGGTGGAACATAAACACTATTGATGTATCCCCACAAGAAAAAATCGCAAGGTGTCAAGTCCGGTGATCGTGGTGGCCACGGGAGTAGCACTTGGTCAGCGGCCGCCCCACGGCCCATCCAGCGATGTGGCAACGTCTCATTCAGATAATCTCGTACCACATTGTGGTAATGAGGTGGAGCACCATCTTGTTGGAAGATGAAGTTCCTGCTATCACCTTCAAGTTGTGGCATAAGCCACAATTGCAGCATGTCGAGGTAGGTGATACCAGTGACAGTTCTCTCAGCGAAGAAGGGGCCATAAACTGTCTTGTTTGACATGGCACAGAACACGTTAACTTTTGGCGAATCTCGGACGTGTTTGAGAGTTGCATGTGGATTCTCTGTCCCCCATGTGCGTTTGTTGTGTCGGTTGACTCTTTCTGAGAAATGAAACGTGGCTTCGTCACTGAAGATTAATTTCCTTGCAAAGTCATTGTCTTCAAGACGGTTCTGCATGGCAATGCAGAACTGCAGTCGGAGCAATTTGTCATCGTGGCTGATTGCTTGCAGAAGTTGCAATTTGTACGGCTTAGCTCTTAATCGCTTACGAAGAATTTTCCACACTGTTGGCTGAGGGATGTTCAATTCTGCACTAGCCCGATGACTTCTTGGGACTCCGCACCATTACGTCCCGTACACAATCCACTGTCTGTTGTGGCACGCCTGGCCGACCCGACCGTTTTGCGTCGCACAAACAGCCGTCTTACTCGAATTTCTTGTACCACTTCATTATGCTATTGTAAACTGGTGGTGTTTTGTTAAACTTTCCACGGAAAGCTCTTTGGACACTCACTACCGATTCGCTACGGGCGTATTCAAGCACACAAAAGGCTTTCTCTGCCTGGTTCGCAGCCATTTTCAGCAACTACATGCACTAGCGCCCCTGTCGGTGTTTTTTAAAATAGCTTTTTGGCTCTACATTCAAAAAAACTTTGAGAGCTGTTCTTTCACGCGGTATATAATTTGTTACGTTATTGTTTCACGGTCTTAATAATTACTCTGTATATATATATATATGCTATTATTATTTTTTTTAATTTTAATATTTAAAGAAATAGAGCTTTTAAAAATTTTCTGGTGTTAAGTGTTAATTTATGGTTTAGCTATACTGTTTATAAAATTTTATTTCCGTTGAAAAGATTTCTGATGATGATAACAGTAGTTCATTAAAGTATTTCACGGCTCAGGAGCCGAGGAGACGATGAACGCCTGACGTCACGGCGGCCATCTTGCACCCTGTGGTTTCCAGAAGAGCCCTGACATGCTGCCGTGCGTCGCGGTGTTGGCGACTCTGCGGCTGGCGTGCGCATGGGCGCAGGTCTGCGACGCGGGGGTCAGGTACTTCGAGGGCCGACCGCTGACGGACAGCAGCTCCCGCGGTCTGCTCGACGTGCCGGCCTCCCTCGGCTCGGACGTCCATGTGCTCGACCTCACCGGCAACAGCATCGCCGCACTCGCGGACCAGTTCTCTGGCCGCGGCGGCGGCATCAGGTTCCCCAACCTGACGGCGCTGTACGTCGACGGCAACCGCCTCCGGGATCTGTCGGGCGACTGCCTCTCCGGGCTGCCCGAGTTGACCAACATCAGCCTGGCCAACAATTTGATCCCGTCCCTTCCCCCGGCAGTCTTCCGCTGGAACCAGAAACTCCAGTTCATCGACCTGTCCGCGAACCGGATGGATTCCCTGGATCCCGCGGTGTTCCGCAACCTATCGCGCCTGCGCCACCTGAACGTTTCTCACAACACCATCAAGGTCCTCCGACCCGACACCTTCTCCGGACTCGAGTCTCTGGAGCGCCTCCTCATCAGCTACAACCACATCTCCTCCCTCCACCCTCGAACGTTCCGCGACCTGGCGAAACTCGACGTTCTGGACGCTTCTCACAACAACATAAGCCACCTGAGCCCGACGCTGTTCTTCGCGCTGAAGAAGATGAGGGTCCTCGACTTCAGCTTCAACTCGATGACGAAACTTCCGAAGCAAGTTTTTTTGAGCATCTGTAGGTTCGGATTCATAAATTTTTCTTTCAATAAGATCAGAACTCTGTACTTGAGTTACACGCCTTACGTCGTGCGTGAACAGGACGGCGTGAACGTACTCAAATCGGAAAGTGGGATATGCAGTGGTTTTGCTGGACGCGACGTGCCGTGTTTTTTGGCCGCGAATCAATACTCTCACGTGCATTACATGGACTTCTCGTATAATGACGTGGCTAATGTGAAATTTGGCGACTTGGAATTTTTGCATTCTTTGGAAGCTGTTAAAATTTTTTTAGCTGGTAACGACCAACTTGAACTTCCAACCACTTTTATTCAGAAGGAAAAATCTATCATCGGTTTGTATTTAGATTGGACTAAATTAAGTTGGAAAAATCTCACTCTAATCAATGAAATCCTGGATCTTACTCACTTAAAAGTGTTGAGTATCAAAGGCACCGAGGCATGCAATTACTTCACGAGACAGTTAATTTATTTAGTATTCAATCCTAACATGAGAGTAAATGTTATTTGCAGTGGTCACCATCCAGCAGATAAAGAATTCGGAATATCCAGCTTAAGCAATACAGATTCACTCAACACGGCAGGCACGCAAAAAAACCAAAATTTAAAGAAAACACAGGTTTCCAAACATAATGGAAACCAAAATAACTATCCTTTGGGAATAGAATTCGTGAAAACTGTAATCAACGAAAACATGCTATGTGATTTTATGGAAGAACGTATAATATTTTCTTTAGATTTTCACATTCAGGTTATCTGTGAAAACATTCTAGACTGTTCCTACTTGTCTCTGACTATAATACCAGACGTAGAACCATCTTTTTGTGTTCTGCTGTCTCATAATAAATTAAAGTTTCTCCGTGAGGGACAATTTCAGCATTTAAGTAACGTTTATTTACTAGACTTATCATTTAACCATTTGATCGACCTTACAATGGGAATTTTCAGTTCAATGTGGGATATAGAATTTCTTAAGTTAGATAATAATGATATTACCTTCATCAACTCCCTTTCATTTGATAACTTAACACAACTTGTATACCTTACTCTTCACGGCAATAGAATTAGCTCGCATGATTCGGTATTTTTTGAAACATTTTTCGGTCTGAATTACTTTGCAATTTCATTCTGGAATCTGTCCTCATTCGAAGGAGAATTTTTCTTTAGGGTATCGAATTTGAAGAAACTTGAACTTACGTTTTCTACAGCTAGTAATAATGGTTATGTAATGTGCAACACTTCCTTCTTTGAGAACATTTGTGGTTTGACTTATCTCTATTTGAGCGGTTTGAATTTCAGTACAGTGTTGGGTAACACATTCCTTTGTCAAAATAATTTATTTCATTTGGTTATGAATAAAAACTTTTTACCACGTATTCTCGACAGACCATTTAGACACCTTATAAATTTATTGTCATTGAGCTTAAATGACAACAGCATAATAGAACTCGGGAAATACGTTTTTGATAACTTAACTGATCTAAGAGTAATTGATTTTTCCTCCAACAAAATAGAGTCTTTACCAAGCAATTTATTTTTACATACAAATGAATTAATTTTTTTAAATATGTCACATAACCATATTTACTTTCTTCCTAAAACATTGTTTGAAAAATTGGTGAAACTAACAGTACTTGATTTAAGTATGAATCCTTTGAAGTTTTTGGATGGAAATATTTTTAATAATCTTAACTCTATTAAGAAATTGATAATAAAATCCAGTAATATTTTTAACGGCCATAATGCAGAATCTTTTTTAAGCAACACAGCCTATGCGCAAAAATGTACGGAGAAACTCATGACCGAGGTGTATGATATTGTACAGCAACCCAATCAGTCACTGAAAAATGTCTGTGGTACAACATTATTCACCATGCTTAGACTAAAAGAGGATTTAAGAGAACTTGTCATTTCCGGTATCACCATGAAAATAATTTGTAAGCATGATTTTCTTAATTTGACAAATTTGAATGGTCTCTTTTTAACATATAACGAGATACAAGAAATTAATATTGGATCTTTCACTAATTTAGCAGCTTTAAATATTTTAGATCTTAGTCATAATCATTTGAAAGCAATAAAAAATCATGTTTTCGAAATCTTGGAACAGTTAAAGCTACTTGATTTGAGCTCAAACCACATAGAAACACTTGAGTCCGAGGTATTTATTACCTTGCGTGCATTGAAATATTTATTTCTTCACTGTAACAAATTGAAAAGATTTGATTCCAATGTTCTTCCTACTAATACAATCTTAGAAATGCTAAGACTTGATAACAATTTGATAACTCTAAATAATACAAGTTTCAAGGGTCTGAAATTTTTGAGTGAATTAAATTTGGACAACAACTCATTAGGAAATGCCATTTATGATGAATTTTATGATATGTCTGCACTTAAAGTTTTAAATATGAAAAATACGAATATTTGTTCTGTAAATATGTTTAGTTTTAAAAACTTTGAAATTTTATTTATTCTCGATTTACAAAACAGTTGTGTTAGCTCGCTCGTACCTGGACATTTTTCGTCTTTGAAAAGCATGGGTTCACTCGACATCAGTATAATGGATGCAAATAAATGTGACGCATACAATGCATTGAGTTGGAAAAATATCACACTGATAAACAGCTGGTTTGATCTAGTTGAACTTCAATACATAATTCTGATTGGCCATCCTATCTGCGAACGTGAACAGTGGACCTCAATAATCGAAAACATTTTCTTGTCCTACCAGTGGAAAACTGTGGTGTGTTCAACAAGCTATGAAATGCCAAAATGGATTTTAGACGAAAAAAATAATGGTATAATGTCATATCAGAGTTTTTGGTATTTTTTCTATACAGAATAAATTATATAATTATTCGGCTGCAATCCACACTTTAAACATATATATATATATATAAATTATTTTCTCTTCGAGTTTTTTATAATTCAGTAATCCTTCAAGCAACAATTCATTTTGTTACAAGGCTTTTTTTAACAGTGGTTGATTTCAATTTACTATAAATCAGTTTAAAGTAGAAAGGCAAGTCACGGCTGCAGCCTGTAAAGAATGAACGTGACCAACGAATAATAATAATAATAATAAATAAGAAGCCGTAGGATGCAAGCCTACAAGAATCTAATTTAAATAATATGAATGAAATATGTCCTGGTTAGTGGCATAATTATAATGCTCCGTATAAATATATAAATCATTGGAAACACAATTTTCTTATATAAAAGCTGTTAAATATTAACAGTATAGAAAACAAAAATTTAGAAGAGACCCACAACGAAAACATTTTCATCTAATCTCAAAAAATATTTCGTTTATTTTCTTTTTCTTACGATTCAAACAATCTATGTACAAAATTGTGTTTGTAAATAGAATGCTTGACAGTAAAAATCTTTTATTTTGTGTATTTTTAGTAAACCATCCTTGGTTTTTGTTTTATGCATATAAGTGTATGTGTTCTATGTTTTAACGTAAGTTGATACTGGGTACGGTGCTTAAGTTTTGTTTTTATCGTCTATAGCATTGTCTCTATATTTCTGAGCTTTGTAAAAAAAAGTATTTATTTATCTTTAAATTAGTAGTAGAATTTGAATTTCTTGTGCAATGGTTATACGACAGGAGAAATTTTAAATTATTACTGAATCTGAAATCAATTTGGTTCATTTACATTAAAACAACTGTATCACTACGAAATTATGTGTTCGCAGTAATACTGGATTCGGATTCTCACCTGGGGCATTTATGCTTTGTGTTGTCCCAGTACCTCCAATAGTTACATAAATAAAGTCGAATTGTTGAATGTTCGATTATCTTTTCCATGTTTAAAAAAAATAAAGTTTGAATGAAACACCAACTAAAATATAAATTTATGTGCAAAATTTAGTAAGAAATACTCAGTATTATCGCAGAAAAAAAGTATTTTTTATATGCAAAAATAACCATAGTCATATGTAGTGAAAAGTTACAAAATCTTTCTTACCAATTATTTCTTGGCAATGGGTTTACAAATGGGATCTTTTGTAAAAGAACGGAAAATTTCCCTTCTGTGTGGTCAAGCACTATGGAAAGGTAGAAAGTGACTTCAACTTACGTTACAGCATGCTGTCTCCAGACAGCTTCTGTCTCCATGATTGCACTGCGTGACAAAAAAAAAAAAAACTGTCTCCACCGGTACAGGGTGGGTGCCTCTGACGTCACGAATTTCCGTTCAGGGTGTTTTTGCCCCTGGTGAAAAGGGGGGGACGGGGACGGAGGACTAGGTACGAGGCACACACACACCTTGCTCTCGATTCGAAATTTCGAAATTAATGAGATCCTGTCTGTTTTTATGACGAGGACAACGAGACGTATAGAATCACAGCCAAAGAGGAAGGAGAGTTCGAAAAAAAAAGAAGCATCAGAGAAAAAAAAAAGAGAGGAAAATTGGGAGGAAAAATCTAGCTGGAAGAATTTTTTTTTTGTTCGGTTCTGGCGGTGGAAAAGGAATGTATATACGAAGAGTAATGATGCGCTTGTAAGGAGAAAAGATGTGGATTTGTAAGAGATTTCTTTTTATGAGGAAACGTGCCAGAAAGGGAGAGTGCAATGGTGGTAGATATCCCAGCGGATACAAACAAAGGATATAATGATGTGGAAAGAAGATGATCTTGGAACCTCCAAATAGTGGAGAGAGGAAAAAAAAATTCTTTCCCTTGCCGAAGATATTTTTATCGTGAACTAGACCTATCTAAAATCTAAAAGAATACAAATAAAATAATAATTATTTTTAGAAACAATAAGCTTGTAACGATGGAAACAAAAGCGTATTTTAATTGAAGTGTTTTCGAGAGAGTACACATTTTGCAGAAATCATAATAGCTATTTATCGAATTTAGAAAAAAAAAAACGTTTTTGCTGACGAAACTTTTTTTAGGTTATCCAGAAATGGATACTTTTGCGTGACTATTTATGTAAGTTAAAATTTTCAATCACGCCATTGCAGAGAAAATCTATGTTATAGAAATTTGTTTCTGTAAGTTTGGTTTTCTAGTTTCTAAGACAAACGAATTTTCTTCAAAGCTTTCGCCGAAAATTGTGGTTTCAAGTACGACACCTATGCAAACTCTGTCAGAAATACGAAATTTGCCACCAACGTTTCGCAAGCTTTTAGATCTCCATTCAGAGAAAATTTATTTATAAATATATTTTTTATTCTAGAAATTTTACTGCGCAAAAAAAATACATTTTTCACAAAACAAATGCTTCACTATAAACAATTTACTTAATGCCAGAATTCTATGTGGCTGACGTAAAAATTAAAAGAAAAATCAAAAACAACCACTGCTAATAGGATACTCAAATTCACGGACTCTGTCTTAGACATACGTAAACTAACCAATGTATCACTAAGGCACAATAAAGTATTTTAATCGGCAAGAGCTGAAGTATAATTTTTTCGCACCATTTATCATTAAAAATAAAAAAATCTGTTAAAGTTATAGTGAAATATTAAAGAATTCATACAGCTTTCAAAGTGTCGTACGATCAAGAACAGCGTACAAAACAATCCTGTACTTTTACAAAAGATTCCTTTGGAAACCCGTTGCAAAGAAACGTTTGTAATACTACTTTTTATAACACATGGCTATGTTTACTTTTGCATATTTGAAATATGTTTTTCAGGATAAACTTGAGTATTTATTGCGAAAATTGGCGCTACGTATTTTTAATTATGTAATGTTTTACTTAAGCATAATTCTCTTAAACCATGGTAACAATAAAGGATCCATAAATAGTTTGACATCATTCTGTTTTATCATGCTCATTAATTAATGTGTACAGTTAATACTGTAAAGCTGTTCAGCGAAGGTTTACAATCAACTATAACTATTGTAGGTATTGGGACAACACAAAGCATAAATTCCCAGGCAAGAATATGAACCCAGTATTACTGCGAATACTATTTTGTAGTGATGTAATTGTTTTCATGTGAATATTTAATCACTTACAAATATATGTAATATTACAATAATATTTCTGTTCCATTTACTTAAAAATATTACAGTGTATACAACTGGTGACAAATCGCGGGAAAAATCTATTACTGTTTCGAAGACTCCGTGGTACGTTTCTATATTTATTGGCTCCTGTAAGCAAAAGAAGCTCGTTTTACAATTAACTAAGTTAATGAGGAAACACTCCTGCAATACAGGCAAACCTTGATCCATCCTAAGCTAACAAGCCACGAAATTTTTTTTTTCTTATAACAATGCTAGTAATAAATTACACTGTATTGCATACCATACTACTTCTTATAAAACAAGTCACCATGTAAAAAAATCAAAATAATTAAGAAATTTGACTTGTGGCAAAACGTGAAAATAATCACTATGACGTGATTCATATACCTATCATAAACAACGGAAACTTAAGATAAATATATTTAAATTTTTTTGAAAAACTTTCGTGCGCGTGTTGTGCGTAACGTTTTTTTATGCAACAGAATGAATGCGCACCACAATGTAAAAAAAAAAAAAAAAAAAAAAAACGTTTGTACTTTTCACACGGAAAATCCTTGGAAATTCATTTGCCAACGATATCACTAACTTCACTGCAAGTCAGAGCTCTGTGAAATTGCAAATGGTACAAAACCCTGCCTTGCATTTTCACAAGTAACAAGTGAAGTGATTGGAAATTGATTTTTTGCTGGTCACTCGCTAGAATTTCTGTTTTCAGTCTTCCTTTGGCACTGAGAAGTTGTATATTCTGAAGTGCCAATTGATTCTGAAGACGTGAACTGTTTTAATTTATTAATTATTAAAAAAAAAACATCTTCCAAATTTTTCGTAAGAAGTCACTAAACAAGATTTAATTGTTATGTACGATTTTAGAGTATTTTAAAATTCGCCGATTAAACCTAACCATCCATTTAAAAAAAAGAATCAATTGTCTGCAAGTATTTTATTTATCCAACATACTTAACCTATATCTAACAACACTGACAGTATATATATAACTAGCTGCAGTACCCGGCGTTGCCCGGGCTGAACACAGGGTGATACATTGTCCGCGAATTAAAGCAAAATGGATAGCGCTATATGACAGTGTGGTGGACATAGAGAAATGACACACAATTGCTGTTTGTATGTCTGCGACCTATGATCTTCTGTTTACCCGTGGCGATCGGTTGAACGGTTTAAAAGTTGATGTGCTGCAGCGACATCTAGCGGCGAGTTACAACAAAATGGATAGCATAGAAACCTTCTCCATAAAAAAAAACACTTCGATGTGCCAACTACCATTGCGATTGGTCGAACGGTGTCGGAGTTAATTAATCTCATACACACCAACATACCGGAAGTTATTGTGTTTTTTTTTAAATATCGCGAACGCTGATGCGCTATCTTTTATTTTATTTTTCAAACTAAAGGTTGACGTCGAAAAGGTACATACATGTATTTCGTATAGTATCCATTGCAATATTTTTATTGCATTAAAACAAAAAAAAAGTGTAACGTCTAACACGTCTTGACTACATTTGCACATGCACAATTATTTGCATGTTACATGTTAAATAACCTCGTTAAATATAAACGTACACACAAGTGGAGTATGCGAACCATACGCTAACAATGTTTACTGTTTTTTTTCTCTTTCAATCCTCCGAACGTGATTTGTTTAGTAGACAAACATCGCAGTCCCAGTCTGCGCTGTGGAGTAAATTAATATATATATATATATATATATATATATATATATATATATCAGTGATTTACAAATTATTATTTTTATTTTCAAAAAAATTATTGCCAGTGTAAACACGGGTGCACGTAATGATGTTTTAGCCTCACACCCATTCCTCAAAACCACTCTAACTAACATTGTTAAATTTTGCTGTCCGTCTGTTGAAAAAGGAAGAGGGGGGGGGGGAGGATAATTTTTTTTTATCATTCAAGGGAAAACTTCCCCCACGTACTGTGTCACATGAACCATGAACACTCCCCCCCCCTTCTCTTACTCCGTTAATACAATAACGCTGCGTTAGCGACTGGTACACCGCATACCAGTGTACACCCACACACATACACACGCTTAATTTCGTACGATATTGAAATTTCATTTTCGGCGTACAAATCCTCGATAAGTGTATTTGTTCCATTCAAAAGTGTGCTTTTTTGTTTACCGGTGGTAAGACTAATTGGGTAAAAGGCGTCGTGACGTCACAGCACTACCTTTAAGGGGGGAGGGGGAGATATCTAGGAGGATCAGGGAATGAAATTTTGTACGTCGGAGCAACCTATTTGTAAAAAAATTAAAACTATTCTTAAGAGATTATTCGGTTTACCGCGGAAACGTTTTGCGCAAAAATAGTTTGGAACCCACTGTAAATTCTTCATTACTCTTGTGATTGGAGGAAATTTTTTATGTGCAACATCTTAGCTCTCGGTAAATGCGGCATTTGGCGGGATAAATTTCGTGAATGCGAAGGAAGTCGCATGGAACGGAAATGTGTAACAACGGTGCTGCCACATCTGGCGGATGACGCGAGCAAAAGTTCAAAAAATACAAAGGGAAACTTTATAGTTTTAACTGATAAGTGAATTTTAACAACATGGGCAGTATTTTAATAAAATTCCTTGTCGAAAATCGTCCAAATCTCGGGCTTAGTATTTTTTTTTAAAGTCCTTTTCGCTTTTATTGGAGCCGTTTCATTACGTACATACAGTAGTTTAAAATTTCGGTCTGCAAATCGAATGATTCCGACAGCGAATTCTAGCTGCGATGAGTGAAGTTAAAAATACAATTTGCGTATAATTATCATGCTCGGCATTGTTTTAAAGAATTCTATGTTAAATTTTGTGTCCCTAGTTTCCCTATTCTAAGTTTATTTTGCATCATTGAAAACACATGAATTTGCTAGTTACCGATGTTAGATGTTACACATCTGTGACGAGTATTGAAAGACTCGCTCAAGTTCAAGGTCATCAAAGATGGCCACCGTGACGTCACAATCAAAGATGGCGGTCGGCTCCTTGGCTCCTCTCCTGGAACCCTGTGCCCGGACGCCCGTTCATATACTACTAACAGCTACCTATGTGCACAGAACTCAATATCGGCCACTCACAGAAAATCATGGGAACCACCAAATGAATATTTTTTTTAGAATGAAATAAAAAAAATTGGTTGTCTGTAAAGTCGGTTTACGGACGATAGTTTAACGTGACAACGTCATAACAAAACATTGATGAAATGATTGCATACTTGTATTAGTAAAATTGAATCATTTTTATTGAATTATCACTATTTTGTACGGATACAAAGAAGGAGTGAAATGAAATCTACAATTTAATTGACAAATTTACTTTTATATGCACTCATTAATTCCAATAGTTTTATTACTTTAACGAAAAGATTATTTTAACTATAACTTTTATACATGTTTGTTATTTAATTTATTCTAATCTGTGTACCTAATTCTGTTAAGAAAAGGACGATGATAGGAAAAGTAGGAAACGAATGGGAGTGTTTCAAGTTTAATGTGCCTCGAAACAGTCAAACAAATCGATGATGGTAGTTCCAATCGAGTGGAAGAGAGATAGGTGCGGCGCAAGCGTACAATGAGCGTAACGGGACACAGTGTAACGGGACAATGTGCGTTACGGGACACACTTTTTTCGTGCGTGCAGCCGTCGTTCATCGAATTTATTAGACGTTGTCACGTCAAAAAAAAAAAAAACGATACGGAATTGGCGGAGCATCGGAAATAAAGCGAGGCGGGTTGGATCGGAGACTGGGGATTCGTCCAGACAATTAGCGGTCTCTTCCAGTGGCGGCGACGGTGTCGGATTGCCGCGGTCGTTGACCGCCAGGGCTCGCCATTCGTCATCCGCCGAGACGTCACACGGCAGGTCCCCCCCCCCCCCCCCCCAATCCAAACCCACCGCCCGCCACTCTGATTGGTCGGCGCGGCGGCGCGTGAAGGATGGGGGTTGCCTCGCGGGTTAACGGATTGCCGGCGGTGACAAATGCTCCGACCAGCGCCCCCCCCCCCCCTCCCGCCTCCGACACTGAACAACCAACCGGGAAGACACTTCGGCGGCCTCGACGCAAAATCCTTCTGGTCCGTTCGAAACAAACCCTTTTTTTGACCTGAATACACTGAAAAAAAAAATCCCCCTCCCCCCTGGTACATTTACAAAATATTCCTATGGAAACCAGATGCCAAGGAATAGTCTGAAAAACTACGGGGGGAAAAAATTGTAACTTTATGATTATTTTTGCAGATATTAAATTTTTTTTTCTTACGGAAATAAGCACCTAATTTTATATTTTTAATTAATGTTTAATAGCATAGTATTTTAATATAATTTGACTTTATTTTGGTTTACCTCGTTTGTTGCAGTCAATCCTGGTAAGATATTCAGGGGACGGTTTACAAAAAATAACTTTTAATTGTTGGAGCTACTGCGACAACACCACCAGCAATAAATGCCCGGGTAAGAATACGATCCCAGTGTTACTGCGGGAATATGGGTGTTGGTTCAGTTTGTATGCTATCATTTCCCCCTCCCCGCCCCCCACAAATAACTGCCGCATCTCTCTTGTAGCATTAAAAACTCTTTATCGGCAACTGGTTTCCATAATGATATTTGTAATATTAAAGAAATTTTTTTTCTGTGTACCCAGGTGCGTAGTCTCTGTTTGATATATATCTGTGACAAATGGACGATTAAACCAGCCTAAATAAGAAAAAAAAAGTGTTCGTGTACTTTATTCTTGTTACAGCCGCCCTGAGTTCGAGACCAACTCTTCTCTATCTCTTGCTGTACCGACTGCGAATCTGCACTGTTAAAATATTTTTTTTTTACTTTTAGTTTATGAAGAACGCTTGTTACGAAGTATCCAGGAATCATTGTGAATCCACGGACGTAGTCTTAACTTTCTTTGCTGATGAATCCAAAAGAATACTTGTGGAATAAAAACAAAATCTTTCGAAATTTTTTTTTAAGAACACTCTTCTCTTGTTGACGCGTGTGAAATCGAAAAATACAGAGTAGTTTGCAAGAAAATTATGTTTGTTTGAAATAACGAAGACCTTTTAGTTTGTATGAAGTAGCTTGGCTTCTGGGTTGTAGCCGCGTCCTTGGCGAATGATTCACCAATGGTGAAACATTCTCCGAGGACGCGGCTACAACACAGGAGCCAAGCTACTTCAGACAATGTCCGTGAAAGCCTGCGAACATTATTGACGTGACAACGTCTAATAAATCGATGAACGCCGGCTGCACGCACGAAAAAGTGTCCCATAACGCACATTGCCACGTTACGGTGTGTCTCGTTACGCTGTGTCCCGTTACGCTCATTGTACGCTTGCGCCGCATATATCTCTCTTCCACTCGATTGGAACAACCATCGATTTGACTTTTTCGAGGCACATTAAACTTGAAACACTCCCATTCGTTTCCTACTTTTCCCATCATCGTCCTATCCTTAACAGAATAACACAGATTGGAAGAAGTTAAATAGCAAACAAATATATAAGTTATAGTTAAGATAATATCTTCGTTAAAGTAATAATAATATTGGAATTAATGAGTGCAAATAAAATTAAATTTATCAATTAAATTGTAGATTTCATTTCACTACTTCTTTGTATCCATACAAAATAGTGATAATTCAATAAAAATGATTCAATTTTATTTATAGAAGTATGCAATCATTTCATCAATGTTTTGTTATGACGTTGTCACGTTAAACTATCGTCCGTAAACCGACTTTACAGACAATTTTTTTTTTTTTAGTTTGTGCGTGGAAAAGTCCGTAAATTTACTTGTTTTTTTTTTTGTTTTTTTTCTAATAGCGTGTGCACGGACTTGCAGGAACTCTGGTCGCCTCATGCGAGCTGGTTCCCACGTACAGCAGGCAGTTAAGGGAGACGAGTTGGAGGAGCGGTGTTGAGCTCCCGCGCAGGCGCGCACCGAGTGCCTCTCCTGTCCCAGAACTCCGTCACCCTCTATCGCCCGGGTGTCACACCACCCCTGTCCTGGAGCCGAAGCCGCGACTGCCTCGTCGCGTCCATAAACCTTCTCGGGGACGGACATCCAGACATCCCCTCCCCCCCCCCCCCCCCAGAGTCGTTCTTCCAGAAGACAAGCTGGAGCAGGCCTCGAGAAGCGTGCTATAGAGAAATAGGTTTGTTTGAATCAAGCAAATATTTGTTTATAAATGGCGAAACGAATATTTACTTGGTGGAAAAAAATATCTTGTTACCTTAACCAAACTCGGTAAGTAACAAACATGATTTGATACACCTAACCAAATATATATATTTGAGTTGACAAAATAATTTTTTTTTTTTTTGGATCAACAGAATCTTTCCTAGTACAAAATATGTGTTTGAATTAACAAAATATATTTATTTCGCCATAATACAAACACATATTTTCTTGAGGCAAACAAAACTTTTTCTCAGTGATACCCCGTCCAGAGAATGAGAGAGAGAGAGAGAGAGAGAGAGAGAGAGAAGAGATTGCTACCCTTGGGGTGGGGGATCATCCTCGCCTCCTCTCCTCCACTCCCGGGGTTCCCAAGGCATTTCTCCACCGCCGGCCGTCGAGAGAAAGCGCGGATAGCACAACGCCTCTCTTTGACCACCCGGATGGGTCGAATGGGCCACGCGACCAAGTTTCTTCATTACGCGGAGCGTGCGTGAGGGGTAGGTCTACCTACTACTTGGGTCCTCCGCCTAATTAGGTCGGTAATCCCCTGCGTGACGGGCCGCGACAGAGGTGCCCCCCCCCCCCCCTTCTGGTCACCAGGGGTGGTGGTGGTGGGGGATAGTGGTTGAGGAGTGGGGAGGGGGGGTCATGGCCGACGGATTTGCTCGCGGGACCCCGGCTAGGGTGGCGACCCTGGTATTAGCGATCTGCTCTCTCTCTCTCTCTCTCTCTCTTTCTCGGGAAGCCTTCATTTCACAGACGAGAGAGCCAAAACCCGAAGTTCCCCGAAGTTCATGCCTTTTTTTCTTTCTTCCGTATATTCTATGTAGCTATCCTAACCAAATCAACCGTCCACAATGTTGTAAAATATTTATAATGTGGCTAACCTAACCTAATTGACCATTAGTATCCTTTTATCAACTTTATTTACAATGAACAAAAAAAAAAAAAAAACCGAAGATGCACGATTGGGCGTTTGGCTCTCTCGTCTGTGAAAATAAGGATTTCCCTCTTTCTCTCACCAACACGCACCTCCTATAACAACCAAAATTTCGGTTTCTGACTTAAACACCGACGGGCTGCGTCTATGGTGCGCGATGTTTGGTTTAAAATAACAATTTTAATGGCCATAAACTATTGTCTGTTTTTCTTCTTCTTCTTCTTCTCTGGTTGCCATAGAAATAACACGTAAAACAAGCTATCATCAGCTGACGTCAAATTTGACACGCTTATACAGAGCAAAATTTCGCATAAGTAATTTAGTCAGGAAAGAAAAAATTACAGCTTGACTGTAATTCCGACTAAGTTGCCTGTGCTGTAGTTTTTTTTTCTGGCTATAGATTCCTTCAACGCAATGCTCTGTACTGTTTGGGAATGTAACTTGTGACGTAAGAGGATATTGGCTTGTTCTACGGTTTATTGTTATCCAGTCTTAAGGTTTTTTCTAAGACAACAAGTGCAAACCAGCAATGGCGTAATTTTATTAAATTATTTTTTAATCGTTGTTTCAACACGAAACATGCACGTCATCTATCGACTCGCAGCAGTTACTACATAAGGCTAACTGAAACACTGCCACATTTTCACCGGGGGATGTATATTGTAGATCAATTTTGCGAAGCTTTCATGTTTTATATTGTTTGCAAAACGTACAAATTGTATTTATCCCTAACAATCTGTTGTTGCATACCCCTGCCTCTAATTTCTTCAATCGTTGCCCAACAATTAATAATTAGTTGTCCGCAACTCACCTATGCCACTGTGCCGAACGATAAAATAATACTTAAGAAGTATATAAAGTGTGCTTAAATATTCAAAATCTTTTTTTCTCTGAATTGGCTGGCCAGTGCACTTTATTCCATTTTAAAGGGGTGAACAGCCTAAAGGTATACTACTAATGCCCTGAGTCTCACCCCGAAGTGAATCTCCAAAGTCATGCCCTCCCCTTGCGGGAAATTCATCCGAGAAAATGCTGCGCAGTGCTTAAGGTTCGTTTCTTTATTTTGTTAAAATTATAATAATAATTATTATTTGATGGCATCACCTTTAAATTTATTACGATAGCGCTCTTGAACTTTATGTTTCGTCTGAAATATTCGAAACAGAATTTTTCACTAAATAATTTACAATAACAATAAAATTACTTTAACGAAGAGATTATTTTAACTATAACTTTTATACATGTTTCCTATTTAACTTCTTCCAATCTGTGTTATTCTGTTAATGATAGGACGATGATAGGAAAGGTAGGAAACGAATGGGAGTGTTTCAAGTTTAATGTGCCTCGAAAAAGTCAAATCGATGGTTGTTCCAATCGAGTGGAAGAGAGATAGATGCGGCGCAAGCGTACACGAGCGTAACGGGACAATGTGCGTAACGAGACAATGTGCGTTACGGGACACTTTTTCGTGCGTGCAGCCGGTGTTCATCGATTTATTAGACGTAATCAAGTCCATAAACGCAATTGTTCATTATTATGACCACTTTCGTAACCTTTAATTGTTCGAAAAATAACGTGGTAAATAAATGGTGAGACAAATTGTGACCCAACAGTAAAAAAATCGTAAGAGAGATATAGGAGTTAGTTTTTACAGGAAAAATCTCTTGACGAGGAAAATGATATAACCAACTCAGCGTTCGAGACCAAGTCATAGGTAGTGTTTTATAAATTTCTGTACTTTTACAAAATATTCCTTTGGAAACCAGTTGCCATGAAATAGTTTGTAATACCACAATGAGGATATTCTAACTTTGTACAACACTTGGCTGTGGTTATTTTTTTTGCATGCATGAAATACGTTTTTCAAATACTGATAATTTCGTACAAGAAATTGCACACAATTTTATATTTTAATTATGCTTTCATTTAAGCATAGTTTTGTTTTTAAATTATGGGAAAGATAATTGAATTATAAATAATTTGACTTTATTTTGTTTCCGTGTGCAGTAAATATTGGGAAGAAATTCTGGTGAACGGTTTACTAGTACCATTAACCATTATTGTGAATACACTTTTTTTGTAGTGATAAAGTTGTTTTCTTGTAGATGTAAAAATTCACAAGAACATTTCTGTTCCATCCACGGACGGAAAAAAAAAATAAAATTCAGTGTAGTGACGTACAAAAGGAGGCAAGTGCACCTGAAATGTTTACTGTCGCCGAATGGAAGCGATTTCCTGTCCCCCGTCCCAACTCTTCCGCTGCCAATCCTAGCCCAAAGCTCCTTTTTTTTTTCTTTCTCCCACCCCTCCTTCTCCTTTCCTACTCCTGTGCGGATGTTCTTGGTGTGTGGCAATGCCCCGGGGCTTTCATTCGGTGCCTTTCATATCCTGACAATCATCCTTTCTTCCGCCAATATGTCCTTACCTCCCACCCCCTCCCCTTTTCGCTTCCTGTTCCTTTTTTTTTTTTTTTTTGTGCTTTCTCTCACGTGTCTGGCGCACCGCCGCGCCGTCGAAACTGTATTCTCCTGAATAACGCAATTCTTTTTTTTCCCTTTACTCCCGACAATCCTCGCTCAGCATCTGCGCCTTTTCTCAATCTGCTGAACCGGGATTTTTTATGTCCAACCCTGCCGAGAGTAGTCACCGGGTATGACATTCGCACATGTCCCTCAGTGAAATATAAGTATGTACACAAATATTTTTAACCCCCGCCCCTCCTTCAAGGGTTCCACTGGGGTCGTTACCACAACGCCGAAATACCACAACTCCGAACGTACAATAACGCCGAATACCATAACGCCGAATGCCAAATTGATCGCAACGCCGACAGCTAGAAAACTGCTGTGTACCACAACGCCGAAATACAGTAACGCCGAAAAATGTTGCTGCCGGGAGGGGGGGGGGGGGGCACAGGAGCAAAATGAAAAAACAACTGAATAAATTTGTGTAACCAACCTAACCTAGGCTAGCCTAACCTAGCCTAACCTAACCTAACCTTACCTAACCTAACCTTTGTGGCAGTCCTGCAATGACATTTTTCGGCGTTAATATATTTCGGCGTTGTGGTACACAGCAGTTTTCTAGCTGTCGGCGTTGTAGTCAATTTGGCATTCGGCGTTGTGGTTTAAGGCGTTATTGTGCGTTCGGCGTTGTGGTATTTCGGCGTTGTGGTGCATCCCCGTTCCAATGTATCAGTGCTTCCTTTTGGTCAGAAACAGGACATGGACACAGATATTAATATTCCCCCCAATTATCTCTTTACAGGTGACAACAAAATTTAACGTTATTTTTTTTATCACAAGCTGCTTTTAAAACTCACGTATTATGTTTTGTCTCGTCCACAGAAACACATTTTCTGAATACTTGTTTTTATATATCTAGAAACACATATTGTAAATATTTTTGATATAAATTGTTTTTAAATTTTTAGAAGTGTATTTTCATGTGTATTTATGTGTGATAGGTTATGTAAGTATAATTATTTTGCATCATAAAACATATTATTACATTATTATTATATAAAAGATTAAAATCTCTATATAAAATGAAACATTCACTATATTTATTAATTTTCATTACTAATTACCATTTATCTCGATAAAAAACGCGTTAATAATGTTGTTCCGTCATTTAGACGTATCAGAAGGACTATGCAATAGTGTAAGACTCATGGTGACAAGTCTGTGCAATCACGTAATAAAGGCGAAAATTGTTACTGGTGAACAATCCGGCAAAGAAGTACATATACCAAGAATAACCCTTGACTCATCAAAATGACAACTCGGTGGCACCATGCAGCATCACCAATTTCCCGTTAGATCTGCATTTGCCATGACTGTCCACAAATCCCAAGAACAAATCCTCGACATGCCCGCAATATAGCATGGAAGGAAGTATTATGTAGTAGATTAAGACCCGATTTCAAAATTAAAACTGTGATGACAAAAAAATATATATATACTTACGTAGTTGATTGATAAACTGTATTTGTTTCTAATAAAATATTAAACTAATTGCACTCGTGATTTATTATTTAAAAAACAAGTTCATATTTTATTTTTATTATGTCGGTAAGATCGAAAAATATTATTCATATTTCATCATTTATCAGTATGTAATTCGTATTTAAATATAATTATTTCTAAAAAAAACACAATTTACCAACAAAAAAAAACCGAGCAAAGCTCGGTCATCCAGGTAATATATATATATATCTCGAGAAATGACTAATTTGAGACCAGAGTTACACGACGCGGACAATAATAACCTTGGCGGTTCCCTTCTCGTTTAAGCCCCTGCGCACAGCCCTTATGACGTAAAGCTCCCCCCAGGCCTTCATCCGGACGTGAACAAGCTGTGACACCTTTCGCCCAGCTCTCAGCCAATTACCGCGCCGTTGATTGTTGCTGGCCGAAAAAGGAGGAGGAGGGTGGGGGGGGGGGGGGGGGGGTGTGATATTTTCGGGAGACTGCAGGGGCCAAAAAACCCTCCATAACCTCTCCTCCCGCAGCTAACACCTCCAACAATCCAACCAATCGCGTACTTGGCACGCGTGTTTAACACCAATAGGGTGTTAGAGGTGTTGGGAGGGGAGGAGTTGGCATGGATGACGCTCTGCGTATGTATGGGAAAGGGGGGAAAAGGGAGGGTGTGTGTGAGTCTGCCAGGATTGATGGGCCGTGACGTCATCAATCACGTGTCTGGCGCGCGCGCCCGAAGCGTCTGTCGCGGACAGTTGACAGACGACCTCGGAGCGGGACGCACCACCTGCTTCTGATGGTCGCTGCGTTTTTTTTTCAACCCCCCTCCCCAACCAACTCTACCCCCTCCCCAAAGGGTCAACCGTTTACACCCCTCCCCCCGTTGCTACTTCCGTCTCACGCGTTGCGAAGGGGGAGGGGGGGGCATTTATGGCACCGGACAACTGGACAGAGTATATTATTTATTTTACCCCCCCCCCCCTCTTCCGACTATTTTGACACGTTGCCATCGACAACGAGAAGAGAGAGGGAGGGAGGGAGAGAGAAATGTTATAGATCACTTTGTCAGTCCCTCAGCGTGTGGATATATTAATTGGCCGGGCATGAAAATTAAATCACGCGTGCTGGGTTTTTGAAAACGACGCGTTGAAGAGGGGGTGGTTCCGGGTGGACGATTTGTCTTCATCAGGAGGAGCTTTGGTTTTTTTCGCTTTGATTATTCATCGCGTGAGAAGAGGTGGAGGGAAGGGGGGAAAAAAATGCTTCTCAAGGCCTTCCGCACGGGTGTTGGAGAAGGGGTGACGAAACATAAAAAAATGAAAGAAAAAAGTTCTTGACTTGCAGGAAGAAAGAAATAAAAAAAGAGGAAATATAACAGGACATTTTCATTTTATTTCGGAATGTTCAATGAGTCAGTCAGTAGACCGAAAGGTCATCTGACCGAAATTTCGGTGCAACGATTTTTTTTCTCTAACCTAACTAAAACTAAGTGTATTTGGGAGGGGTCCGGGTTAGGGAGGGACCTAGGTGCGTCTCAGGCCGAAGCCTATACGCCTAGTCATGCTGGGATTAGCCATGCAGGGAGAGGGTCGCATGCATCGTGTGCTAGGAGGGGATTGGCCAGCCATGGCAACGATTGGCGCCATGACTAACTCCCCTCACTCTTAAATCTAGACTATAACTAGAGATAGGTTGGGCCCAGGTAAAACCTGCATAGACACAGGGAAAACCCTTGGGCACTGCCATGCGGGGTGCAAATTTGCACGCATTACGTGTAGGAATTTACAGGAGACAGAGGATGGTCTGGATGAAGAGTTTGTCAGAGTAGAAAAGAGTCTACCATGCGTGGGGTTGGGAGTTTGGACTCGTGGTCCGCTTTGTATTTTATCCAGGGCTGGATTTATAGACCAGGGACGCAAGCGCCCCTGGTGGTGAGTGGCTACACTGACCACTCACTCCGCTGCCATTCAGCACTCGGTAAAAGATTTTCTTTTCTCATCAACCTATCGAATGGTAGTCAGCAATGCTAACCGCACGGCCACGAGGCCATCTCGGTGAAACAATTTTTTTTCCTAACCTAAATTAAAACTAAGTGTGTTTGGGAGGGGTCTGGATTAGGGACAGACTCTAGGTGCGTCTCAGGCCGAAGCCTATACGCTCTAATCATGCAGGGGTTAGCCATGCGGGAGAGGGTGCATGCATCGTGTGCTAGGAGGGGATTGGCCAGCCATGGGAGCAATTGGCACCACGACTAACTCCCCTCACTGACTATTCTAGACTAAAACTAGATAAGTTGGGCCCAGGTAAAACCTGCATAGACACAGGGAAAACCCCGGGCACTTACATGCGGGATGCAAAATTTCATGCATTAATTACATGCGGATTGGCTACGGGAATAGAAGGATGGCTCAGGAAGAAGAGTTGGAAGAGTAGAAAATATCTACTAAGCAAGGGCGGGCACTTGGACATTTCTGTCCGCATTTGGGGTTTTGGGCATGACTGGTTTTTAGGGGGCGACTTTCGTCGGTTCCCGCCAGGCTGCCAGCCAGCCAGTCGGTGAAACGCCTTTCGGTCGACTGCCTGTCGAGCCGTTTCGGACCGGCGAGAAAATTCTTCCCACGAGGTTAACACGTTGCGCTCGAATACACAACAGAATATTTCTTATTAAACACGCGCGTTAAAACAATCAAACGACTGTTAATTTCACGTGATAGCTAAAAAACGAAGCACGCAGGAGTTAGCTAGACCCTCCCCCGGGGGTTCGCTGCCTGTTGTATCATCGCTGTCTCTCTGTTGTATCATTGCTGTCTCTCTGTGTATCATTGCTGTCTCTCTGTTGTATCATTGCTGTCTCTCTGTGTATCATTGCTGTCTCTCTGTTGTATCATCGCTGTCTCTCTGTGTATCATTGCTGTCTCTCTGTTGTATCATTGCTGTCTCTCTGTGTATCATTGCTGTCTCTCTGTTGTATCATTGCTGTCTCTCTGTTGTATCATTGCTGTCTCTCTGTGTATCATTGCTGTCTCTCTGTTGTATCATTGCTGTCTCTCTGTTGTATCATTGCTGTCTCTCTGTTGTATCATTGCTGTCTCTCTGTTGTATCATTGCTGTCTCTCTGTGTATCATTGCTGTCTCTCTGTTGTATCATTGCTATCTCTCTGTGTATCATTGCTGTCTCTCTGTGTATCATTGCTGTCTCTCTGTGTATCATTGCTGTCTCTCTGTGTATCATTGCTGTCTCTCTGTTGTATCATTGCTGTCTCTCTGTGTATCATTGCTGTCTCTCTGTTGTATCATTGCTGTCTCTCTGTGTATCATTGCTGTCTCTCTGTGTATCATTGCTGTCTCTCTGTGTATCATTGCTGTCTCTCTGTGTATCATTGCTGTCTCTCTGTTGTATCATTGCTGTCTCTCTGTTGTATCATTGCTGTCTCTCTGTGTATCATTGCTGTATCTCTGTGTATCATTGCTGTCTCTCTGTTGTATCATTGCTGTATCTCTGTTGTATCATTGCTGTCTCTCTGTTGTATCATTGCTGTCTCTCTGTGTATCATTGCTGTCTCTCTGTTGTATCATTGCTGTCTCTCTGTGTATCATTGCTGTCTCTCTGTGTATCATTGCTGTCTCTCTGTTGTATCATTGCTGTCTCTCTGTGTATCATTGCTGTCTCTCTGTGTATCATCGCTGTCTCTCTGTTGTATCATTGCTGTCTCTCTGTTGTATCATTGCTGTCTCTCTGTGTATCATTGCTGTCTCTCTGTGTATCATTGCTGTCTCTCTGTTGTATCATCGCTGTCTCTCTGTTGTATCATTGCTGTCTCTCTGTGTATCATTGCTGTCTCTCTGGGTCCGATGGACACTGTCCGCCTGGCAAGTCTCGCCTCCAGTGACGGCCGTGTTCCTGAAAGGCACGAGATATTTAATTGCAATGCTGCATTTCGTGACATAGTGTCCTAAAAAAAACACGCGAAATACACATCCCGATAATTTAAATGACCCGAACACAAATACCACGTACAATGGCAGTTTCACAATTAAAAAAAAAAAAAAGCGGTATATTTTTAATAATCAGAGAGTTATGTAGGTGTCGGAGACAGACTGTGCTAAGAAAGTTTTAAATAAGACATAGTTTTTTTTGACCTCAAACACGTTTCACAGTCACGCTTTTGCAAGTGTCGGCAGCCCCCCCCCCCCTTTAGTGAGGGGCTTCGTAATTCCAGGGGGGCCCGAGCCCCCCTGCTCCCCCCTTCCCGGGACCTGCGTCCGGGGGTGCTTGATATAATTTGTCTTAAAATTTTTATCTCTAATTTTAAGATATAGTCATTACGAAAAGGAAAGAAGAGAGCACCTCACGCTTTTAGTTATACAGAGTTGTGGTGCAGAGCTGTCGGACATAACTCTTAAATTTAAATTTATTTTCTTAATTTTTAGTTCAATCAACGTTACAATTTTTTTTTTACTTTTTAAATCTATAAATTTATTCTATTCGTTTTATTCTAAAATTAAGTATAAATATTGAATATGACTATTTGAAATAAATTAAAAATACTACTAAATATGAGTGATTAATGAATGTATTTATTTGTTGCAATGAACTTAAAATTAGTCATTAATACGTAATATAGTATTTTCAGCTAATGCTCAACATTACATGGAACATGTTATCTTTGAGCAATCAAGTCTTCTACTTGAAGATCATCCAGTGACTTTACGCGACTAAGAGCTACATAAGTCTGTCCGGCAGCAAAGAGACGCGAACTAAAATAAACAACTGTGTAATCTACAGTGCTGCCTTGCATTTTATGCACGGCAGATGCTTAACTCAGTATTAATGGCAACATTCGCCTTTCAGCAGTACCATAGCTGTATTTTGCTGCAAACTGAATGGCTATTGGTTTAATTAGGTATATGTACACCATCTGTGCCGAAATAAACACGGACCATTCACGCCGGAAGAGTGGCCAGATAATTTCAGATATAGTACTATATTGCCATTAATGAACCCCGGCCTCGGAAACACTCTAAATCAAAAATAATATATTTTTGAAATTTTCTAACTTTAGGGGCATTCGATAAACCGAGCACATTTTCCACCATAACCCGACCTTTTGGATCGGATATACTCCAAATTGAAAAAGCAAACAGTAAAAAAATATATATAAAAAAAACTATGCATCTTTAAACCCTCCCCCCCCCCTCCACCTAGGGTAACAGTTAACCATGGCAAACTCATGGATCCACAGAAAGCATGGTTATTACCCATAGCTCGAGATTAGTGGTTTTTTTTTACCATCCTACCCCCAACATCCCCTTAACTAAGGTCTTAAGTTATCAAAATATGGTATTCTCAGAGATTTTTATTGAATGCAAAATTTCAACAAATTCGGACGTCGCAAAGTGGGTAAAAATGGAATGGAAAGATTTTATTACATAGTCCAATCATACGTACATACAGGTGAAGATAAAAGCGTGGTAAAAAAAATCGACACAGTTTTCAGAATACATACACTATTTAATTTTATGGCTACATGAACCACAGGACTTGTCTTTGGATCCTTATTGATGATAAGGACATACTATAACTAAGATCGTCGGTAATTCCTCACGACTTTTGTACGCTGATGCCTGTTCATTAACACCAGAAGACAACACAATGGTAACGCTGTGAAAGTTATATTGTATATCCAAACGTTCAGTTTATATTATAAATGGTTAAAAAATAGCAATCAAAGCAAAAATAAATTAAATCCAAGAAGGAATGCTGTGTTACATCATAAGTCTCGAATTACACCCATCTTTGGGTGGTTAGATTTTCCTTCCTAGAGTTTCGTCTAATGACATTTCCTATTGCTACAGATTTTTTTAACTACACAAGCAATGCACACTATGTTTCTTTTAAAGTTATTTTTCACCATATAAATGCTATACACTACCTGTAATTTGCAAAATGTTAATCAAGTATCCGAGATTGTGGATTTAGATTGATCATCCACGTAATTATAACTATTTAGAAGTTAATTTTCTGAGCTGGGCGATGCATGTTGTTTAACTTCTACAGTCATATTTTTAAAACATTTCTTCATAAGAATCCGAAGTTAGCAAAAAAAAAAAAAACATACAAACAAACGTGACAGGTAAATTACAGAAACACAGAACACTCCAACGTGCTGAAATTGTATAGTAGTAGTACAGTACATTTGGCCGTGGTATTTATTTTGGTATCTGTGCCCTTCCTCCAGGGAAATATTCTTGCGAATTGGACAACGAAGAAGTTTTGCGAGAGATTGCGTTCGTGCCAGGAAAACAAAAATCGGTCTTTCTTAAAAAAAAAAAAAAAAAAAAAAAAATGGCGACGTCCTCGGGGCTTGATGCTGCTACAATAACGACCGAGCGAAACGTCCTATTCTTCGCGACCGCCTGGCTTCTGCGGGAAAACAACGACACTAATCGCACTTGCTGGCTCTGAGGGGGTTGGTTGGTCGTCGAGAGATCTGTAGAGGTGGTGCGATTGGGTGGGGATGGGGGGTGGTTCGCAAGTTCTCGCGGGGAGGCGGAGAAAGGGGCATGACAGGCTTAAGGGTGGGTTTACAAGGGGGGGTTTTGGACGGGGAGGGGTGGGGAAGCTCACGCACGAGACGCATAATCAGCTTTCATCCCCCGCCTCCCATCGCCTATCCTCCAGAACCTCCTTCGACCCCCCTTCTCCCCCATGATGAAGCTTTTAATCCGCTTGCCCCCCTTCCTTCTGCCAAAGGAAATCTCTCCCCAGGTCCACGCAACCCCTCGCGACAGTCAAATTAAATGACACGGCTCCCGAAGGGGTGTGGAAGTGGAAGGTTCGGGCGACGCGACGGCGAATCTCGGGTGGGTTCGGCGCCGGACGGGTGGACTTCGCGTGGAAACGTGCGCCGGCGGGAGAATTCGCTGGAAGGGGGGTTGTGGTGTTAGATTTTGGGGAAGACTTCCACGGGGGGGGGGAGGGGGGTGGTTGATGAGGAGGGATGAGGTTGGGGGAGGGGGAGGGGGAGCCGGTAAGACGAGACGCGATCTAATTTGACGGCACTTTGACGGCAGGACGAGCAGGAGAAACCTCTCGACCCCTGCGCGGACCACTTTTCAACCCCATCGGGGCGCGCACCAACCCTCCTCCCTTCCACCAAACCCCCACCAACCCCTTCCGAAAGGACACCAAAACTTTCTTTACTAGCCTAAAGCTGAAACCACCCTCTCTCCTCGAGGAACTTTGTACGCTAAGCCCCAGGACCGCCTCGGTCGACGCCCCGGACACGCTAATCCTTTTCGGAAGGGGGCGGGAGGGTTGTCGTCCCGACAACTCAAATCCTTGCGGCCAATACCCGGCCAGTAATTATTTCCCCGGGGGAAACTTGTCCGTGCGACGGGGGGACACGCAACAACATTAACAACCCGTTTCGACGGATTGTTTGATTTTTTTTTTTTGCCCCCTTGCACTTCCTCTCGCGTGCTGAATAATCGTCCACGGTGAACCCACAGTTGTCCCCGGACAACTCAAATTAGCTTCGTTTGGAGGCGCGCGCAACTCGAGTTGGAGGTTTGCCAGCTTAACCCGCGGCGGCGTGGCAAAAATTTTTCCATCGTTCTTAAAAATCAATAAAAAAAAATTATAATAATTCATGCTGGAACCGATATTGTTAGGGTTAGAGGGGAATCGCTGCTTTTCCGAATGGCCAAAAATTTTTACTTGTTTTGGAAGTCCCTGCCAACTATTAAACTTATGCCACGAAATTTACTGTGTACCTATAGGTATGTGTGTGTGTTATCACCAGAGACCACAAAAATTCGAGTATTCATTTCGCTAAATGCAATTTTTTTTTTTTAAGCTGCGGTTGCTATTGATTTTGCTGTTCGTCCGGTGCGACTCTGGGACAGTGAGAAATCCTCAACCGAAGAAGTACCGAGTCAGAGGAAAAATAAGTCGAGACGACTCGAGAAGTCAGCAGCCAATGATATTTCGAGTAATACAGAGGATTTTGTAGTCTACCCTGGAGTTCTTTGAAAATCGCGAATTTTTCTAAGTCCTTACTTTATCACTTAGTACCTACCTGATGGCCCAGGTATGCTCTATGAACGTTCACGAATAACTGATTTTTACGGAAATCAAATCCCAAGGTAGGTGATCTCGTTTGGGTTCAAAATAAGGTTCGGTGTGTGTGTGTGTGTGTGTATATATATATATATATATATATATATATATATATATATATATATATATATATATATAAAAAACGAACAGTGATGACCGTTGGTACTGCCCTAGAGAAATGCCTAATTTGAGACAGAATTCGATAATATGCACCATACTAATATGCCCTTTTTCCTGGTCATAAATCTAATTTTACCTTTTCAAGAAATAATAAAAGGATAGTATAATAAAAATGACTAAAACTAATATAAATGTTTCCAGGATGAGTTTCACCATCAAAGTTCCATTCGGTCTGCCGACAAGAATAGTAGGTACGTTCCCCCGGTTGTTCACGAAAGTGAATATGTACGGGCGCATGCTGCCGCACGGCGGGTCCTCCATCTTGGCGGCTGTAGCGGGAACGCGCATGCGCACTGGAATTTCAATCTAATAAACTTCTGTTGTGCGATGCGCCCGTATTCATTGCCTGTCTGATGTAAGTAAGCATTGATTTCTCCCTCGACGCGACTAAAGGACAGTAACTTAAAAAAAAAAAAAAATAGGTTGTCTGTAAAGTCGGTTTACGGACGATAGTTTAACGTGCCAACGTCATAACAAAACATTGATTTAATGATTGCATACTTTTATGAATAAAATTGAATCATTGTTACTTATTGAATTATCACTATTTTGAATGGATACAAAGAAGGAGTGAAATTAAATCTACAATTGAATTGATAAATTTACTTTTATTTGCACTCATTAATTCACATATGTTTATTACTTTAACGAAGAGATTATTTTAACTATAACTTTTATACATGTTTGCTATTTAACTTCTTCCAATCTGTGTTATTCTGTTAAGGATAAGACGATGATAGGAAAAGTAGGAAACGAATGGGAGTGTTTCAAGTTTATTGTGCCTCGAAAAAAGTCAAATCGATGGTTATTCCAATCGAGTGGAAGAGAGATAGATGCGGCGCAAGCGTACAATGAGCTTAACGGGACACAGCGTAACGGGACAATGTGTGTTACGGGACACTTTTTCGTGCGTGCAGCCGGCGTTCATCGATTTATTAGACGTTGTCACGTCACAATAAATCATAAATAAATCATGAATTAAATAACCGATATTACTGCAGAAATGAGCTCGCACAAGATTATGAATCGTTGTAAAAAGAGGGCTGTGGGGGGTTTATGCAGGTGGGTGAGGGAGGGGCATGGTCTATATACTCGACTATGGATATGCACGCGATGGGTTCGCCGCGAAATGTTTATTCACGTCCCATAAATATGTAGCGCTATCCTCCCCACCCCTTTCCTCTCCCGGCCATCATCATTTCACCCCCTTCCCATCATCCCTTCCCCAACTACCCACATCTACACCGCAAGGGCACAGCGGCCGCAGATATACGGCCTCAATAAACATGGCGCGCCGCGCCATAATCTGCGATCATTGGCCGCGAGCTAAGCACCGCTGTGGCTCTCGAAGGGAAGAGAGAGGGAGAGAGAGAGAGAGAGAGAGAGAGAGAGAGCGATAGCTAGCTGGGAGATGGCAACACTTAGGGTTGTTAAAGGGATGGGTTTACGAGGTCTGATTCGAAGGGTCTACGGAAACACTTTATGCCTCCTCGGGCCTTAAAGAAAAAAAAAGGCGCGGTTGCCAAGTTTAAGCGTCAGCGCGAGCAATTCTCCGCTATAATCCAAAGCTGGCAGCTCAGAAAGTTATATATATTTTTTGGTCTTTTTTACTTTTTTTCCCAGATACATGCGAAGCACTATTTATAGTGACACCGGAAATTTCATCTCTCCATTCAGCGACGGGATGAATGGATTATCTGCCCGGTTTAGTTTTCCCACACAGAAAAAAAACCCTTTGGAAACTTGTTGCCCAGAAATAGCTCGTAAATACTACAACAAATATATTGTACCTATGTAATACACACGGCTATGGTAACAGAGATAATACAGAGTATTAGTGCATAATTTTTTTTTTAAAGATTTTAATTTATGTTTCTTTCAAACATAAATTTTTCTCAAAACATTGAAAAATGATCTAATATTAAAAAATTATAATTTTTTATGCTTATTAATGTGCTCAGTTAATACTGGAAAGCTATTCAGGAATGGTTTACAAATAACTTTAGCTATTGGAGGCACTGGGACAACATAAAGCATAAATGCCCGGGTATGAGTCTGAACACAGTACTACCGCGAAAAAATGTTTTTAAGTGATACAGTTATTTTTTTACTTAAATGTTGAAATTTACATATATCTGTGATTTTAGATAATATTTACAAAAAAAAATGCATTACAGTGTATTGGCAGATACATTACAATGGACTCTCTCCTCCTTTTGGGAAGGGTGGCGTGATTGGACCACTATAGTACTAGAGGGCAGGCGACTGGTCACGGTCGTAGAGGAGGAGTGGTGAAGGAGTTTTGAACCAATCATCAAATCAATGCACCTTGCTACCAAGATAATCCGCGGAATTTCTTTTACCCAAACTATTTAGAGTACACTACTGCCGAACATAAAATCGGGTACAATATCCACATGTATTAATTCAGAAAAATTAACTTTTTTTAAAGTTTTCCTTTGAAGAATATTTGTTAAACAATGTGACTTTTTTTTTTACCAAGAAAATCTCTACTATTCATTGACCCCTAGTCAAATGCCCGAATTATCCGCTTTCGTAAATCTTTTAGAACATATATTTTTTATTTTAGTTATAAAAGTAAAAGGTTGATTAGGTTAAGATCCAATCATAAACAGGATTTTCGCACACATTTGTAGTTACACATTTTGTTTCCCACTGAAGAGTAGATTTTCGCACGTCTAGCCGTTCGCAAATAAAACGAATTATTGTTTATGTTAGGCTAGATACTTTTATAACACTCTAAAATTTTGGGAATACTAAAAATGTGGTAAATTTATTTATTTATTTATTTTAAATTCCGATAGCGAGGTTTCAAAAGCGAGCGGCGAACTTAGGAAATGTACGGGAACGATCAGGCACTACAAAGCATAACATTAAATGTTTATACATTGTCATCTCTATATGACTTGCTCCTGAAAAAAAAATCCCTTTCGACACAGCCTACAGGCGTTGGAAAATTTGGAAGTGCCTATTTATTCTTGAAATATTCTGGTAACTTCTATAAACTCCTGGAACATTTTAAGAACAAAATTCAGCCCACATAACATCCTATATGTTCGCCAATATTAAAGAAAGATAGATTTAAACATTTTCTCATATTCCATGCAGCGAAAATATTTTGCATCCGGCACTGAAAGTCTTAACAAATTTCATGTTATGCTTCCAAGGCAGTTATGCAATTATTTTTTTACCTCCAAACTCTCTTTTTCATTCCTTGCACTAATACGTGGTAGTATAAAATTTTTTGGAAGTTTTAAGGTTGATTTTAAGATATTTACTAATATATTCCAAAGAACTTTATACTAAGAATGTTTTAATTTTTTATTTTCAACCCCTTGTTTTACGTTAATAGTTCGTTTCATCAAAAATGGTTTCAGTCAATGATTTTAAAGTTTAGGCGTTTGCAATAAATTATAGTTGATTTGTAATGACCTTTGAAATTCTATCTTGTTTTTTCCACCCCTTGCAGTAATGATTTGTTACATAAAATTTACTTTAGACAAAAGTTTTCAACAACATTTAAAAATTTAAAACAAAAATAAACATTAATTCGATAGAATACATGGTAGGAAAATTTTTTCAACTCCAGGTTTTGTCAACCCTTTGCAGTAATTGTTTGTATTATCAAAAAAAGTTTTAGGTAAAAATTATAAGATTTACAAACAATCTGAACGAATTTGATAGAGTACCTACCAAGGGAGTTAAGATTTTTTATTTAGTTCTAACCCTCATTATTTTCAACCTCTTGGTTCAATGGTTCGTCTAATCAAAAATTGTTTCAGACAATTATTTTAGAGGTTTCTTAGGATCCGACTCACGAACAAAATGACAAAAATAATTTCTAAGGTGAGACCTAAATCCACGGACCATATGGTTATAACTCATTTCTTAGGCTTGAAAAAAAATTAGTTAATATATATTAAGTTTTAGGCATATTTTTCTTCTTGCGTTCTAAAAAAAAACAGCCGTAAAAATGAGGCATAGCTGCATAACTAATACATAAGGTTCATTACTGCTCTATGTAAATCTCTGTAAGTTAGGTTATTATCTTTACGACGTAAAAGAACACCGAATTGCTGGTTTATTTACTGACAAAGGAGCTATGCCAGGTTCAATCGGAATTTTTTTAATCTGATCACTAAATAGGCTGATGTCACTAGAAATAAATGAGAAAAAGGATAGTTTTTCCAAAAGGAGGGGGAGGGTGTAACTTTCGGCTAGATTGCTCCAGCCTCCGATGGTGTATGTGTGTGTGTGTATATATATATATATATATATATATATATATATATATCCCTACCTCCCAAGAACCTAACTCCTGTCTCTAGTGATAAACCACGCGATCGTCAATCAATTTACCCTCCTTCCTTTCCAACCCCCCCCCCCCCCACCCTTTTTAAACACCTTTTTTTCTTCTAAAATCCACCAGATTCTCGACATCAATCCCCAAACGCTGTGAAGCTTATTGAAACATTTCGACGCACGGCGATCGCTCTCGGCTCGTGTTACCACTGTTTCAAGGGTGAAATTAACGGGGTTTTGGATAAAGGATGAAAGCCCTGGGGGGGGGGGGTGGGTAGGGAGAGGGGAGGGGAATGGATGGCGCAGCTGGAGGTACGGCAGGTCGACTCGTTGAAAAATCTGCTCTCGATCGCCTCGATCTGTCAACGCGCGAAACCGCAGCGCAAAAGAATGAGGAATACCCACGGGAAGCTCCTAAATTAACATTATTTTTTTTTTTTAAATTGGCTCCCGAACACATGGCCGAACATTAACCTCACGGTCGGAATAGTAGCAATAATAATGAATACATTCTCACGTAGAGTTGCAAGTATACTGACGGGTTCCATCGCGTTGCCCGACTGTGAAACGCACCTTTGTCCTTCGGGCGGCTGCGCGCACACTGCTCTCTAGCGGCTGCCGCGTGAAGCTGACGCATCGTGGCAGACACTCCCGTGACGTTCCCTTGCAAGCAGTGCTTCTGCGTCAGACATACTGCGTCTGTCGCGTGCGTCAGCCGCTGCGTAGGAATCCAAGCGCGGCTCCAGAGGAAGGGCGCAGGTGGGCGATAGCCCCTTCCGAGCCCAAATTTTACTTCTTATTTCTCTGTAGGGAATATTAATGTTAACTTAAATACTTTAGTTAATGTGCTATAAACTCTTCTTTCAGTCAAATTTTGTACGAAAATACTAAATTTCAGTATCTGAGACCATATATGTTGTGAATATCCCAAGGGCAATGTCATGATTATTAACTGCATCCTCCTGTGTGTGAGAGCCCTGCCCGAGAGGTCTTCCTGGAACCGCCATTGTAGGAATCCCCACCTTGACTCTTACGGGACCAAGGACTTTAGAGCCCAAGATCTGCGCGCATTCATTGGTTCATTTTAAACCGATAAAAGTTCGGCAGATACGCCCCTATACAGGGGCGTATCTGTGTCGGTGAGGCGGGATGATAGGTGCGACGTTCGCTGGTGCTTCTAGCGCGGTGTCTGTCTCTGGACTGGCACGCGGTCTTCTCGTCGTGCATGGGAGAAATATGAGATCTGAGCGGTAACTTTAAATAGATAGTTGAGAAATGAAGATAAAGGTATATTGCAAGTCACTTGAGAACTTTAAATAATCTCTACCGGATGTTTCATGGCTAAAAAATATATTTAAAAAAAAAATACAAATTAAGAACGAAACACTGAAAAAAAAATAGTTCATCCGCTTTCAAAGTATTATTTAATGCTTATCGTAAACATACACCCTACAGTTTATCTCGAGGAGTTTTCTAATCACGTGGTTTATCCTGAAGCTCTTCACACCATTATGTGTGCCCAGGTGGGCGGGGGTTTTAAAATATGAACTCGAATTTGGGAGGGTAACGGGTTTGATACGCCAGACCAAAGAGCTCGATCAAGTTTCTCGGATCCCAGTTATCATTCTCCCTCTGCAGACGAACGCCAGGTTAGGATCCTTAAGGGGGTAGTATCCCAAATTATTTTGCTGTCATGATTTGATGTTTTTGCATATTATTTTAAACAAATTCATAACATCGTTAATAGTTTATATAGTGTTTTATAAATTGAATAAGTATTTATTTAATAGTTTTAATAATCTTAAAGGCGGATATTAATGTCAACCCATAGCATGAACTAAGAGCATGAAATGTGCTTTTCATTCAGTTTAAATAAACCTATTATATGAAGTCATTGACATGTATTACGTACTTAATATTTTGTAAGTAACTTAGAAAATCAATGAAAATTGTGATTTTACAAAACCCTAATAAAATCACGTTCGTTGGCTGAGCATTTACGAAAAAAATTACCTGCATTGTGTTGCTGTATGTGGTTGATGCATCATCGATAAAACATGTTACAAAACTGATAAATAAATTAACAAGTAAAATAAGTTTTTGACTATGCACCATCAGGTTAACTTCTCTATTTAATTTTCACTGGACATGAGGGGGGAAATGTAGAAAGGGAAAAGATTGTGAGAGTGAGAATTACAAAATATTTGAGATCGCTAATTTAAATTATGAGCCTAAAATAATTTCTCTGGATTCTTTTTTTATAAACCAAATTTTCAGGGAGGGGGGGGTAAGGGGGATGTATAATTTTTTTTTTGTTATAGCACATATTTCGTGTAACGCGGGCGTGATTAAGGCTTGTCTCCACCCACTTAACCTTCCTCATACCCCGCCTCATAATAAAAAAATATAAAAAAAGATAGTCCGCACGTGTTACGTAATTGGAGGTCGTATATCAGCTGCCGCAGGTTCAAATGAAGTCGCGGGTCAAGAGTGATGTGGTTCGGCGAAGGGATGGAGGGAGGGAGGTTGATAAGGGAGGAAGGGTGGTCGCCGGGTGTCTGAAACTAACCCCCCGCTCTTCCTCCAACTATTCCTGGCCTACCCTTTCGTACCATCCCTCCGGCTGGTGGTGATTTAACGCGCTCCGATTAGCACCCGGCTGACCACGGGTGGAGAAAGGGTGTTGCGAATGGGTTGATAAAAAAAGCGGGATTGGGGGTGGGGAGGGAGAAAGATAGAGAGTTCACGCTGTCCAGAAGTGCCTGGAGACATTTGTTGCCCCGCGCTGTCACGTGGCTTAATCTTGGCACTTGAGTTCCGTGACCTAACCCCGTTACGCCTCTCAGGCAACGGCGAACTTCTGCCTAGCATGGTCCCCGCAAGGGTGGGCCTGGGTGGACCCCCTGGGTCCAACCCTGTTTATTTTTGTCTGAGCGTGTGAAATAAATGTACATACTCGCTGTGGTTATTTTAAAAGTAAAATAATTTTAGAAACAAAGCTTAGTTAGGACTTATTAAATAGTATCCATAATAATTATACCCTGTAGTTTCCAGGTAAAATAACATTCTAATAAATAATAGTTTAAAAAAACAAAAAAAAAAACACGCTTTATATAGAAAACCAAACTTAAAGATAGAGAATTTTTTTTTAAATAAATTTGAATCAAGAATAGTGTAAAAAATTGTAATGTATATAAATTAATAATAGTGTATATAAGAAAAAAAATGTATTTTATTTAAAAAAAAAGCGTGGGGTGCTTTTTAAGATATTATCGAAATGATAATCCTTCTACTCATATATGTCAATAAAATATTTATAACTATTGACACCATGCACCCAAAGGAGTCGGTTACAAACATACAAACAAACAAACAAACAAAAAAATACAGGTGAAGCTAATATAAAGAGTGTAAAAAGAGTGTAGGCAAGAAATAACCATGCAATTATAATGTAGCGCGTGACTGTAAAATTGGGTTGGGGGGGGGGGAGGGGGGCGTCTCCGATCTTGGGTTCAGGGCCCGTAATCGAATGTACGTAGGGGGGCATGCTGCCTAGGCAAACTAGACAGCTCTCTAGGGAAGGACACAAGGCACTGGTTGAAATAAAAATTTTCAATTTTTTTCCCCTCGAACGAAGTATAAAATAATTGACCATACTTTATTTATTTATTTATTTTTCTGGCAGTTCAAGTGGCCAACGATGTTTGAATTATTTTTTTTTGTTTGCCTTGCTTCGAACACTGTCTTCGATTTCTGTTAACACAGAAAAAACAATACCCGGCTACATTCACTCTCTCTGCATTAATATCTAGTGTTAGAAATATAGCAGTCTGTGGACTATATAGAGGTTATTTGTTCATTTACAAAGAAGAAATAAAGAAAGGAAAAAAATAACGTGGAAAAATTTTGGTTTGGCACCTGTCTGCCAATGTTTCAATGATCAGTGTAAGACTAATTGTAGTGGACAGAGATCTTGAGTGCATTAATTACATTTATGGTGTAGACATTAGTAATAAATAAAACTAAACCAAATCAATTGGGATATATACCTTACGAATCCAGTTTTCTCCCCACATTGTACTCGTAACAATATTTCGTTGCACCTTTTTAAGTCCAGTTTTTTTTTTCCATGCAGTAAGCGCGTCTGTTGGGGTACTCAGGGGTTGGTCACGTATGCTTGATTACATGGTAAGTGTGTGAAGCCGTTTTTTCCCTTCAGTTAACTGTTGCGCCATGTTGGTTAGACACCAAAAACATGGACTGAAGTGTAGTTGTTTGCAGTGTGGAAACAGTTTTAAATTACTTTTTATTATGATTATACTAGCTTTTACCCGCGGCTTCACTCGCATTGAAGCCATTAAATAAGTATCAGAGATCATTACAATATATTTCTCTGTAACAAAAATAAATAATTTTGAATTTTGACCGTCGATAATACAGTGCAACGGTATTACAGTACTCAGGGTTGGAACTTCATAACTGGAATGCTAGATGGCGTTAAAGTAACTAGATTTTGAGATTTTTTGACAAATATTTTTATATATTTCGCAAAAAATAATTTTTTTCAATAAAAAGTATCCTATAATACCTCCTAGAAAATGTGTACAAAGTTTCATGATGATCGGTTAAGTAGTTTTCGCGTGAAAGCGTAACAAACAAACTTACATTCAAATTTATAATATAAGTAGGGATGAAAGTGACAGTTTCTAGCGACGGAGATTCCAATCCATACTTACCAACCATCATCTGACGTTATCAAGCGTCATCATTTCCGCAACGTTCTTGCCGGACGGATATGGCGATGGCGAAGTTAAACAAATTTGGCTTCAGCTACATGTCGCAGTCTGCCGCCTCCTTGACGGTTCCTTAACTAAACGGGGGAGCACCACACATCTGCGGACGAACGCGCCCGGCCGTGTTTTACGACGCATCCAAAGGCTGGATTCGACCGTTCTGTCGGCGAATCCTTTTGTCGGGGCCCCCGTGCACATGTGTCATTCCACGTTCACGTCCGGCGTTGCCGACGGTACCTTTTCCTCCGTCCCTCCTCCCTCCTTGGACTCCTTCCCCGCCAATTTATCCCCGCGTGATCGCATTATGGGGGCGAGACTGGACGAGGGGAATGGAGTGGAACAGGGGGGGAGGGGGAATCGTACGGTTGGAGGGGGGGAGACGTAATGATTGCCACATCGCCATGGCAACGGCGAGGTATATTTGGACGGATTGTGGTGGCCATCCTTTCCCTCACCACCCTCCCCCCGGGGGGGCCCAAAAGGTCTTCTACTCCCTCTCTCTTCGCCAAACCCTGCTCATCAACAGCCAGAGGGGTACCCACGTTTTTTTTCTTCTTTCCCCCTTGCCTGCAGCGACCGGAGAACAAAACTGCCCCCGTCGGAGCGACTCGGCGGGGATTAACGGCGGGCTGGGGGCGCCTCTTCGCCTCTCGGCCGCGGGCTTCGTCGCAGCCGGGGCGTCCTGTGGTCGAGAGCCCTTGAGCTGCGGCCCCGGGCACGAGCTATCGCCGGGTCGACGCCGTCGAAACGCCGTCGAAACGCCGTCGAAACGCCGTCTAAATGCCGTCGAAACGCCGTCGAAACGCCGTAGAAACGCCGTCGAAACGCCGTCGAAACACCATCGAAACACCGTCGAAACCCGTCGAACGCCGTCGTAACGCCGTCGAAGTGCCGTCGAAACGCCCTCAAACGCCGTCGAACGCCGTCGAAACGCCGTCGAAATTCCGTCGAAACGCCGTCGTAACGCCGCTTCGCCACGACGCGTCACACTCCCACGGAGAAGGGCAGGGAAAGGGGAGATTCCGAAAGAAATGTAAATACACGTAGAACTAAATAGACTCATCTGAGCAGTGTATCGAAAATGAACCCACGTCAACAACCAAGTTGCTTAAGTATGTTTATTTAAGAGGGAATACGCCCCGCCATCTTGAATATTCCCATATTTTTTTTTTTGCTAAAGTTCTAATTTTTTAACTATTCATCTTAACTTTTTTGGTGTGTCAAGGCGTAAAAAAATATCTCCCAGACCTTCTTTTCGTTGTTTCAAAAACATGTATATTAACCAACAGGCTCTAGTCTGCAAGCGCCGCGAGCTAATAACTTTTTGTTTCACGCGGACGACTTCAGCTGTCACGACAACGACACCTGTTCACAAGAGTATTGACATCGACAAGCAGCCAGAGCTAAGTCCTATGGACCGTGTCGAACCGGAGATTTAGCACGGAAGCTTTATCGCAAGCGGTTTCAAAATATTTGGAACTTGCAAGACGGAGAGCCCTGATTCCTCTTTTGAGTCGCCCGCATAGTCAAGGGCGTAGGGATGGATGATAAGTGCGACGCTCGCTGGTGCTGCTAGCACGGTGTCGCCTCTAAGCGCAAGGCTGTGGACTGGCGCACACACAGAGAAAAAGGTTTGTTTGAATCTGTCGCGGGTTTTACTAAGGACAAATGAAAACCCCAACAAGGAGGAAAAAGGGACGTTTGCGGGTGGTTATGAAATTAGTTGCTAAGTTAAATTCGATCCAATAACAATTTATTGACAAACTTAATAACACAAAAAGGAATTGCATGGATTCTCAAACTGACATAACACTTAAACAAGTCGGGTTCTCGTGAAGACGAACTGCTGATGCAAGAACACTAGAACACAAAACGTACGAATTAAAGCTAAGTGATCGCTTCCAGAACAATTAATACAAAACAAAACAATACCCTTAATTGTGGCGAGCCTGGCGCTCGTCACAGCTAACGATCAAAACGCCGTCAATTTCAATTACTAAAGCTATACCATTTACAAAGTTACAAGGAACATAGCTAATCTTAATATTACTGAATGTTACACGTAACACAAATACAGATAGTTACTGCCAGAGGTTATAATTATATACACGCTGTCAAAGTTTATAGGTTGGTTTTAGTTACTCTTCCCCCGGTACCATGTGAAGCTCTCTCCGCATTCTCGTAGTAACGCGTAAGTCCGTTTTCTTGTTCACTGTCTCTTGTGGCTACGATTCTTCGTTACCGGCGGTAGAGTTAGAGTCCAAACTGTGTAGCGATCTGGTCGCGATAGTGTCCTGATAGTGTCGTGCTTGTGTCAATACTTCCGCTCGCTCGGCCCTCACGGAGTTTGCTAATGCCCGCCCTCTTTGCCCTTGTGGCTGAACCGTCGTTTTTAGTTAATGTTCGTTCTGAAAGATTTTATGCTTACTTCAGCTACGCTTCCACTTGAACTGTCTATTTCCTGGGTTACAACTCGGAGAGGTCTCACCCAGTCGATGTCTTGTCGGTCCTCGGGCGGCAGCAACTCCGCGGCGGTTGACGGTGTAGGCCGGCGAGCGGTGTCGGAGCAGCGAGGCAGCCTCCTGGCTGGATGTCCCAGTTGTTCTGCTTATCGATAGCAATTTTTTTTCCTAACCTAAATTAAAACTAAGTGTGTTTGGGAGGGGTCTGGATTAGGGACAGACTCTAGGTGCGTCTCAGGCCGAAGCCTATACGCTCTAATCATGCAGGGGTAAGCCATGCGGGAGAGGGTGCATGCATCGTGTGCTAGGAGGGGATTGGCCAGCCATGGGAGCAATTGGCACCACGACTAACTCCCCTCACTGACTATTCTAGACTAATACTAGATAAGTTGGGCCCAGGTAAAACCTGCATAGACACAGGGAAAACCCTGGGCACTTACATGCGGGATGCAAAATTTCATGCATTAATTACATGCGGGTTGGCTACGGGAATAGAAGGATGGCTCAGGAAGAAGAGTTGGAAGAGTAGAAAATATCTACTAAGCAAGGGCGGGCACTTGGACATTTTTGTCCGCATTTGGGTGTTTGGTCATGACTGGTTTTTAGGGGGCGACTTCGTCGTTTCCCGCCAGGCTGCCAGCCAGCCATTATCGATAGTCTGGGCGCATGCCCTTTTATACTCGCAGGCTTCCCAGACGAGCTGGAAGAAGAATAGTCTCGTCTATTCGGGGGAAGCCTGCCCAGTTCACTGTGTTGCAGGTGGTATGCCGTGAAAAGTCAGGGGTACAATACTTTGCAAGTGTACGCAGGTACACGCGTTACAAATCAAACAAATATTTGTTTATATATGGCGAAACAAATATTTTGTTAGCTTAACCCAACCCCGGTAAGTAACAAAAATTATTAGTTACACCTAACCAAATATACAAAATCATTTTGTTGGGTCAACAGAATCTTTCCTTCTACAAAATATTTGTTTAAATTAACCAAATATATTTATTTCGCCATATACAAACAAATATTTTGTAGAGACAAACTAACCTTTCTCTCAGCTCAGTCTTCTCGTCATGCACGGGACAAGTGTGAAACATGAGCGATGACTTTAAACGAAGCTTAAGGCTGCTGTGCAGGGCACGTGGGTACTTTCAAGGATAAGTACCGCGCATTTCGTGTCTAAAAAAAAAAAAAACACTCTGAAAAAAACACGAGTTTCAGCCCTTTACATGCTCCCAAAAGTACAACTTGAAAACTACATACGGAAACAGAACTGTCCACACACCATCGGCGTATTCTTAAATGCTTATTTTTTTTCCGTGAACAAACACCACACGGACATATTGGGTGGTTTTCAAATCGTTTTGTTTTACCTGAAGCTCTGCACACCGTTGTGTGTGCTCGGGTAGGCATGGCCCTTATTGTGAAATAGCTATGAGTAGGGACCTGTATTTTCGCGATTTCGAATCCCTAAACGAAAGACTCCATGATCCCCTACGCACTCGTGCAAATTACATCTGCTGATTGGTTACCGATTCGTAACACCTGTTGACTGGAATGATCGTGATTCGCTAATTCTTCTGTTAAAGATTTTTCATTGGCCCAGAGTCCTTCAGATAAACTGTGGCTCAATCACTGAAGCAAAATAATGTCAAAAGTATTTGGACTCTATCCTATCGCGAAATGAATCCGCGAATTTTACAGGTCTCTAGCTATGAGATATGAACCTCTTTTATTTTAAAACACCTACCCTTCTAAAAAATATTTGAAACAGCTGTCACTTAAAAAATCATTTTTACTAATTCGGTGGATTAAATAAAACTTGTCAGATAAAAAAAAATTAAGTTTTATTTTTATGCACGCAATAATGCTGAACGCAAATGTAACTTTTCTACAGTTTTTCCCAAAATTAGCTTAACATCTTCGCTTTTCTCAGTTCGTATGATTTTATCTAGACGAATGACATAGCATACAAAGTTTTTGGTCAGTTTTCTCCATTGCAAGAATAATTAAAAAAAAACACATGAAGGCTGGTATTTAAACCTGTCTTCGATAAGTTCAATCCACAATCATCTACGTATATAAACCACCAAGATTCAATTTCTTTTAGTTCATTAGAACCTCATGCACCTATGTTCTAGCAATGTATTTGTCGATGTACGCTTACTGATCTATATTTACGCCAGGCAAATAATGTTAAAATTATGTCTACTCGTTTTACAAACACTGCGATATTTTATTTGTAAACGAGGAATGACGCCCGTTGAAGTGAATTGGCACGGACAGAAAACATTTTTTTCTTTGAGGATAGATGAATCACCACTGTGAATAGACGAATTTTTTTGTAACCGTCTTGGAGGTCTAATCGTAGACGTCGACCTCATCTATTCTCACGGAGATATCTCGCAGGTGGCAGTTTTAACTTTTAGTCAGCACCCACACTTTTGGGTCGTTTGCATTTTTCTCTACATATTTTCGTTTCATTGCAACTCTTACAGACGTTTCACTGTATAAGTAGACATTGCAAACCATACTCTCGGTTGTGCTTAACACCACATCTCCATTCGATATTCGATAAAGTTGGGGAAAATACTCACGATTAAAATTTTCGCCTGACCAATCAGCGGCATGGTCACACTCGCCAAGCTCTCTTTGTTTTCTGTGTTTTCACAGCTGGGAAAAAATGCACACAATTGAACTTCCTTGATATTAATTTTATACATTTTGAAAGATTTTGACCCTTTCAAAAGGGCAAAAATCTCAATGAAAGACATTTTGAATTCCTAATTTTCTTACAGTTCAGATAATTTCTGACGTAAATAATGTATTATTGTTATTTAATTAATTAATTTAAAATATACAAATTTAGTTATTATATTTTTTAAGTGCCTTTTGTCATGTGTTTATGTTTGTGTTGTCCCATTTTATTGTTGTGTTATTATTGTGCTTTGTGTATGTCATTGTTATTTTTTTTTTTTGTAATATTTGTTAAGTGCCCACCTGTTAAAGGCTCTGACTGTTGGTAGGCACTCAAATAATTATAATAAATAAATAAAATAAATAAATATTACTTTGCAAGAATTCCGAAATTAGGATGCATATAAAAAGAGATCTCAAAGGGGAACTTGGTGGAGGAACCCAAGATCCGAGGGGGCTGTACACCCGGGTACGCACACGGTGTGCAGAGCTGCAGACGAAACACACGCGATATGAAAACTACTCGTTTCCCGTGTGACGTCTGTTCGCGAAAAGCTAAGGGTGGACAAGTGGTTCTGTTTTCCCTATTTCGCTTTTCTTTTTTGAGTGATGACGTCTTATAAATCGATGAACGCCGGCTGCACGCACGGAAAAAGCACGACTCTCATTGTCACGTTCCGCCTGAGCCGAGCGTGTGCAAGAACCGGCCAACCACCGTGCGAGAAAAAGTTTTTTAAGGCGGGCTTTTTTTAACTAATTGTTCGTGATTATATAATTAAAAAAAATTATTAATTAAATTTGCAAAAAACTGTAAATAATATTTGAAAAATTAAAAAGTATGCAATTTTTCATCAATGTTTTCTTATGACGTTATCACGTAAAATTTTTCGTCCGTAAACTTACTTTACAGACAACCCCCTTTTTTTTAACTGTAGGTATTTTTAGATGGCTGAAACGCGTGTTTTCGGAATAACTCTTACGAATTAAAAAAACAAATCCGGCACAGATTGTTTCAGAGCACTCAGAAGACCTTGCATTACACATTCACCTTCATTTCTCCGCCGTGTAATGTCATGGTTACCGATTCAGATCTCATAGTTGTTCTAGACACGACAGGAAGACTGCTCGCCAGTTCACACAGAGAAAAATGTTTGTTTGAATCAAACAAATATTTGTTTATATATGGCGAAACAAGCATTTATTTGCCATAACAAAATATTTTGTTGCCATAACCAAATTTGTTGGGTAACAAAGTTGATATTTTACAACTAACCAAATATACAATTGAGTTGAAAAAAAATCATTCGGTTGGATCTACAAAAAACCTCTCCTTCTACAAAATATTTGCTTGAATCGACGAAATATATTTATTTCGCCATATACAAACAAATATTTAGTTCAGGCAAACAAACCTTTCTTTCAGTGCAGAAGGCGACACGGCGCTAGAAGCACCAGCGAGCGTCGCACTTACCACCCTGCATCACCGGCACAGATACGCCCTTGTCTGCGTTCAGCGGGGGGGCGGGGGGGGGGGGGACAACCGGCGAATAACGACACTTCTCGAAACAAAGGCGAAGACGGCTGGGAGAAGTGTATCACCGATACCGTGTTTTGCCGCTCGCGGCCCTGAGCGTGTGTGTGTGTGTGGGTTTGTGGGGGGGGGGGGGGGGGGCCGATAAATGACTTCGTTAGGTCGCTAATTGCAAGTAATTTCAGGGCGTGCGAGAGTACCGGCAGGACTTCCCTCCACCCCCCCCCTTCCCCATCCCACCAAGGATGTAGCTGCTCGTCTAACAAGGAAGAATCTCAGGGGCTCCTTCCTGAGTAGAACCGGCGAGGTGAAGGTTTGCGTCCCTGGTCGGAGTTGGAATTACTTCGGAACCCCGTAGAAGGGTGGGGGGGGGGGAGGAAGAGTTTTGCGTTACCCGAGGAAAAGGAGATAGACTAAGGTTGTTTGGGGGGGGGGGGGTGATGAGGAGAGGTAATAGGAGGGGGATGTGAACGGGACGGGACCCGAAGAGACATTGATTCAAGTTCTTGTCGGAAGAGCCGGTGGGTAGCAGTACGGTGAAGGGGGAAGGGGGAAGGAGGTGTGGGGCCAACTCCCGTTAGTCGCTAATTGTGACTGATTGTGGCGAGGCACGACCCCCTAACACCCCCCCCCCCTTTACCACTCCATGGTTCTCTACAAATTCCTCCCGTCGTTGTCGGCACGGTCGGGTCGCGACCAATACAATTATTATAATTAGTCTGCAACTCCTCTTCGCCGGAGAGAGATAGAGAGAGAGAGAGAGAGAGAGAGACGCTCTCCAGGAACGATGACGTCTGTGATCGACCAGGGGGGGGGGGGGGGCCGTCAATTATCGTCGCCACACTGATTGACGTCTCGAAGCGCCCACCGGTGTTTGGGAAACACGAGTTGAACGGGGTCGTGTTTTTGTTGTTGGTGTGTCAGTGGCGCATATAACGCTCAGGAGTGGTGATCGTCTTCATCCGGGTCGTTACCACAACGCCGAAATACCACAACGCCGAAATACCACAACGCCGAAATACCACAACGCCGAAATACCACAACGCCGAACGTAAAATAACGCCGAATGCCAAATTGACCGCAACGCCGACAGCTAGAAAACTTCTGTGTACTACAAATACAGTAACGCCAAAATATGTTGCTGCGGGGATCGGGGGCCACAGGAGCAAAATGAGAAACAACTGAATGAATTTGTGTGCTAACCTTACATAGCCTAACCTTTGTGGTAGTCCTGCAATGACATTTTTCGGCGTTAATGTATTTCGGCGTTGTGGTACACAGCAGTTTTCTAGCTGTCGGCGTTGTAGTCAATTTGGCATTCGGCGTTATGGTTTTCGGCGTTATTGTACGTTCGGCGTTGTGGTATTTCGGCATTGTGGTGCGTCCCCAATGTCTTCTCATCCTGCGTGGGGAAACTCTAAGATTTTAGCGGCGACCATGACATTAAACGGCGGAGAAACGAAAATAAACATGTAATGTACGTCTGTTAATGCTTTTAAGAACCTCCACCGGGATTTTATTTCTTCCGAGAACACCTACTTTTTTCCCCCAGCCATTTTCAGTCTTGAAAAATTTCAATTAAAAACGGAACAAGAAAAAATTATTACTATTCATATTTGCTTTCGGTTACCAGAAAAAAAAAATTTACATATCTTGAGCAGTTTAAAAATTTGCACGTATAGGTACATATTGAAGCTCTGCACACAGATTGTGTCCACAGGAAGGGAGGGATTTTTAAGAATGTTTCTTGTGTTTCGAGGTCAAGGTGGTTTGAGCTTAAAGCGTACGTTTTAACGCCTCGACTGGGAAAAGTCTCAAGTCAATAATCTTGTGTAAACGGAAAAAAAATAATTTTTTAGAAAACTACTGTCTAATTTGAAAATAAAATAGCTATTTTCCCGTTAATGGACAATTATGAACAAATTTGACTTTTTGTTGCTCAAAAAAGTTAATAAGTAGGGCCTATACGTTCAGCATCACTGTAATGAAAATAACAAACGTTCAGAGATTAGAAGGTTTTTACTTGTGCGAAAAATCATCATTCCAAAACTTATTATTTAAGTGAATGTATGAAAAATACCGTTGTATTTTCCTTACTCGACATGAGTCTACATAACATTTTTTTTAACGAGATGGTTTTGTGTTTGTTAACCAAATTTTTAGGCAAAAATTTGTAAATAAAACAAGAATGAAATATTAAAATTTATTACTTAAATATGTTTTGTTTATGTTGGATTGGTATTATTCCATCTTGAACTGTTATATGCTTCTTAATTTTCTTTTTTTAGAGATTGCTTTTTCAAAGCTGGCCATATTAAGAAACGATTAATATTGTGTCATTTATTTTTAAAGTTCATCATATTTGGCTGCAGTTAGTGCTATCGCAGCTAAGACTACAGTTAAACTTAAATAACAATTGATTTTGATGATTTTACATGAGAAATTATGTACACAACTAATTGTGCGCCAACACCAGAATACCTACTATAGAATTTCATATTCTATGAGTTTTGTTTATAATATATTATCTTGAGACACTTCAAGAAATTAATATCAAGATATTTTGATTTCAGAAGAACTCTTTGGATTAAGTATCAAGTGTCCAAACAATCCCATTAATCAGAATGTGCATAAAACTTTTGAAAGACATTTCAAGGTAAAAAAAAACACACATTTTTCTGTAAAAAAAGAGGGGGTGGTGCAGTTCAAGAAAAAAGGTAAAAACCGAGTATAACTCTTGCACCAAGGCTTGCATAGGAACCGTAACTTTGCCGCTTTTTGCATTGCAAATAATTTTTAATGAACGAATAAGGGAAATAGGAGGGCTCTAAGACAATCCACAGGCTGGCTGGCGTAGTCTGTCCTCACGTTACTCATCTTGTAACAAAACGTGTTGCTGTGCTCAGATATATTTGTGACGTACATATAGGTACATGCCAGGATGGGTCGAAATAAATTTAAAAAAATATTTTTCGAGATGCTATAAATGAGGAAAAGTTGCCTCCTAAAATAATGAGATGAACGACGAAAAATAAATTAAATTACGATTAAAACTTTACGGTCCCGCAACGCACTAAATATTTATAGAAATTTAAGAAAACTTACTTTTTTCTTATACTTGTAAAATATTTAAAACAATGCCTTTTACTGAATACGACTGACGTTATATTTATTTGTGTGGACAATGAAGTTATTTTTTATGTTAAAAATAAACCTGCAAGGTTATCAACACATTCAAATTTGCCAAAGTTTTGTACATTCCCGGTAAAAAAAACACATAATGGTGGGTGCACATGGAAGAATATTTGTCACGCAACGTTTTTGTCTTTGTTTCTCTCCAGTTGCTTCAGTTTTTTTGAGAGAGCTCACACGATTAAATTTTTTTTTCTGACAGCAGACTCATTTAAACAGGTTTTTGCTGCGTTAAAACTATGCCAATAAAAGCAAACTTTGTAAAATAAAAATCCTACCTGCTTGTTTATTTATCTTTTCTGTAGAGAACTGTCCCCAGATCGTACTCAACACGTACTTCTTCCCAGAGCTTGCTTTTCAAATTAGCGTCTGAAAAATCTTCTAACGTTTTACTGAACAAAAGGCCTGTCTCTTTTGTACTTAATGTATTACAAACTAATGTCATGCCTCGTCTCCACATGTATTTGACCTTTTAATGTATCGTCATTCAGATATAATAAGTAAGTACGTATAAGTATAAAATTCTCGTAAGTTTATGGTTATTTCAAAAATGTTATACCTACTAACTAACCCGCACAGACGATAAATAATTTATTTATTTGAAAAAAAAAATGACAACGTTTTTCTTATGAGAAAACACAAAAAGGTTTTGTTTAGAAATATTACTTGAAAGGGCTACATAATTATGTAGTGCATTCGTGTGATGGATGTCATGTATAAGACAACAATCTAAAAGCGTCTCTATACGACTTGTTTACAAAACATCAGGATTTCTCTGGTGTCTGTAAAATTTAATATGAATATATTACACACATTAACCTCCCGGTAGAAATTCTCTAAATGATGGTGTACAGAAAAAGGTTGTCTGTGCTTTTACAAAAGATTTCTTTGGAAATCAGTTGCCAAGAAACAGTTTAGAATACGACAAAATAATATTGTAACATTGTACAACACATGGCTATGTTTATTTTTTGAATACATGAAAATAACGTTTTTCGAGGTAATATTGAGTATTTCTTAAGAAAATTGAATAATAAATTTATATTTTATTTGATGTTTCCTTCAAGCATAATTTTTAAACCATGGCAAAGACATTTGAATATTAAATAATTTTACTTTATTTTGTTTTATCATTCTTATTAATGTGCGTAGCTAATACTGGAAAGCTATTCAGGGAACAGTTTACAAATAACATTAAATATCGGAGGTACTGAGACAACACGAAGCATTAATGCTTGGTTAAGAATCCGAAACCAGCGTTACTTTGCAGTAATACAGCTTTTTTCAATGTTGACGCAACAAACAATAATAATAAGTACACGCGTTATGGTTATACGTTATGCATTTTTGTTTTAATGTGTCTATTTGGCTGCAGCTTTTAGTTCAAAAAATACCTAAGCGACCGCGCCGCGTTCGTTATGTTACTAAGAACACCAAAAAAAAGTTAAATATCCTTAACGCCATGTTTATCCCAACACAATTTTCCTTAACTAATAAATTAAAGGTATTTTTTTATAGTCGCGACTTGTTACGACTATTTAAGTTTACGAAGTGTATTCCCGGATAGTATCACCGTCACCAATACTCTTAGCACGTTCCCCGATGTTCGAGAAAGTGAATATATACGGGTTCGTGGTGCCGTAACGCGGGTCCGCCATCTTGAAGACTTCGGGCTCGTGGTTGTAGCAGAAACGCGCATGCGCACTGGACTTTCAACCCGATAAATATTTTTCCGTTTGTTTGATTTTGCGTGACGCATTTCCTTCGCGTACCGAAATTCCACCATCAACGCGCCTGAAGAAGTACAACGTCAAAAATGGGAAAACGAGGAGGACTCTGATCGGAAGAATACGAGATTGGCAGACTTCTCCGAAGCTCGTTTCGCCCTCGTGGATACTGGACTCGGGACTAGGAGAACAAGAGTCGCACATCAGTGCCAACGTTGGAAATCTAATTTCCTGACGGGAGGGGAAAAAAAAAAACAATGGGCAGGGTAGGAAATAAACTGGCTTGTTTTATAGCCAGGAGAGTACAAAGAGGGAAGGAGTAGTGGAGAAGTGGGCTGAAGGAGGGTTTCGAGAGCATGTAAGGATGGGGAGTGGAGGACGAGGAATGAGTGGTTAACAGAGACAAAACTAAGTTATATATACACTATCTGTTGCTGTATTATTTTGGCCAAAGTCTGGCTCTAGTACTTCATTCCAGACTTCTCTACTTCTCTCTTCCCCTTCTTCACCCCTCGTCTAGACGCAAAAAAATAAAGAAGCACGTTTGTCTACGAAATAATTGTCGAGTTGGCAGAGCTTATACTCGTCTGCTTTCAGTTGAAAAAGACATAAAACTTTTTTTTATTATTATGTCCAGTAACGGCTAGAAAAAAAAGTCTCAGTAGAAAGTTGTACTAATTATTGTTTCTTTACGGTATCTATTAGGGATGGGTGAATCAAATCCTGAAATCCTCAAATACTGTCCAATCATTGGTATTCGAAATATTTGATTTCTGAGGAAAAATATTATAGGAAATTAAGTAAATTATAAAATTAATACGAATAACATCTGAAGTATACTAAGACAATTTTTTTTTACGTCAAACCTACTTATTTCCCAAGATAATTGTACTTTTAAGATGTATTTATATAATAAGTGTACAATATGGATTGATTCTAAACACGATCAAGAAAAAAACATTTAAAGGTGTTAAATGTTTTAAAACCGTACTTATTATTTTTCATTCCTTGAAAATGCTTTTATTTTGGACCCTTAATACCTAGAATTAGATTCGAAGGGTATATTCGAAGTACTCTTTGGAATTCCAATTCGAGATTTGTATTCAAAAAAATTTCCCACCAATCTCTATCTATGTTTTCATACAATTAACGTGTTCTAATGAGTTAATGGGTTTACGTCTCAAGGGATGAAAACATGACAATGAGCCACTGACGAAATGAATGTCTGAGTAAACAGGAGGATCAAGTGAAAACACGTCCGCTACGTTGCGAGATATCCAGATTCGATGACATCGAAAATCGAACTCGAATCGCTTCTACAACCGGAGATTCCCACCCCCTGTTCCGATAAATATTTGAAACAATATGCCACACTGTTTTGTTGGTTCATTAGTTCATTCTGTCCGTCATCATCTCACATAACACTACACTAGAGGACATAAATATATGTTTTGTAATTTATTTAAGATGTAAAGATTTTGTAAAGAATTTGCTCAGAAATTTTTTTTATAATTTATAATTTTTGGCTAAGTAGTTATAAGTTTAGCAACATAACCAACCTTGAGCTTACGTAAAGTATTTTAGCTGATTTTCGACAAGAAATGTCACTAAACAACAGCCCATCTTGTTAACATTCATTAAATAGTTAATACTATAACGTTTCCCTTTGGCTTTGTGAACTTTGGTTCGCGCCATCCGCCACAGATGGCAGCAGCGTGGTTACACAAATCCGTTCCACGAGACTTCCGTTCCATTCAAGAAATTGTTCCTACAAAATGCCGTAAACCGAAAGCTAAGATGTTACACCTAAAAAAAAAAATTTTCTTTTTCTTCCACCTATGTGTCTACATTGTTTACCTTGTTCATAACAAATTACATAACTCTGAAGTATGAAAATGGCGTTGTTTGTACGAGTATCCAGTTATTTTATATAACAGAGAGCTCTTAGTTTATTTGAGGATCCAGTTATTTTATATAACAGAGAGCTCTTAGTTTATTTGTGGCTAGTTCTTCGTTGGAAAGTCCGTAATTTCTAACAGTGCATCCACTCCATGGTCTACTATCGTCATGGTTCCAAAGCGCTTCGTAAATTTACGGTTATCTTCGTAATTTTACAGGCACTTAGTTCACGTACTTTGAGCATGAATCAAAAATAATAATCATATTATATGAAAAAAATTAAAAAAAAATTGGTTGTCTGTAAAGTCGGTTTACGGACGATAGTTTAACGTGACGTCATAACAAAACATTAATGAAATGATTGCATACTTTATGAATAAAATTGAATCCTTTTTATTTTAATAATAAAAGAATAAATACTTGAAATTATACTAGTAATCAGATTTTTAAAATGCAAGAATAATTAACCTTTATTGCCGAAATTGTTGTTGTAATAAGCAATGAAAACCACATTAACTTTTCACTTCACTTTATAAAAAGTCTAGTGGAATAGAGATAGATGCGGCGCAAGCGTACAATGAACGTAACGGGACACAGCGTAACGAAACAATGTGCGTAACGGGACACTTTTTCGTGCGTGCAGCCGGCGTTCATCGATTTATTAGACGTTGTCACGTCAAAAAGTGTTGTGTCTACAGCGAAAACCTTCTGTTTTCCTACCCGTTTACCTCGTTCACAAGTAAATACGTAACCAGAGAATTCGGGGGAGCGGCGTTTGATTTTCCGCGTCGTCGTCTGAAATGACCGAAGAACTACTACGGTACTCTTCGTTTCTTCCGGGTTGATCATTCGCGGTGGAGTCCGTTGATTTACGGGGCACATCAGTTGCAACGACGCGGAACTAGCACGTCTGTCTCCGGCGAGCCTGTCGCGACCTGCACGCTGCACGGGTCGAGGGAGGGGGAAGGGAGTTGGGGGGTGGGGGAATAAGAGGCGTGAGGGAGGGGGTAGTGGGGAAAAGCCCCGAAACTCCCGGCGGGCTCCCAGTCAAAGTTAATGATTAACTGGCCGATGGGTGCGAGCGACCGCGCAAAGGGTTGCGTTCGTCGGACAGGGGAATGGGGTATGCGTTTTTTTTTTGTTTTCTCCCCCTCTATCCACCACCCAGGAAAAGTAGGGGGTGGTTGCAGTTCGTCGGAGGGAGGGGGGGTAGGGGGGCAGTTTCGCGCGCCACCACGGCCGCTGCATGCACCGCCGTCCGTTTCAGTAAATCAAACCCGGGTGACTTGTAATTAAACGGTCACGCATCACAGGCCTCGTTGTCTGTCGGAGCCCGAGCGGTTGGAGGAGGGGAGGGGGTACGGAAAAGGAAAATGTTTTGGGTGAAGGAGGGGGGTAGGGGCGGGAGTCATCGATCGCTCTCGCGTTTCCCCCGCACGCCGCCAGAGCTCAGCAGCGGACGGGAGATCCTTCGACTTCTCAGGGGGGGAAAACAGCTTCACCCTTGGGAAGCCTTCATTTTCACAGACGAGAGAGCCGAAAACCCGAAGTTCCCCCGAAGTTCATGCTTTTTTTTTCCCCCGTATCTTTTACGTAGCTGTCCTAATCAAATCAACCGTCCACAATGTTTTAAAGTATTTATAATGTAGATAACATAACCTAATTTATATAGACCTGCAAAATACGCGGATTCATTTCGTGTTATGCTAAAATTCAAATAATTATACACTAGCGCTGCTTCTGCAATTGGTTCACTGTTAATCTGGAGTAATGAGGGCCAATTAGAGACCCTCACTCAAAGAAGTGTCGAATCACAGACACTCGGTCGAGACGACTCACAAGACAGCAGCCAATGAACAGGTGGTATTTGCCCGAGTGTGTAGAGTGTAGTAGAGTCTATCCTGGAGGTCATTGTCTCCGCGAATTTTGCAGGTCTCTACTAATTGACCATTAGCATCCTTTTATCAACACCGCCATATTTATTTACAATGAACAAAAACAAAACCCCGAAGATGCACGATCGGGCGTTTGGCTCTCTCGTCTGTGAAAAGAAAGGATACCCCTTCACCCTTTGGCGGCCCACGAAGGAAAATCTTTTACCGGGTTGACTCGGGTCGGGGAAAGAAAAAAACTGTCGGGGAGAGGGGGAATCGTCGTTCTCATTTTTTTTGAACTTGAACTGTTGAAAATAATTGCGAAGAACTGCGCACGCCAAGAGCCGATTTCTTGCGTCCATGTTTTTAATCAATCTTTGCGCTTATAAAACAGTTCGCGATCAGCAACTACAAAAAAAAAAAAAAGAGTTTCGGCGCTGTAGTCATAATTCAAGATGGCGGAAAGTTTTGAAATCCAAAAATCAGCGGAAATTTCTTGAAAATAAAATGGCGGCCGTGGTATAGGTCAAGGTCGAAGGTCCCTTCCGGAGACTAACTTCTTGGCTGGTAAATGGGGAACTTAAGCTTAGGATTTTTCAAGCCTCTTGACATTTTCCGGGTAATAAAAGGGATCATTTTCCTTCAAAACAGGAATTTTTCACTCGGTAATATATTTTTTTTATTTTCCAGATTTTTTATGGATTTTTGGGAATTTTTTCCCTTAAAAAATGAAGTCATTTGGAAGAATTTAGTGTCAGTTTTGGCACAACGGAACTCACTTTCCCGGGGACCTGGAGTTAGATATTGTGATCGACCGTCCCAATTCTGTTGTTCAGTTCCCCAAAATCACTCGAGACGATTTCTCACAGCAAGTAGTCCATGGACGATCCTTTCGCCAAATTCCCTGTCGTGTTGTTGCCTCTTAATGGGCGTTAGATCAAAACATGTAAAATAATATATATATATATATATATAAATAATGCAGCCAATACTAAGCCTGTTTCAGCTGACTAAGATGTAACACATGTACATTAACTTGCTTTTCTAAAAATTAAATCCTAGATATAGTTTCAAAATTTGGATCGGGTCACCTTGCAACTTCACGCTATCATTAAAAAATTTGGACTATGCGCGACTTTAGGACAAGTTAAGTAGATCGCACGATAAGCATAGAGCACTCTTTTGTCGGAATATTACCTATAAAAAAGTAGCATGAAATATATCAAATTAGAAGCATTTTTTAAAATGTTTTCGACGTGATAATGGGTAATGATATGAAAGGATTACATTGGCAAAATAAAAGAAATCGTTTAAGTGCTTAGGAAAATAAATTTTTATAATTACTATTTGAATTTTTATTATGTGAGATTACCCAGGTATCAAAATTGAGCGTTGCATTATTCATTCAGTTCCAAACAACAGAAGGTACAGGCAACCACCGCAGAATCATCTTTACAAGTCGCTCAATGGTCCTCTCTCTCTGAGAGGCGATGGATAGGAATGCAAACAATTCCCCCCCTCCGGTTCTATCACCCAATCGTAATAGTTCTCACGTGCCCAAGTTTGTGGCCAGTAAAAATAGAGCCCCTCTTTCCCCCCTCCCAACAAGTGTACGACTTGTTGACTCACCGGTGAGATCTTCCTGACTGGCAGCTCCGTGGTTGTTACACATTTCCGTTCCGTGACTTCCGTAGAATTCACGAAATTACTCCCACCAAATTCCGTATGCCAAGAGCTAAGATGTTACAAATCAAAATGGCAACAACCAATGGTCAGTAGGTAGAAACCGGAAAAAAAAAAAAAAAAATATATATATATATATATACACACACACACACACACACCTTTGTGCTTCTTTTGCTATTGGTTCGCTGGGACCTGCAATCAAAGAAGTACCGAATCAAAAGTCACCCACTTGACAAGACTCACGAGTAGAGACCGGAAAAATTCGCGGATTCATTTCACGACAGCCTGAAATTCAAATAGTTATACCTCAGTGCTGCCTCTGCTATTGGCTCACAACTCACCTGGACGACTCTGGGCCAGTGAGAAACACTCAACCGAAGCTGTATCGAATCACAGGCCGCTACGTTGGGACACCTCCACAAGACAGCAGCCAATGAGAGGGAGACATTTGACCGAGTGTACGTAGAACTATAAAGTTCATCCTAGAGGTCATTGAACCTACGAATTTTTCCGGTTCCTACTCACGAGTCAAAAACGGGAGAAGTCTGGCCGGTTTGTACAGAGGTTCGTTGCATTTTATCCTGAAGGTCATTGAACCAACGAATTTTTATTTTCCAGTCTCTAACAATAGGTGTAGGTACACCCATCTGCGTTCACAAATATGTGGGTTTTGCAGTTCTTTCGGTACGTCTTGAGAAATGAGTGTCTCCCATTGTCTGAGAATTCCTCCAGCGAAACACGCGAACAAAGGGACAGCGGCAGAAAAAAAGGGGAAAAAAAATATTTTCTTTTCAGTTTACGGCAAGGAGAATCACACGAATGATTCCCGTTTAACTAGGGAATCTCTGTCGTTAAAGATCAGACTACTTTCGAGCGAGATTTCTCCGAGCGAATTACACACGAAACTACATCGTCGCGGTTAAGGAAAAGAAGGGAAGGGGGGGGGGGGGGGTAGGTCAACATCCATCCCGCCTCATACGAAATCACGGCCACGAACGCGCGGACTTCCCCCCTCCCTTCCCCCGCTACAACCACGAAAATGAAATAAAAAAAATAAAATTCGGCGTCATCAAGACATGCAAATCGTGTGCTTGGATGCGGGCGTTCCGTGCGATTTCGTCCGCTGAAGGGGCCCCCCGTGCGAGTGCAAGCAAGTTTTTCAATCTGCGAGCGCGCCGTCGGTGTAATTAAGCGCGGGGCCCACGCCGTGGGGGCAATCAGCTGTGCTTTCCCGCCAGGAGGGAGAGAGAGAGCGAGAGAGAGAGAGCGAGAGAGAGAGAGAGAGAGAGAGAGAGAGAGAGAGAGAGAGGTCCTCTGCACAGGGACGCCCGCGCTCTCGCTGGATGACTTGGAAATTGCGTAATAATTGCGTTATCCGTGTGCGGAGTGGCTGGGTTTGGGTGAGGGGGGGGGGGGTAGGGGAGGGACAGAGCATCGGAGAAGGGTGGTCCGAACTCAACACCCCACACCCCTGCAACCCCCCCCCCCCCCCGCGCGTCCACCCGATAATGAAATCTCGACCCCTGGCCCAGCGATGGCACAGGTCGAGTAGGAGTGTGAGAGGGTTGGGGGGGGGGGGGGGGGTGGAGGTGTCAGCGCTTGTTGACGCGTGGTAATTCTGAACAAACAAAAGGCGCAGCCTCGTGCGTCGTCAGGAAATTTTTTTTCCCACCCTCCCCCCCTTCCCCCTCCCAAATTTCCCCATTGCGGGACGAAACTGTTAGGTAGCGTTAATCATTCCGTGAAGGACCCCCCCCCCCCCCCCCTCTGGTGGACGAACTGATTCTGTAGCGACCTCCCCGGTATTTTGGAAGCCTTCAGTGACCGTCAACAAGACTTCTAGAATTTGTCTCGTTTTACGTTCTTGGAACGATTCTTGACAACCCCCTTCCCCCCCCCCTTCTCGCTCATTGGATCTCATTGGAATTAAGAAGCTCCTCCCTGATTGCCTTCACTTGCAAAAAAAAAAAAAATGAAACGTGACTCCAAAACGGGTTTAATGTCAAAACTATGACTTACGGAAAGTTTTCTGTGTTTTTACAAGTTTTATGCTTATTGCATGCATGCAGGTAAAAATATGGGCAGTATACGAGATATAAGCACCGTGTCCAGAGATGACGTGTCAGTTAAAAACTCTCGAGCCCTAAACCCCCCCCCCCCCCCCCCCCCATCCCCCGGTCTTTCAGAAAATTTCCGTGCGGGCCCGTCTTGTTAGCTGCACTTAATCATGTAATCATGCGCAATATGTCTGAAACTCCATAAAATGAAACGTCGCATATTCATTTACGTGTACAAAGACTAAAGCTGTGTAAAATCAATATATTTACCTACCTTTAGTTTATGTACTGAAACCGCAAAAAGGTGTCCTGTTGGACAATGCCGCACTCAGTTTGGGTGGATACCGCGCATGTTGTAGGACGTAGAGACATGCATATTTTGTGAAAAAGATTCCGAGAACGCTGAAAGTTAAAACACTGTAGCATCGTCTGTGTTTCGTGATTGGGGGGAGTTTCTTTCAGGTACGTGTCGATTGTTACAATCAGTAGACAGGAAAAATTCGCGGGTTCATTTCGCGATAGTCTAGAATCCAAGTGCGAGTAACTTACTGCCGCTTCAGTGATTGGAACACAGTTTGCCTGAAGGACTGTGAGCCAATGAATGACCCTCAACGTAAGAAGTATCGAATCATAAGCATCCCAGTTAGCAGGTGTCACGAGTCAGTAGCCAATGAGCTGGTGTAATATTCCCGCGTACATAGGCGATCGTGGAATCCATGCTAGAGGTCATTCAAACCGCGAATTTTTCCAGTCCCTAACAATCAGTAACTCAGAGTGTAAGCAAATGCGTCCTGAGTGGCTCGGTCAAACAAGGCGACGACTTTTCTCGCAGACGGCCGCCAATCACAAGGAAGGAACCGCTATAGTGACCGTCCACAACAAACGCCTCCCTTTTTCAGACACGTGCTTGTTTACCCATTGTTTACGACGGGACACAGAACTCCAAACGTGGAAGGAGGCGTGGTCTACACGACGTTACAGTCAGAAGGAACTCCTGAAGGAATCTTCTTTACTTCGAGACACATTCTTTCTCGTTAATTCGATTGATTAACTGTAATTCTAACAGTGTGCAACCTGAAGGTAAACTGTAGCGTATTCGCACCGCTCAGGGTCTCCAAACCACAATTGGAGACACGTCAAGAGTTTCATGAAAGGAGGGGGGGGGGGGGAGGGGGTGGGTTGGGAAACAATATCGAACCAAAGACCCTTGCCACAGGGTATCCACACATTACTCAGAAACACACAAATTAGAATTCTCGAAAACAAAAAAATCTACATTACTTAGAACCATCATAAGTTAGAACGACCATAACTTAGAAACAAGTAACTTAGAACCACACATAGACAAACCGCCTAAGCTAGAAACACGTTAACTTAGAAACACACGACGCCGAACCATACATACAACTTAGTAAAGTAGAAGCTTAGAAAAATCATAACGTAGAACCACCACAACTTGGAAACACGCAACTTAGAACTGTCATAACGTGTAGAAATACTCAGCTTGGTAGAGGCATAACTTAGATAATTATATCTCGTGTGTTTGTAAGTTATATATTTCTAAGTTGTGTTTCTGAGTTGCGTGTTTTTAAGTTGTGTGTTTATAAGTCATGTGTTTCCAAGCTATGTGTTTCCTAGCTGTGCATTTCTACGTGGTGTGTTTATAAGTTTTGCGTTTCTAAGTAGTGTATTTTTAAGTTGTGTGTGTCTAAGTTTTGTGTTTCTATGTGGCGTGTGTCCAAGTTAAGACAGCACACCTCGCGACACATCCTGGCCCTCCAGTGATCACGACCGGAGGGGGGGGGGGGGGAATCTGGTAGGGTTGGAATTGGCGACGTCCCTCATAGACGGGGTTAATTAGAAGGTCGCGCACAGGTCGACTATCATGGCGAGATCACTTCCCTCCTCCCTTCACCAACCCTCCTCCGCACTCGTCAATAATTCCCTAATTGGCGATCGGCACCCTCTGTGACAGGTGACACGTGACACGGGGACACGCAGTGTGATTACGAATTAATGTTTTGTTTCTCGCTGCAAGCAGCAGACGATTCTAGTGTTGCATCAGAAGTAATTTAATATTTCCTTTTGTGATATTTACCAAGTTGATGAAAATAATCTTTGTTTGCAAATAAACCTGCATACTTAAAAGTTACATTATATTGTTGACGTGACAACGTCTAATAAATCGATGAACGCCGGCTGCACGTACGAAAAAGTGTCCCGTTACGCACATTGTTCCGTTACGCTGTGTCCCGTTACGCTCATTGTACGCTTGCGTCGCATCTATCTCTCTTCCACTCGACTGTTTATAAAGTGAAGTGAAAAGTTAATGTGGTTTTCATTGCTTATTACAACAATTTTATTTCGGCAATAAAGGTTTATTATTCTTGCATTTTAAAAATCTGATTACTAGTATAAATTCATGCATTTATTCTTTTATTATTAAAATAAAAATTATTCAATTTTATTCATAAAGTTTGCAATCATTTCATCAATGTTTTGTTATGACGTTATCACGTCAAACTATCGTCCGTAAACCGACTTTACAGACAACCCATTTTTTTTAAAGATAGATTTTAAATTTACTAATTTAGTTTTTTCTATGTAGGGAAGGACGGGGCAAGTTGGCGATGTTAAGAGTTCACCATTTATTATAATTTAAATTTTGGAAATACGATTTCCTTCTTTCCAGACACTATTAGAATAGTCTTTTGTCGTGGTGTAACTACATGAAAAAAAATCTATATTTCTATATTATCTCAAAAAAACTGCCCTTTTAAAAATATAATGCAAATGTGCCATCTTGCCCCGTTACCGGGGCAAGATGACTTTGACTACGGGGTAAGATGACATTTTTGACACAAGTTTAAACATATTTATTCTTAGAATGCAAACTACTGTAAACTAACTAATTTAACATTGTTACATGCGTTTTTACATATAAGGCATGTTATTAAAGGCTTGGTTTGTTGAAAATTACAATTAATAGTTAACTTACATAACTAATTCAGAGTTGGTGTTTTATAAACAATAATCGCACACAAATTTTCCTCCTTCAAAGTTCGAGCAGTCCTCGTGCCACCATGTGTGGCATTTGCAACACTCGATCCAGTATTCTGATGGAGGATTGACATAAATCTCATCACACACTGGACACTGCACTTCGGATATTTGAGCTGAAGTCATGCCTGTCGAAAGTTGGAGCTTCTTGGATTTTTCTCGAGAATCGAGCTTCAGTTTCTTAGTAACAGTTCCTTTTTTGGCTTCTCTAGACTCTTGTCTTTGTTGCTTCAAACGTTCTTGTTCTATCCTCTGAGCTCTCCTCTGAACCAGAATCGCTTTCATGGGTGAGCTTGTGATGACACTTGCATTTTGCTTATGAGATTATAAAGCTCAGAAAATCAAACAAAAGTTATAAAAGAGTTGTATGTGGATACCACAAAAACCGTATAAAGCACTTGGGGCAAGATGACGAGTCGTCATCTTGCCCCAGTCAACTTGCCCCGATCAGCAATGTTATTAGTATTGGATTTTTTCGCTAGGAAAAAAAAATAAAAGGTTAACAATATATAGTGGTTAAGAAAAGTATATAGTCTAAGGTAATAATGTGTGGCATTGAATATCCAAATATCTTACCTGTTTGTCCATGAGATATTACTTCGAAGTTCTTGAAAATTACAATACGTCAGACCAAATGTACGAACATCATCTAACAAACAACTAAATGGTGGCAGCGGCTTCACTGTGCGATTCTTTAGTGCCCACCAGTGTGGAGCGCTAGTAGTGTCTGTTAGGTGGTGCTATCTAGTGCCATGACGTGGAAATAAGTCATTCGTCATCTTGCCCCGCTCGTCAACTTGCCCCGTCCTCCCCTATGTTGTTTTCATTTACACAAAATACAAACGTTTTGAGTAATATCAAACTAACATAGTTGCTTTTTGTGTTGGTTCTGATGTGAAATAAAGTTGGTTTAAGATTGTATTGCACATGGAAACCTTAAGATGTCTCAGTGATATTAGGCCCGTTATCGGCTCGCTACTCTCTGGCGACCAAAAAAAAATATAGTTCTTCTGAGTGTGTTCTCGCTAGCTCATCGAGTGACATTAATAACTCTCGCTCACTAAATCACAATACATTTTAGTAGGAGTTCATTTATTAATCCATGAAACACGTTGTTTTTTTTTTAGTAATATTTATTGAAGTGAAACTTCTTTACAGCTTCTTCAAGTCGAGATAACGTCATAAGAGTAGTGAGTCAGTCAACTGTATTACAATGGTGAAACTTCAGTGCGAATCTCCATTCTATACCTACCTTACAAGCTATAAAATTACTTTCCGAAAACACGCATGCATTTTAAGACACTTGTATACCCATGCACTCGCCTGTAAGCTTGTATTTAGAAGCAAACCTGTACACGTGTTATAAATACTTACGTACCCTACAAATTTTTCACTTCTAACGCGTGTTAATGGCCACACAAAAATGTTTGCTTCCACTTAAAAATACACAATCTCATAAATTTACTAAAATAAATAAATATATATACATCATACATCGTATATCTATTAGTGTCGCTTAGACTGTACTTCCTGAAATAGATTTTCTTCTTCACTCTAGTTGGCAAAGTTTTGCGGGCTTCGTCAGGGAGTTTCATTACTCACTCCAAGAATCGAACCTGACCCAATCTCCTTCACCGATGAAGGGCCATTTTAGAAAAAAAAAATTCTCTTCCTGAACTTTCGAGACTAAAGTTTTCAAAAACATATTAGAGAGAAACTCAACTTTCCAATTCCTTTTAAATTTTACAAGCCTCTAAACTTTTACATTATTTTCGAACCCTTCCTCAAGATATAAAAATAAGTTAATGGAGTATAAAGAGGAAGAGAACGGAAAATTTACCCAATACAAAATCTCTCGCCGCGTGATATCAATAAAATTTATTTTACCCTGCTGTTTTTGTCGTAGACATGGCAAAACTGTTTCAGGCAACAGGATAAATAAAAAAAAAAGCATTTAGGGAGCAAACGAAACTAAAAAAGCAGTTAAGTTGTTTTGTATTCAAGATATCTAAATTCAGTAAGGAAACAAAATGAGGTAACAATTCTTAGTAATGTGGCTAGCACATTTTATACCAGGGCCAATATTTTCCTCGCTCCATTGTTGTGTCCTATAGGCCCTACATAATATCACAATAAACATTTCGGTGACGTTTCTTTCACGAGAATTTTTATTTTTATTTTCCAAGATAATTAATTAATATAAATTCAATTACTGAAATTCAAATAAAACTTTAATTTTTTAAATATTATTTTCTTTGGATCTGACAAGACATGTTTTCAAAGAGCCTTTATAAAATACATTTCTTAAACTGTATAAGGATGTGATAAATATCAAATTTCCACAAAGTGGAACAAATAATTATGTTTAGGATGGCGCAATTATTTTTAGAAAAAAATTTGTCTAATTATTTCTTTAAATTTTAAATTTTATCGTTCTTTTGATGAATGAAATAAACTTAAAGTGACTTTTTTGTATCAGTTTTAAATACATCCTATGGACAGTGAAGAGTAAAATAGTGCATACACAAGTCTTTCTTAGACTAAGATTGCCTCGTAAATGTGGGCTGTAATAAAAAGTAACCCTAGGTAAAAACATTGTCCGCGGGCTGCTAAAAATCAATCTGGCTGGTCACAAACAGCCAGGGCAAAATGTTTCCAAAAGGCCTTCATAACGTGTATCATACGATATTTGACTATGCAGTCTGTGTGGAAACTCACGTGAAATATTTCGGATGAGTTTCCGGACAACCTGTAAAGCAATAAATAGAAAATCTTTGCGTTCTCCAATCACACCTAAGAATCACAACGAGTACGGATTACAGTTTGTTTGGAGATAATTAGCACCATTCTTAATCTATATGTTTGTTATTTATTTAAAATGGGCAGATAGAATCTGTGAAAAAGTCAACAAAAGTTTTTTTAAAATCAAAACCTATACTTTAACGCGGCTTACCAAGGATACACCCAGCTACTGATTTAAAAAAAAAATGTCTTGAGAAGTATTGATACGCTAAAAATTAAATTTAATGTGTAAAAAACCGTTTTAAAAAGAAAAAAAATGAGAAAACTTTCAACATCCATTTCAAGAATTTTTAATTTAATATAATTCTTAATAGAAGGCCTTAAAATTTGTTTTTGGATCTTATAAAATTTCTTCGAAAAGTGGAAATATGGTCAGTGCAACTTCAAAATTCTTGCGTTTACGCATCCTATATTTTAATATGAAGTGTTACGAAAACTTTCAAAGATGCATATGTGTGTGTGTAAACCTACGGTTTTCATTTCGTCACACTAATGATATTTTACGTCTTAAAATATCGCTCAATGAAAACAAAGCATGGTTTTAATTAAATTATTTAGAACTTAAGCTTTTTTGTTCATAAAAAAAATGTTATATATTTTATAAGCCGGAAAATAGAATTTTTTTCTACTGTTAGACAGTTAAAAGTTGTAGGGTTGGCTTGCGACTTGCGTGCTTAAGATACTTTAGTTAGTTGCGTGTTGCGTCTTCGTGATCTTTAGCCTTTCTCGCTAAGTTTATAAACCCAACCTTAAGGCTCGTTCTCACACGCCATGTTGATTTTTTTATTTTGTTTTTTGTAGTTACATTTTTTAAGGGATATTTCTAAAATATCAGCCCGAAACCTACCCTGCAATTTTTTTTATCAATATTGTAAAAAAGTCGCGCAAATGATGATTCATACGAATACTTGTGCGCCATCTTACGGTCATGTCACACTAAGTCTGGTATTCCAAGACACACAAAAATAACGGTTTAGGTGTTGAATGTGCTACACCTGTGACCTAACCGTAATCCCGGTGCACGATGGGACACGGCCAGTGCCTTATTTTTAGGGAACGGAATTTTGGTGTCCTATCCGTTGCCGATCTGTTGCCCAAATTTCGCGCATGCGCAGAGCTCACTTGTCCGTTTGATTTCGTCCAGATGGCTGACCCACGTCTGGCGTCATTAACTTGTATATAGTCATTTTTGTGGTCATTTGGGGTACGTACAAAGTGTGTCTGTGTGCCAAATGAAGCTTTATGGTAGCTAAACTATCCTGGAATAAGTTTCGTACACTTTAATGGTAACAAGAATAAATTATCACAACTTTAAAAAAAGTATCTGAAAAATTAGAACAGAGGTTCGATTTTGGTGCACCGCTGCTGTCGTCTCTAGTATTTTGCCGTAAAAGTTGTATCAATGGATGCGAAAAGTCCGCTAGAATGCGTTGAAACCAGTTTCTAGCCTCGCGCAGGGCACCGTTTATTGAAACTGTTGCCGATTTGTTTCCTTGTTGGGACTCGAGTTTGGACACGTTCTGGAATACGGCCCGCGAGTTAGGTTACGGTTGCGCTCCCAACAAGGCAGTGCTTATTCGCCACCTCAGCCGAACGACTTGGAATACCGTTCTAAGAGAACGTCTGTTAAAAATACTTATGACAGAACATCAAGTGCAAGGGAGGTATCAGCTGGAATTTTCGAAAAGTAGCCCTTAAATAAATGTATGGACAAGAAAGAAGAAAAGAAATAAATGATACACAGCGTGTGAGACCGAATATTGAGAAACTACGGCGTCCCACGCTAATAAAGTTGGGTGTGTCACGAAGTGCAAATTGTTCTCCAGTCACCCAAGAGGTGTGATTACAGCGCCAGGTACCTATAGATTATTGGTTACCTATAAATTCTTGGGTATCTAAGGATTCTTGGTTACCTATAGATTCTTGGGTACCTAGAGATTCTTGGGTTGCCTATAGATTTTTGAGTATCTTTAGATTCTTGGTTACCTATAGATTCTTGGGTATCTATAGGTTCTTGGGTATCTTTAGTTTATTGGTTACCTATAGATTCCTGGGTACCTATAGATTCTTGGGTATATTTATATTCTTGGGTACCTATAGATTCTTGGGTTGCCTATAGATTCTTGGATGCCTATAGATTCTTGGGTATCTGTAGATTCTTGGTTACCTGTAGATTCTTGGGTACCTCTAGATTCTTGGGTATCTTTAGATTCTTGGGTACCTATAGATTCTTGGTTACCTATAGACACTGGCCAAGTCATGATGGTAACCAGCGTCGGGCCAACTAGATTTTCTTTGAACCTCTCCTACCTCCCTTAAAATGTTAAGGGTCGTTCATGGAAAGTGTAAGTGGTAGCTGTCGCAGGGTAGCCATGTCATCAACATGACCGGTAACTAACTCTAAAGACATCACACAAATCATTTATCAGAATGACGTAACAGTTTGTAAGTTGTTCGCTTATGCGAAGGCAACAAAAAAAAAACATTATCGCAGGTTAAACAAATTGCAACGTAACAAATTTGGGACGAAATATATTTTAAGGTAACATAAAAAAAATGTATAGCTTTTTGAAAAGGTTTTCCTCCACTTTCATCAAAAAAATATTTTCTGACCGATGAGAAGACAGAAATTTTGGAATTTCACATCAGTCGGTGAGCGGCGCCGGGCCCGAGTTGTGCTAATTACCGCGGGTAATTAAATGCCGCGGCGGGCAATTAAGAAGGGCAACAACACAGCGCGGCCTGTAATTAGCAATCACGCGACCCGCGGCCCGAAGAGCGCGACGAACAGCATTGTTATTCCGGAGGTGTGACGTCACAGGCGCGGCGCCATGTTGGGTGGTCAGCGGCAGTCAATTACTGCGTCGGCGCGCAGGGAACACGCGCTAGCCAGGAGGGCGGTCATAACAGGGAAACCTTCTTTTCACAGACGAGATAGCCAAACGCCCGATTGTGCATCTTCGGAGGGGGGGGGGGATTGGTTCATTGTAACTCATGATAACTAGGGGGCAGGAAATTTTCGCGAAAAAATCTGAACGCCTACTAGACTGCAACAAGGTATACCCACACCAGCGGTTTCTTCCTTGTGATTGGCGGTCGTCTGCGAGAGAAGTCGTTGCCTTGTTTGCACGAGCCACTAAGGACGAGTTTGCTTCCACACTGAATTAGTGTGATTCGTTGTTGTAACAATTGACATGCACCTCAAAGTAACTCACCCAATCACGAAACACAGACGATGCTACAGTGTTTTAACTTCCAGCTACTCTCGGGATCTTTTCGCGAAATTTTCATGGCCCTAATGATAACTAATGGTTAGAGACAGGAAAAATTCGCGGGTTTAATGACCTCCAGGATAGACTCCAATATCCTCTACACACTCGGGAAAATGCCAACTGTTCATTGGCTGCTGACTTTTGAGTCTTCCCGTCTGGGTGGCCTGTGATTCGACACTTCTATCAGTGAGGGTCTCTAATTGGCCCTCAGTCCTCCAGTTCAACAGTGAACCAATGACAGAAGCAGCACTAAGGTATAATGATTTGAATTTTAGCATAACATGAAATGAACCCGCGAATTTTGCAGGTCTCTACTAATGGTAAATTAGGTTAGGTTAGGTTAGCTACATCATAAATACTTTAAAACATTGTGAATGGTTGGTTATATTAGGTAAGTATAGCTACATTAAATATACTGTGAAATCATGTAAACGGTTTCCTAGCCCTGGATAGCTACATATTAAAAAGTTATATGCTAAGCAACCATAAAATTATTTTACAGTATTTTTAATGTAGCTGTACATACCTAATATAACCAACCATCCACAATGTTTTAAAGTATTTATAATGTAGCTAACCTATCCTAATCGACCGCAAAATTTTAATGCCACACCGGTTGATACAATGGGATAGAACGGGGAAAAAAAAGCGAGCATGAACTTCGGGGAGCTTCGGGTGTGGCTCTCTTGTCTGTGAAATGAAGGATTCCCGATAACAAGGCACTTGGCAGCACAACCTGCGGAAAGTGCACGGTAGTCGACAACCCCTTCCGAAACTTATTTTGTTCCGCCCTATCTTTCGGAATCACGCTGACTTATGCAATAATGTCGCAACTAATGTCCCGAAACAAGACAGACGCATGCTCAAAATGTACATTACGTCCACAAAAAAAAAGGGGGGGTTGTCTGCAATTTCGGTTAACGGACGATAATTTTACGTGATAACGTGATAAGAAAACATTGATGAAAAATTGCATACTGTTTCAAATTTCAAATATTATTTACAGTTTTTGCAAATTTAATATAAATAATTTGTTTAAATATAATCACGAATAATTAGTTAAAGAAATAAACTGAAATCAAATCTATATCAATACATTGTTAATTTGAAATGACGAAATTGGACAAATAAATCAAATTTTTTAAATTACCGCTTTAAAAAAAAAATCGCCTTAACCTTTTTGATATTATAGAATATTTTATCGCACTGTGGTTAGCCGGTTCTTGCACGCTCGGCTCAGGCGGAAAGTGACAATGAGTCTTGCTTAGAGACCCGAAAAATTCGCGGTTTCAATGACCTCCAGGATAGACTCCATTATCCTCTACACACTCGGGCAAATGCCAACTGTTCATTGGCTGCTGACTTGTGAGTCGTCTCGACTGGGTGGCCTGTGATTCGACACTTCTATGAGTGAGGGTCTGTAATTGGCCCTCAGTCCTCCAGATTATTAACAGTAAACCAATGACAAAAGCAGCACTGAGGTATAATTATTTGAATTTTAGCATAACACGAAATGAACCCGCGAATTTCCCGGGTCTCTAGTCATGCTTTTTCGTGCGTGCAGCCGGCGTTCATCGAATTATAAGACGTTATCACGTCAAAAGGAACGTATTGGTTATGAATTTTTAATAGAAGGTATCAAGTGTTAGCGTTGTAGAGAGTTGGTTTAAGGTCACAATTAAAGATCAACTCAATAAATAGTTTTTAGATAAGCGCATGCACGAGTATGTATGTACTGCTTTTTGTTGCTTTTCTCGCTCGCAGCGCGAAATAATGGATCATTTAACCAATTGGTAGGGACCGGAAAAATTCGCGGGTTCAATGACCTGCAGGATGAACTCCATAGTTCTACGTACACTCGGTCAAATGTCACCCACTCATTGGCTGCTGTGTTTTGAGACGTCCCAACGTAGCAGCCTCTGATTCGATACAGCTTTGGCCGGGTGTTTCTAATTGGCCCAGAGTCATCCAGGTGAGTTGTGAGCCAATAGCAGAGGCAGCACTGAGGTATAACTATTAGTATTTTTGCCTATCGCGAAATGATTTCGCGAATTTTTCCGGTCTCTACCAATTGGTAGAGAGTGAACCTGCCCTCCCCCATTTGGGATCCCCTTGTACGAGAGCTGTTTGAACGTCGGAAGTCCCTGATTGTGGGATTGGATCTTGATGGTCCAGACGTCATAGCTAGAGACCGGGAAAATTCGCGGATTCATTTCACGACAGCCTGAAATTCAAATAGTTATACCTCAGTGCTGCCTCTGCTATTGGCTCACAACTCACCTGGACGACTCTGGGCCAATGAGAAAACCTCAACTGAAGCTGTATCGAATCACACGCCACTACGTTGGGACACCTTCACAAGACAGTAGCCAATGAGAGGGTGACATTTGACCGAGTGTACGTAGAACTATTAAGTCCATCCTAGAGGTCATTGAACCCGCGAATTTTTCCGGTCCCTAGACATAGCTTTTTTTTTTCCGCTGGCCTCCACGTACACCCGACCTAACGCCATGCGATATTTCCGTTTGAGGCTTTGTAAAAGATTCATGTCTACGTTCCGCCGCTAACCTAATGATTCGCCAGAGTTGAGACAATGAATTTCAGAAAACTATTGCTTCCATTACCCCGGACGTGTCAACAAAAGTGTGGGACGAATTGTACTTTATGTTGGATGTGCGTAGTATAACTAAAGGTGCACATATTGAACATTTGTAAGAAAAACTAGGTTTAATCATCTTAAATTTGTGGTAAGATATTTTGTTAATAGTCTAATTTAAACAATTATAATATACCATTGAATTTGGAAAATAACTTAATGGACATGCTGTATTTTTCTGTGACTACAACGTGTTCTAAATTACCTTTTCCTTGTATAAGAAAAACATTATACAGACACTTACTAAGCTTCGATAATCAGGTTTAGCTATAGTGTAAACACCTATTGAAAACTTTATGTCAATGCTGTGAACAGTTAAATCTTCCGATTTATTTATTGACAAAAATTTTAGGCATTCTAGAGCTTCTGACGTTGTGTTTGGGATCAATTTCAGAAATTTCAGTAGGGCGCAAAACCTTTAGTGATTGTTACGCGATTCCCAACGGATCATTTTAGAGATTTTGGATATTCGAAATGCAACATTGAAATTAATGGTTAACTTTTCCATCATTTTCGGGGTTTAAGAAGGAAGACATACCTATATTTAAAAAAAACATATTTCGAAATTTCAAACTATTTGAAATTAAAACGTAAGACTGAGTAATGATTATATGAAATTGTACCCAGCTCTATATAAATGTTGTTTTTATAAATAAGATACTGTCATTTTTAAATATGAAATTTTATCAAACATAGAAGCTACAAGTACAAACTTATAAATCAGTTTTTTGTACATTCAAATATTTAGCTAATTACTTAATGGGTGCAGGAAGATCAAACTGTTAATTATTTTAATGGACGAAATTAACTAAAATAAATTGTGGTCCACAGAAGTGTTTACTTTTGCACGGTCTCTCTACGTGCGTAAACAAAACACTGTCCAGTGAACGTTTGGAGCCGGCCACAAGTTTGTAAAATATACGAAGTGGTAGAGAATTCTCAGTGCCCATACGAAAAAGTAGGCCCCCCTACCATAGTTGATGAAGTTATAATGTTGCTGGAAACATCATATCGGACTTCCTGTGAACCACGGAGTGTGAAGCAATACCTGAAACACAGTGTAACGCACTTCAACGTCATCCCTTCTATTTTGCTCTACACTATTTTTGTAGCGCATTCATCATAGCAAGTTATCTGAAGCGAAGTCTGTACATATCGGCTGTCTTTTGATTCGTAACTTAATTCTTGCAATAGCGTCCTCTCCAATGTATTATTATAATAAAAAACCTACAAATAGATATATAGATTTTAAAAAAGGCCTTTTTATAATGTGCCTTTAATATATTAAACTTTCGGTAGCTCATGTGTATATTATATGCTATTTTTTTGTTATTTTCATATTTGTACTGAGATGTTAATTCAGTTTTTATTAAAAATGTCTTTGTGACAATTTTTGGTACTTCTAGGCTATAATATTCATCAGGTTTATTTTGCATGTACTTAGTTAGTAAATATGTATGTGGTTAAGTGTAAGACAAGACGGTACGCCTTAACGTCGCCACTAAAAAAGGCAATAAATAAATAAACAAATTGAGATAAGACAACGATGTTACCAAAGACGTACGCTGTAAATTTCTTTGTAAATGGAGCAGAATTACTAATGTTATAAATTACAGATATTTTTTAATTCGTAGGTACATTTACATGAAAACAACTGGATCACTACAAAAAGTGTTCGGAGTAATACTGGGTTCATAATCTTCCCCATGCATTTATGCTTTGTGTTGAAACACTATCTTCAATAAGTTATTTGTAAACCGTTCCCTGAATAGCTTTCCAGTATTAACTGCGCAAATTAATAAGCATGATAAAGAAATAAGGTCCAATTAATGAATATTCGATTATCTACTCCATGGTTTGAAAAAAAATATGCGTCAATGAACCATCAATTAAAATATAAGATAAAATACCAATACTTTGTATTATCTCAAGAAGCATATTTCATATAGCCTATATAAAAATAAATGTGTTGTACAAAGTTAAAATATCTTTCCTAACCAGCCATCATAATGAGATGCCACGTAATTTTTCAAAGACATTCATGGGCTTAAAGGGAGAGGAGGATATAGGAACATATCTCCCCCCCCCCCTCCTTCATAAAAGCAGAAATTTCGAAGAAAAGAGATAATATTCTCCTTCGAAAACGTATGAGAAACATTTTTTTTTCCTTATCGTTTACTTTCTGTCCTAAATTTTACATAAACTATCAATTTCTAGGCTCCAAAAATAAAAACAAAAAGTGTTTAAAAATCCGTTAAGTGCTGCTAATACAATTTTCCAGCCGATGCTTCCACTCCTCTCACTAATTCTTCGAAATAAATTCTTGGCTACGCCTGTGATGAATTTATTCAAGTGCATAGTGACCAGATATACAGCACCTCGCTTGCGTATCCGAAATCTACCGTCACTCTAAGTTTAAAAGGTCGCTTGTTAAAAAATTCAATTTTCGCGTTTATGACTGTTGCTCGTGAAATTATGTGATCCACACCTGGTGGCAAAATCTCTCGTGTCATCCGCTGATCTAATGAAAGAAACAAACCCAAAGTCAGAAGATTCTATGTTTTTTTTTTTTTTTTTTTTTTTTTTCGTAGTTGATAATTGTAACTGCAAATGGCATTATGTCACTGTTAGACGTACGACAATTTGTAATACACTGTTGGAAATTACAGTAAATTAACGGACTTTCCAACGAAGGACTTAACTCAAATAAACGAAGAGTTTTTCGTAATTTCGAATAACTGAATCTTCGCAGAAACTACTCTGTATTTCGACTCCCGAGTTGTATATTTCTTTCAAAACAAAGGCGAACACAAATTGTGACAAAAAAAAAAGAGTGCTCTTAATGCAGACTTAACCAGTTTTATTTTTAAATGCTTTTGTTAATATACCAGGAATATTCTTTTGGATTCACGTTCGAAGTAAGCGAACTCGGGTGTCCGAAACTTCGAGAAGATGGCCGTTAACTTACGAATATTCTTCACAGAGAAACTGAGTAGTAGGAACGTACACACGGTTTTGTTTTCAGATCCTTTTCCTTTTGCTGTTTTGGGAGTTAATTAATATGTTTTTATTTATATGGAGCGGAGGAAGGATTATCTCCCTCCCTCCCCCTCACTTTTTCCCTCCTTGTGTGATACTTGCCCCCCCTTTTTTTTCTCGTTGGATAAAACACGCGGTGGCGCGTAACACATACGTCACGTCGTTGTCTCCTGCGAATCCCTCGCAGACCCGACTCTGACTTTATCAGCCCGCGGGAGCTTAGCATCCGGATTAGGCTGGTTCGGGCGGCTGCAGCATCCTTAATTCACTTATTACACGTCTTACCGCCTTCTTGTGGCCTCTTACCCTCCCCCTGGCATCCTCCAGCGACGAGCCTCTATCTGCTGCAATCACACACTTCCCCCCCCCCCTCCCCCTCACCCCGAGGTGCCCGCCCTCCAGAGCTACTGCTGTCCAGTTAAGTAATTGGGTGGGATGTTCGGCTTCACTTAGTGCTCGCTCGCTTCTCCTCCCCTCCGCTTTTCTCTCTCCCTTCTTCCTCCGTGGCTTCACCTCTCTTCGCTTCGAGCCCGAGCTTTATCCTCCTGCTTCTCTCTTTCTCCACTCTCTCCTCCGGTGGAGAGGGTCTTTCCTCCTTCTTCGCGGGTCTGCAGGCGTGTGCGTGTACACGGAACAGCAACGTCCGCGTGAGATCACAGGTATTTGCAACTTTTCCACGGCATCGTTACCACAAAATAACATACGATCCAATTTTCATTTAATTTCATTTTAATCACGCTTTGTCATTTCCTAAGAGTTTATTTATTTATTATTTTTTACTTTAACATAAATCTTTTTTTGGTAAGAATCTTAAGTCCTTATTATGGTACATATTAATAAATAATTTTTATATTATAACATATAACTAGAGACAGGAAAAATTCGCGGGTTCATTTCGCGATGGACTAGCATCCAAGTGCGTGTAACTTATTGCCGCTTCAGTGATTGGAACACAGTTTGCCCTGAAGGACTCTGAGCCAATGAATGACCCTCAACGTAAGAAGTATCGAATCATAAGCATCCCAGTTAGCAGGTGTCACGAGTCAGTAGCCAATGAGCTGGTGTAATATTCCCGCGTACATAGAGGATCGTCGAGTCCATCCTAGAGGTCATTCAAACCGCGAATTTTTCCAGTCCCTACATATAACTCCAAAAAAAAAATTTTTTTTTTTTTTCATTGACTAGAATGTAGGCTACACACATTCAAGTTTGATAAATTCATATATCATTAAGATATAAATTGTCCATTCAAGTTGACGAACAGACACTGAAAGTGTTAATCTGCTCCGAATACACATGTATTTATTATTTTGTTTCTCAAGAGAGGTAATCGTTAGAGACCTGTAAAATTCGCGGATTCATTTCGCGATAGGATAGAGTCCAAATACTTTTGACATTATTTTGCTTCAGTGATTGGGCCAGAGTTTATCTGAAGGACTCTGGGCCAATGAAAAAATCTTTAACAGAAGAATTAGCGAATCACGATCATTCCAGTCAACAGGTGTTAAGAGTCGGTAACCAATCAGCAGATGTAATTTGCACGAGTGCATAGATGATCGTGGAGTCTATCCTATAGGTATTTGAAATCGCGAATTTTTCTGGTCTCTAATCATTAGGACCGGAAAAATTCGCGGATTCAATGACCTCTAGGATAGCCTCCATTACCCTCTGCACTTCTCAAGTAAACATGCGTGTTCATTGGTTACTAAATTTTGAGTCGTCTCCACTGGGTAGCTTGTGATTCGACGCTTCTTTGTTCGATAGTCTCTCATTGGCCCAGAGAACTCCAGTTAAACCGCGAGCCAATAGCAGAACCAGCAGAATTAATTATGCATATGTTTGAATTTCAGCCTATCACGAAATGAATCCGCGAATTATTCCGGTCTCTATACACCATTAGGATGTAAATTGTCCATTCAAGTTGACGAACAGACACTGAAAGTGTTAATCTGCTCCGACTACACATGTAAAAATTTTTGTTTTGTTTTGCAACAGATGCGATCGTTTTTATTTGCGAGTGATCGAGCCGGTGATCGAACCCGACGATCGACTTCATCGCCGACAGCGCGCCGCGGTTATCGCGGCCGGGGGCTTGCCGTTAAACACCCGCGAAACGTTGTCGCAGCGACGCGTCGATATTGTTCACTTAAAGTACGGTCAACACGCTACCCGCGTGTCTCCCCTTCAATTCAAACTGCACTTCATGCGCCGTCCCCGCTAGCGCGGGAGCACCCGGAATAGGTTTGGGAGCGCACAGAGGTGGACACTGTGCGCGTAATTTATAATACAACCCAATTATCCGTCGATTGTGAACCCGATTGGGGGGGAGGGGGGGGGGCGGGGGGCTTTTGTGTTTACCTCGCGGCGCGAAACAGCAGTTTCGAGAGGGGATGAGAAAAGGCTGTTTGGTTGGGGGGGGGGGGGGGGGTCGTGTTTGTTTCGGTGGTAAATTGGTTTATCTTTTAGAGCATTACCCTGATAAACCGACAACACACACGGATGGTGGGCGGTAAGGGGGGAGGGGTTTCCCGCGATTTCAGGGACGCGCAGCACATCGGGAGGCCGTTGCATTTAAACCCTTCAACCCCCCCTCCCCCCCTCCATCGCACCCTTATCCTCCCCTCCTCGCGTGGAAGTCATTACGAGAATCCGCCGCTCCCATTGGTCGGGTTTTTAGGGATGGACATTTCTGAAACGGGCGCGCCAATCGTTTTTTTCGCCCGAGCGCAAATTCGCGACGAGGAAGAATAAAATAAAGGTGCATGTACGCAACATATTGTCCCCCCTTTTTTTTATAGTCGACCGCTCAAATTACTTATGTACTTCCCGGAAAATTCCCAGACCCCCAGACACCCCAGAGAAATAAACCCCAGCAAGGAAAAAAAACCCGGAGAAACACCACCAATTACTGCGAAAGCGTGTTTATTGTTCCACCCGGTGATATTTTTCGATATTAAATTTTTTTTATAGCGATTGCGCGGCGGTCTGGCGATGCGTTGCAATTAATTCGCCGAGTAAAGTCTGGCGGTTCGTGAATGAATTTAAAAAAATAAATAAAAATTTGTATTCCCCCGTTGGCGACTTGATCTGTCCGGTTCATAAAATAAAAAAATATATATATATATTACATCGTTTGTTTGGTAATTTTTTCGCATTTCTGTGTTTTGCAAAAAACACCGCACCACTCTGTTGGATTAAAAAAATATTTCAAAAGTATTCATTTTTTTATGTTTTCTGGTGCTTCAGTACCGACATTTTTACTAGATTCAACATAGTATCTTGGACATGCGCCATTGCTCAGTTACGGCGGTTAGCAAAGAAAAAAAAATGCGAGCGAGTATTTCAGTACTCGATAGATAAGTGTAACATCTAAAACTGCGGTAACGAGAAAATTCACCCGCAGATGTAATGGCAGCACGAAACCACGCATTAGAAACGACTTCGATAAATGCTCGGCTTTGGACCTGATTTTCGACAAGGAATTTCACTAAAATACTGCTCATCTTGTTATAATTCACTAAACAATTAATACTATGGCATTATAAAATATTAATTGAAACCTGTTTAAAAGATCATAATTTAACACTAATTAGGACTATATAGGTTTCTATATTTGTTTTATTGCTTTAAGGACTGAAATCAGTACTCAATCTCTTAATACTACCTGCAAAAAAAAATCTTAACCTTACTGAGCTGATTCAACATTATTATATAGGTAATATTATTTAATTATAATCTTATTAAAAAGTAAAAAAAAAAAAACAGTGACGAAAATTAAACCATACTACTTGAGATAACCCTATACTAGCTCTACCGCTGAACTAATGAGCCTGTTGAACTGTGAAAATATGTATAGTTATTGTATAATGCGAGTTTTCTTATTTTTTTTAAACTTTACTTTTTACTATGACTATTTTAGTTTATCAAATACATTACAGGGTAGTCTCGCTATCAGAAAGTTTAATTTCGCACACCAATGCGTTTGGTGTATACAATAATTTTTACGAAAGTGACTATATACGGGTTTATATTTCTACACGTGTATCCGCTATCTTTCTGTCACATTTCCGTTCATCGCATTCCGTTCCATTTTTTTTTCCAGGAAATCGCTCCTACCAAAAGCCGCACACCGAGAGCTAAGATGTTTTACACATGCGTGTCAGTGAGGCGGGATGATAAGTGCGACGCTCGCTGGTGCTTCTAGCGCGGTGTCTGGCTCTGGACTGGCGCGCAGTCTTCTCGTCGTGCGCAGGACAACTATGAGATCTGAGTGGTGACCGTAACATTAAATGGCCGAGAAGTGAAGATAAAGATGCCCTTAAGTGCTTTCAAGAATCTGTACCAGTTGTTTTACGCCTAAAAATTACTCCGAAAACATGCATTTCAGCCATTCTTAACTCTTCTAAAATTACAGTTTAAAAACTTAATCTGAAATCAAAAGTACTTTTTGGCCTTCAGCAAACTCTTGAATGATTTTCGTAAGCAGACCCCACTCGGATATCTCGAGTAGTTTTGAAATTGCGTTGTTTTTCCTGAAGCTCTTCGCACCGTGTGTGTGTGCCCGGGTAATAAAAAGGTGAATTTGTAGACTTTTTCAACTGTTTAACTTTCACGGAATGAAAAATATATGCAACCCATACTTTTTGCATAATTTGCTGCCAAAGGTACATTTTTAACGTTTTTGGATTGTACAAATATGGACAATTTAATTTATCGCAGAACTGATGAAACCTTTTTAGGTTTAACTGCAATGTCTCTGGCTACTTCAAGAAATGGTTTGAATTTCTTTCAGAAAATACTAATTAATTTTACCTGGCATTTCAAAATTCTCGAATTTGTTACGATTTTGACAGACAAGTATCATGAAATGATATTTTGTGATAGAAAAGCAAACCATATCATGAAGTAGCCAGTGGCATTGCAGTAAAAACCTAAAAAGTTTCAGTTAAATGTAATAAATTAAATTCTCCTTATTTGTACAACCCAAAAAAAATGTAACTTTGGCAGTTAATTATACAAAAATGTATGCGCTGTATGTATTTTTTATTTAGTGAAAATTAAACAATTGAAAAAGTCTAAAAGTTGATCAGTGATTAATCCCTACTTATATTATAAATGTGAATGTAAGTTTGTTTGTTACGCTTTCACGCGAAAACTACTTAACCGATAATCATGAAACTTTGTACAAATTTTCTTGGAGGTATTAGAAGTAACATAGGATAATTTTTATTGAAAAAGAAAAATATTTTTTACGAAAGATAAAAAAAATGTTTGTCAAAAAAATCTCAAAATCTAGCTAGTTTAACGCCATCTAGCATTACAGTTATGAAGTTCCAACCCTGGGTACTGGAATACCGTTGCACTGTATTATCGACGGTCGAAATTCAAAATTCAAATTTATTATATTCTTTGTTACAGAGAAATATATTTTTATTGATTCATTTCTATTGTAATGATCTCTGATACTTATTTAATGGCTTCAATGCGAGCGAAGCCGCGGGTAAAAGCTAGTATAAACTTTGAATATATATACTGTATAGAAGTCGCGAGTGGATAGGATTTACTCTACGTTTTTCAGAAGCGTATGATGAGCAGCTTGGGAACTTCACCGCTGCAGTGCGCTGCCGTAACGCCCTGTATCGTCTTAGTTGTTATTTACACGTTAGAGCGCAGCTCTGTCGCCCGCTGTCATTCCCCGCACCCCCCACCATTCATTAGCTGCAGCTCAAGTTCGTTCAACGGGAGGGGGGAAGGGGTGTTTGAAGAGTTCGACACTTGTCCGCTAGGGACCACCACAAGTCGATGCCGTAGAGATGGTGGCGATTGCGGCGGTGAATTAACCAACTACCTCAAAACCGTATTAGAAATTTTAACCTGGGCTGGCGACTTCTATACAATATATATATTCAAAGGTATAAATGTAAAATCATGACCTGAAATGGAAGGCTCCCTCCGGTATCCTGCGCAGAGCGGTGATGTGTAGGGAGGCAGCAGCGGAGACAATAGTGCCCCTTTCGTCCCCCGCGTGGCCATGGGTGTCGGAAGGGTCTATGGGTTGCCCTAAGGAGGGGGGGGGGGGTTGGGGAGGCGCAGGTGTCACCCGGCTTACATTACGACCTCCGCGAAATTGCACTTCGCCGGGAACCATATAGGCGACGAAGGGCCAGAGATAGCGCGCCGCTCTCTTAACGGAACAAGGGCCGCTTGGAGTGGAGGGCGAAGGTGAACCCTCCCCCCCCCCTTCACCTTGTCGTCGTCGCGTCCATCTCTCCACCAGAGGACGCCGCATAAAACCTCGGCGGCGGAACACACACTGGAGGTAAATTGTTACATAAAACAAAAAAAGCGAGCCAGAAGCTGGCTCCAAATCCAGGCTATAGCAGATGATTTTTGTTCTCACTTGATTTGGGGGGTTTTCTGATCTCCTGTTAAAAAACACGGACATCGATGGGAAAAAGGAAAAAAAAAAAATTTAAATTTTTTATATCGATCTTTTTTTAACTTAAAGTGCTGGTCAATAACTATTTCAATTCATGTTTTCTCGTATTAGGAAAAAAAATAAAAATAAAAACTTTCAAAGGTTTTATTGCCACGTCTTGTGATGCGATCATACCGGAAATTTTATCCGTCGATAATTGATCAGGGACGAACATCAAAATATCCTAGGTTAGGTAAAACAGCAAAACCATCGTCGAAATTTAAGTCCCAGGTTGAGTTTGAAAATGTTGAAAATTTTTTTTTTTTTTTTTTTCAAAATTTCCCGGAGGAAAGCCGGGCGAACTACAGAATGCCGAGTGATTAATATCCGCAAGTAGTGTTTTTGCCTACATTTATTGATGCGAATGACATGTAGTTTCCTCACACGCCGCTAGAATTCGTTGCTGGAGCAGCAGCTACGTCGACTATTGGTTCATTTGATTTGAAGAGCGAAGGTTTAAACTAAGTAAATAAACGGCTCTTATAACAACGGAAATGACTTTGATAAAAAATATTAATCCCCGGTTTTGGACTTGATTTTGTATAATTAATTTTATTAAAATATTATCCATCTTGTCAAAACTCACTAAATAATCAATACTATAAAAATTCCTCTTACGCCTTTTGGTTTTCGCTATCCGCCAGAGAAAGCACTACCTTGGTTACACATTTCCGTTCCATTCGATTACCGTTCCATTCACGAAATTTCTCCTACCAAATTCCGTGCACCGAGAGATAAGATGTTACACATAAAAAAAAAAAAATCAGTATTGAATGTTAACTAACATCATGTTTGTCGAGATAACACGATTGGGCGCAGGATGTTAAGCAATCGCGTACCTACTCTGTCGGTTGTGTTAATACGTACAGTTCTCTGACAAATAACGCGCAACATACGCGTCGCTTGCCAGGGGCCAAGAACTGCAGGAAAACCGCTGGTTATCATCACACGGGTCATCTGACGCTCGTTGCCATTCACCACGCGTCACCGGAGTGAATCCTACGGAAATTTAATCCCCCTCAGGTCAACGTTTGTGCCGTTGCAAACACTACGCGTCGTTAACAACGAAACTCAAATCGAACAGTTGCGGGAAATCACTTTATTGAAACGTGTGATGCCTGCGTGATAAAAAAAAGGCGTTAACACAATACATTTATATAAAAAAAAAATCTTCTGTAAATGCGAGGGATAGAGTAGTATATAAATAGCGGACCTGTACCTGTAGTCGGAGTGTAGAGCTTAAGCCGGTGTCCACCATCTTGGATTGAGACGTAACGGCGGCCATCTTGGATGACCTTTAACTTCAACATATTTGCAAAAATAGACTAAAATATCGCCAATAATAACTGAAAATTACCAGGTTTTAAGCAATTTTTTTTAATCTAAAAAAAATTGTTTGTCTGTAAAGTCGGTTTACGGACGCTAGTTTAACGTGACAACGTCATAACAAAACATTGATGAAATGATTGCATACTTTTATGGACAAAATTGAATAATTTTTATTGAATTATCACTATTTTGTATAGATACAAAGAAGGAGTGATTGATAAATTTACTTTTATTTGCACACATTAATTCAAATATGTTTATTACTTTAACGGAAAAGTAGGAAACGAATGGTAGTGTTTCAAGTTTTAATGTGCCTCGAAAAAATCCAATCGATGGTTGTTCTAATCGAGTGGACGAGAGATAGCTGCGAGGCAAGCGTACAATGAGCGTAACGGGACACAGCGTAACGGGACAATGTGCGTAAAGGGACACTTTCTCATGCGTGCAGCCGGCGTTTATCGATTTATTATACGTTGTCACGTCAAAAAAAATAATATGACAGCACAGACGAACCAAGTATGGGCTGGCAGCGAAAGAGACAGATTAAGTGCAGGCGGATAAACAAACCTGGACAACGGGGCAACTTGTGCCGTTGTTGAACCTGGTTTCACACGTCTCTCTCCGCTATCTCTCCCGGGCGGACCGTGGTAGCGTCGCTTCCAGCGCCGACACAAGGGCCTCCCTTAACTGGGCGAGCGGGCGAGAAATTAACCGCTTCACAAAAGACATCTCCCTCCCCCAACCCCTCTACACCCTCCCCCCCCTTCCATCTTCCCTTCCCAGCACATAAAACCCCTTCGGCCGGCGATAGAGGGTGTTTGAGGTGGTATGGAGCCTTCATGAAAGCACCATTATTGCAGGGAGCAAGGCTTGTGATTGTAAAAGGAGGGGGGTTGGGGGGTGGTAAAGGGGAGGGCTTTCCCGAGGTGAGCAGTCCAATTTTCAGACCCACAAGAAGGGTAGGTAAGGGAGGTTCGACCTCCGTAGCGGCTTTCCGTGCGAGGGATCCTGGGTTCGAGTACCGCGCACAGCGAAGGGTGAAAAAATTTTTTGCATCGTCTATATAAATTTTAAAAGATAAACTTTAAATTTACTAAGATCCCTTGATAATTTCTAACTAGCGTTCTTAGTAAATTAAAGGTGAACATTTTTTTTTTTACCGTGCATATATTTGAAACTAGATTTCTCCACGGTAATCGAGGTATGCAGTGTTCTCAGCCATTTTCGATGGCGAACCACTGCAAAACACTTAATCCAGAGTTTTTGACGTGATAACGACTTATAAATCGATGAACGCCGGCTGCACGCACGAAAAAGCATGACTCATTGTCACTTTCCGCCTGAGCCGAGCGTGCAAGAACTGGCCAACCACCGTGCGAGAAAATCTTCTGTAATATCAAACAGGTTAAGGCGGGCTTTTTAAAAGCAGCAATTAAAAAATTATATTTATTTGTCCAATTTCGTCATTTCAAATTTACAATTTATTGACATTGATTTTATTTCGGTTTATTTCTATAACTAATTGTTCGTGATTATATTTAAACAAATTATTTAAATTAAATTTGCAAAAACTGTAAATAATATGCTAAAATTAAAAAAGTATGCAATTTTTCATCAATGTTTTCTTTTGACGTTATCACGTAAAATTAACGCCCGTAAACCGACTTTTTTTTTTTAACATGGCGATTATTTAATGACAGCGTGAAATTGCACGCGCATGATTATGAAGGTCTTTACGTGGCGTGTGCAATGGCCGTTAGTCGACGGGGGTCCCCCGGGTTTTGCTTGCTCACATATTCGTGCCCGTACGGGGCAAGCAATTACCATTCCCCCCACCCCCACCCCCCTTCTTCGAAAACCGAGATACGGAGGAGTTTTTTTTTCCTTCTCTTTGTACTCGTCCAAGATAGTCCTTTGAGAAAACACAAAAGGTTAAGTTTGTAACCAACGATAGTTGTACTAGATTGCAAGGTAAGGCGTACCTACGCCCTAGAGGCCGTTTACAAATCATAACAGTAGTTTCTTACAAGCGTTATAACACTGGGTTCGAGGGGAAAGAAATGTATATTTGCATATTGCATGAAATGAAAGTTAAAGCTATTTTAGTCTACTAAATGCTCCGCGCCTTTTAGATTTGAACCAGTGATTTTTTCAACGACGAAATTGATAGCATGTTTAATTTCTTGATACATACTCTCGCTTAGGTTGCAGTAAAGAGCAAATAGCGACCATTGTTGCCAGATTGTGTAACCACCCAGCTTGTTAACAACAAAAAATCTTATTTCGGATACCATCTTTAATTATAACAAGTTTTAATATATATATATTTATAGTAATATTTCTTGACTGATTTAAGACCACTAATTAGTGTCTCTTGACAGTATTCTCAGTTTTGGTCATTGTGACGAAAAATAATCATATGCTAATAACCACTTATCATTTCACAGGAGAAACTATTTATAATAGTCGGTCACTGTTAAAAACAAGGAAATCAATAAAATTAAGTGCTGTGCTCAAAAGTTAAAAACAATTATTAAAATTGTAAAAAAAACAAATTAAACCAAGATGGGGTTTCCAAATACAACTATTTAGAAATTATATATTATTATTATTATTATTATTATTATTATTATTATTAGACGATGCCCTGGATGAAATAAATTAGGAAAAAATATTTTCCTAAATACTCTTCCTTAATTCTACTTTACAAAATAAAATCTTTCAGATACTTGAAACAATTATATTTTAATTACATTACAACATTGTATCTAAAACTTTTTTCTCTCTAGCGTATTTCTGGCAACAGAGCACTCTGACAGAAGAACAGCGCTAGGGACAGAAATCGTGCAATGGAAAGAGAAAGTAAATACCCATTTAAATTAACGCTACTGTATATGGATGAGATGCACTAGGTATGACGTGGTCGATTCCTTACGATAGTGCTGTACGACCTGTCAAAAATCAGTTCCAAAAAAAAAAAGAGTTTCTTATTATTTCAATTGTTTTTTTTTTCTTTTGCTTTTATCGGAGCCGTTTCATTATAAAGTTCGAAATTTCGCTCTGCAAAATCGAATGATTTAGCAGTCGACGTTAACTGCTGCGGCAGCGAATTCTAGTGGCGTATGAGGAAACAACGCGTGATTAGCGTCAAGAAATGTAGTTGAAAACATGACTTTCGTGTATTCATATCGCTCGGCGTTATTGACGTGACGTCTAATAAATCGATGAACGCCGGCTGCACGCACGAAAAAGTGTCCCGTTACACACATTATCCCGTTAAGCTGTATCCCGTTACGCTATTTGTACGCTTGCGCCGCATCTATCTCTCTTCCACTCGATTGGAACAACCATCGATTTGACTGTTTCGAGGCACATTAAACTTGAAACACTCCCATTCGTTTCCTACTTTTCCTATCATCGTCCTATCCTTAACAGAATAACACAGATTGGAAGACGTTAAATAGCAAACATGTATAAAAGTTATAGTTAAAATAATCTGTTCGTTAAAGTAATAAATATATTTGAATTAATGAGCGCAAATAAAAGTAAATTTATCAATTGAATTGTAGATTTTATTTCACTCCTTATTTGTATCTACCTATACAAAATAGTGATAATTCAATAAAAATGATTCAATTTTATTCATAAAAGTATGCAATCATTTCATCAATGTTTTGTTACGACGTTGTCACGTTAAACTATCGTCCGTAAACCGACTTTACAGACAACCATTTTTTAAAATGAGTTTTTGTTCGATTTTATTCGATTTTGTTTTCGAGGTGAGTGTCACATAGTGTGTTTGCAACACGAGAACACGTGAGTTTGCACGTTACTGAGGTCAGGTGCTACACATCTCTGGCGTCGGTTTTAGTCACCAATGAATTCCCCGTCGTCGATTGCCTGAGGGCGTGTGCGTGTGGGAAGGGGGGGGGGGGGGAGGAGGAGAAGCAAAAAGAACGACGTCGCCAGACAACTGGGTGCTCGGTTGAGAATATATCCCCGCCCCTACCCCACCTCTTCGTCCCTGTATTATCACAACAGGAAGACGAGGAATAACTACTACTGGCTATAGCTTCTGCCACACTCCTTTGTTCCCCTCCCTTTCCCAAACCCTCCCGCCGGTCTAGAAGGGCAGGTGGAATTCAGGACTACACTACACGCCGCAAAAAAAAAAAAAAAAAAAAAAAAAAGCTGTTTGATGCGAACCTTTGTATGAAATTCCCGGAAAATTGTGCAAATTTACGAGCTCGCTGGCTGATGTGTGTAAGAATGTGTGCAAGTGTCCGAGTGTGGAAACTGCGGCGGGTGAACGAGTACGCTAGTTGGCAAGTATGCGAGTGAACTGTACTGCCGAACATGTCATCGAGCAAGTAACAAGAGTACACTTTGAGGTGTTCACACTTGTCACAAACATGGCGACGACAGTCTCACTTTATTCTCTTCGAGAGTTTACCTTTATTTATTTTTTTCGTTGTGTCATCACCTCGGCTGCCTTATGTGAAAAAGTTTCTCTTAAGAAAAAAAAATTCAATTCTTATCCATTCCCCACTCATGCACAATGTACATATTTTTTACATGCGTAGACGTACTCGCCCACACGTACACTTACGCCCCTGCTGTTCTTCACACAACGCACCTCAATCGAAAAAAGGTTCGAGCCGAAGGGGGAAGTGAAAGGGAAATGGGGGTGCGGGTGCGACCGGCGCCCGATTTTTTTTTTCCTCCGTCTTATTTTCGTTCTCTTTACCGTCCGCAACCCTTTTTTGGGAGTAGGGTGCCGGGACGGACAGACAGACAGAGAGAGAGAATAAAGAAAGTATCGGAGAAAGAATCCGTTCCCTTTTATCAGGAGTTATTTGCACTTGAAAGGTGGAGATGGTGAAGAGTGTAGGGGTGTGGTGGGAAGGGTTGGATAAAAAGGGGGGAGGGGGGTTGCATCGGACAAGCCCGACCCGGCGCGAAGACTCCAATAGACTTTGTTCGAGCGGGCGACGGATAAGGATCTCCGCAGGGATGAGGGATGAAAGTGAGATCTCCGTCGTCCATTTTCGCCGAGCTGGAGATGGGGGAGAAAGGGAGAGAAAGAGAGAAAGAGAGAAAGAGAGAAAGAGAGAAAGAACAGGGTCCCACGAACGACAGGTTTGACCCACGTCTCTCCCGAACGACTCTCTGCCTTCCAATCCTTTCGATTGCTTTTTTTTTTATCAAGCAAAAAAGGGGGGGGGGGGGGTAAAGAGAGAGAAAGAGAGAGAGAGAGATAGGCACCGACCGGTCTGGAAGCGCCACTCGATGATTTGATTACTTCGGCCCTACGTTTTCACGACGATGTTTACCTATTTATTGCCATCGCAAGAGTGCGCGCTGCGGGCATTAAAGCTCGCTTCATTGGAGTTAACGGTCCGGGCTACCTGGTAGCGCGGCCGTAAGCTGAGGTAGTGTTTTTTTTTTTTTTTTACCCCCGGTTGGAAAACATTTGACGCTATCTCTCACAAAATGTGACCCGTTACGTCACAGTGAAAAAAAATACCTGCGAGCAACACAAATAAAAATTCGGTAATTCTGAAGGAGTGCCGTGCCACTCTTCTGTAAAAGAAATTTTAATAAAGAATTCCAAAGTGCTTTTTTTTTGACGTGACAACGTCTAATAAATCGATGAACGCCGGCTGCACGTACGAAAAAGTGTTCCGTTACACACATTGTCCCGTTACGCTGTGTCTCGTTACGCTCATTGTACGCTTGCGCCGCATCTATCTCTCTTCCACTCGATTGGAACAACCATCGATATGACTTTTTCGAGGCACATTAAACTTGAAACACTCCCATTCGTTTCCTACTTTTCCTATCATCGTCCTATCCTTAACAGAATAACACAGATTGGAAGAAGTTAAATAGCAAGCATGTACATAAGTTATAGTTAAAATAATCTCTTCGTTAAAGTTATAATTATATTTGAATTAATGAGTGCAAATAAAAGTAAATTTATCAATTAAATTGTAGATTTTATTTCACTCCTTCTATGTGTCCATACAATTCAATAAAAATGATTCAATTTTATTCATAAAAGTATGCAATCATTTCATCAATGTTTTGTTATGACGTTGTAACGTTAAACTATCGTCGGTGAACTGACTTTACAGACAACCAATTTTTTTTTTTAATTTGCTTCCTGGCGTGTTTTCGAATCAAGTTGTTCTCTCTGGAAGGGCTCTGCAGGATCCCAGAGGCCCGTCGCGAGAAGATACTGTTCTCGCAGCTTCCGGTGTTAAGTTGGCAGCCCTGCATGACGTGACACTTCCAAGCAACAGGCGGCAACTCGAACAACAACGTGATTTGAAAGTTCGTTGCGTAACTTCAAATAGTTTTTAGCCTATTAGCAATTAACAATTTCAAAGAGAGGTTTATATTTTGTTTGATACAATTAAAACTTTTTAATAGTTTTGGACTGTTGGTAAATTAGATTAACGACTTTTGAAAAAATAAATATTTAAATTGTGTAATTGCTTGGTTAGGTTACCTACATGAGATATACTTTCAGATGGTGCGAACGAATGTTTAGCTACATTAAGAATACAATAAAAAAACAAACGTTGTTTAGGTTAAGTTTGGTACCTACATTTTATATAGGTAATTCTTAAAGAATCGAACGAACTTTTATACTGTATTTTTAATATATCTAACCTAACCTAATAGACCATTCTCACGATATAAAATTATTTGAAATATGTAACCTAATCTAACCAATCGTTCTTGAAGTATCAGCATACTCACTTAAGGAATAATTGTAAAAACACAATAAAATTTTGTATTTTTTAAATTTGTATTTTAAGAAAATTGGCTACCTTTCAGAATTACCAATAAATACACGCGAAGAAAAGCAGGTACATTTTCACATAGAGTTGACCAAACATCCGTTTTGCCTACTCCTGTAACAATTAATGGTTAAATAGTTTAAGTGAACAAGCTTAAGAAAGCGTCAAGACAGAAATTTAAACGAATCCTTTGTACGTCTTGACATCGCTGCATGCAAGGAAGTCGATTACAATACAAAACGTACACTGTATTTTTTTTTGTAAATGGAACAGATATAATAATGTAAAATTACATAGGATGTAGATTTATACATTTTCATGAAGAAAAAAAACTGTCTAACTTCAAAATAGTGTTCACATTAATACTTGGTTCGGATTCTTAACCGGGCATTTATGCTTTCTGTTGTCCCAGTACCTTCAATAGTTAAAGCTATTTGTAAACCGTCCCTTTAATATATTTCCAGGAAATAAATACGCACATTAATAGGCAAAATAAAACAAAATAAAGTATGATTATTGAATATTCGATTATCTTTTCCCATGTTTTAAAAAATTGATGTTTTAATGAAACGCCAATTAATTTATAAAATGATGCACAAATTTTTTCGTAATAATTACTCGGTATTTCATATGTGCAAAATTAACCATAGCCGTGTGTTGTACAGAGTTAGAAGATCTTTCTTGTGGTGGTGTGACAACATTTTTCTTTACAACTGGTTTTCAAAGGAATCTTTTGGTAAGAGTTAGGAATTTTTTCTTCCTGTGTAGTTTACAATATTACGTCTGGTCTCTGCTCTAGTCTAGTGGTTCCCAAACTTTTCCAGCTGTCGACCCACCTTTCCTTATAGGAATACCTCCACGGTCTATCGGTCTATGGTGGAGTAAAAAACCTTATTTGTATCGTATCCCTTCCTTATGTACATATAATTTACCATCAAAGTTTGCATGTATATATACATACCTATATGTGCTTTTTTTAAGATACCGATTGATTATTGATAAAAATTTGTGTTCTGATTTGAAAATGGTTGACAAAATGTAAGCACTTTGTAGCAAAACAGTTATTTATTTAACAATTAGACATGTGTTTGCACACAATTCGATTTGATTCGATTTTAGTTATCTTTTTTTTTCTGATGGTTTATTCGATGGGTTTTCTGATAGTTTTTAAGGATCGAGTCGCGACCCACCTGTAACCATCTTCCACGACCGCTGGACTCTAGTCCAATCATCCAATTACTGTGGGTAGCAAATGCAAGTGGGTAGCCTCAGTCCCTGGGCATAGAAGGATCTCTTAACACTTCTCCTGTAACGCCTATACGGCGTATTCCGTATCCACGCCCCAGGCCGGCAGGGCCTAACGGCTAAGAGGCCTGGGTTAACAAATAAAAGGGGAGCAATCCCTCAGACAGTCATGTCTTCAAGAGCTGAAGAGTCGATAGAGTGGATGGTTCGGACGGACGGAGGAGATAAAAAAAGGGGGTTGTCTGTAAAGTCGGTTTACGGACGATAATTTTACGTGATAACATCATAAGAAAAATTGATGAAAAATGGCACACTTTTTTAAACTTCAATTATTATTTACAGTTTTTGCAAATTTAATTTAAACAATTTGTTTAAATATAATCACGAACAATTAGTTAAAAAGCCCGCCTTAACCTGTTTGATATTATAGAAGATTTTTTTTTTTCGCACGGTGGTTGGCCGGTTCTTGCACGATCGGCTCAGGCGGAACGTGACGACGAGTCATGCTTTTTTCGTGCGTGCAGCCGGGCGTTCATCGATTTATAAGACGTTATCACGTCAAAAAAAAAAAAAGTCGCGTCGTTGCAGACAACGGGGGTGTTGCGGTTAGTTTGCTCTGATAGCACCGTCGGTCGCCTCTGTACTCGGACCGCGACGCGAACCTCCTTCCGTTTCAGGTCATGATTTTATATTTATATTAATCACTGGTCAACTTTTAGACTTTTTCAATTGTTTAACTTTCACGAATTGAAAAAAATATATATATACAACGCATTTTTTTTTTTTTTTTTGCAAAATTAGCTGCCAAAGTTACATTTTTAACATTTTTTTAGGTTGTACAAATAAGGATAATTTAATTTATTGGAGAACTGAAACTTTTTAAGTTTAACTGCAATGCCACTGGCTACTTCATGATATGGTTTAATATTTCTATCACAAAAACTCAATTTCATGTTTCTTGGCTGTCAAAATCGTTACAAATTTTGAGAATTTTGAAATTCCAGGTAAAATTAATTAATACTTTCTGAAAGAAATTCAAACAATTTATTGAAGTAGCATTGCAGTTAAACCTAAATGTTTCAGTTCGGCAATAAATTAAATTCTCCTTATTTGTACGACCCAAAAACTTTAAAAAATGTAACTTTGGCAGCAAACTATGCAAAAAAAATGCGTTGTATATATTTTTCATTTCGTTAAAAGTTAAACAATTGAAAAAGTCTACAAGTATATCTGTAATTGCTGTAAATATAAAATCTTGACCTGAAATGGGAGGCACCCCCTTTTAAGGCCACGTCTCTTCGGACTGCCTGCTCCGAGCGCCACGATCTCCCAAGAAGGAAACATCCCCACGAAAAATATACCGCCGTATCAAGTTTCGGTATCGCGTCACGTTGGCAAGGTGGACAGCGACTGTTAAGATTTGCTCTCTTAAGGGATGAAGCAGGCAACGGCGGGTACGAAATCCGTTTCTGTTCCCTTTGTTGATGGGAAGATATCGAGGCCTTCCCGCGCATCTCTTCCACAATCCTCCGCAAGGGAGCGGAAAAAAAAAAATTGGGGGTAGGTTATAAAGGGGCGTTCGGACTAGGGAATGAATGCTTCTGAAGAAGGACTTTGGTGGACGCCACGGGGTTACTAGCCGACGCAGATAAGCCGAAACCAATTAACTGTCGGAGGCTTGGAAGTCCTTTCTTGTCGCGTCCACATTCTCCCTATATCTACCCTACGCGAGTTTTGAATTAACTCCCTCTCCCCTCTCCTTCCACCTCCTTAAAGTCACAAAACCCTTGAAGGAGTGGGTTTTATTTAACGAGTTCTGTTGATCCTTTGCTAGGGGGAAAAAAAAAAGAACAATCCGTATCACAACTGCCTTTCCACGAAAGTATTTATTTTTTTCCCCACAATCCCAAAATATTTTTTGTCTTCAACATACAGTTTTTTATTTTGGACGCAATAAAAACGTCCGGTTTGTCTCCCAAAAATTATTTAGCAGGAAAAATACTTACGCAACAATTAGTGCCTGCATCAAAACTAATCGGTTGGGTACATTTCGTGGAAGTTCGTTTTTTATAATTTCTTTGAAAATTATTACAACTCTTAGGTAAGATATTTTAAATTTATTACGAACAAAAGGAAACATGGGTGTAACGAACTTTAAAAGCATTTTAAGTACAAGAAATCATTAAAAGTTGATAGATTTTTTTTTCGCAGGACAATTTTATTTGCATTTCCAATTTGTTTTAATTTCGAAAAAGAAAGTAAAAGTGTCTGTGACTAGTATTTATTTCGCCTACAATTACGTTTCGAATGTACAGGAAACTTATCCCGTCGTTACAAATTATTTTCATAGCTTTATAAATATTGAAAAAGCAAATTTGTAAGCGCATGAGTGCACAACAACGCCCCGTTACGGAACGAGAATTTAAATCGTTAAAGACGGTTATTGCAGCTTGTTTAGAATTATTTTTTTTTTCGCAGACATGATATCTTGTTAAAAAATTCCTAGAGCTGTGACTAGATAACAGCTACTAAGTTCTGATCTGAAGTTTGTCTTTATGCTTATACATATCTCGAAATCATTCACCAACTAGTATGATTTAAAGGTATGCTTGCTTGTCTTCGAAAGAAAATGTTTTCTGACAACCCAAAAATTGCCATTTAGCAAATTTAAATATTTAATTTTTAATAAATCAGTTTAATTTTAGACTATTTAAATCATCGTCTTTAAATATGTAACTATATTAAACTTTTCATACTGTTACCGTAATTTTCAATTTGTGACAGATGTTTAAAGTTACGCACGTTTGTATTTTCGTGGTTTATGGTGCTAGATTAATTCAAATTTCTATTTGAATTCGTTTTGAAAATCGAAAATGGGCCAGAAAAGATACCGGGGTGAGAGTTGTAAGCCCAAAACTCCCTAAAACTTGAGACTTTGAAGCAAATAACTAGCCTGTCAGAAAAATATCAAGGAAAATGCACCTCTCCATGGTCGTAAATTTATTTTGATTTTGTATAGATCAAAGATGTATTTTGAGAAAAAGAAGACAGGAAACGTTTCACATACGTATGTATAGAGGGTATTAATGATTCTAAATATTAAAAAAATATTTTCTTACATATTATTTGATGGTTTTGTTTCACGTATTTTATGCTAATGCTAGATTTGTTATTAATTGAGCTAGTCTTCCTCAGAGTACGATCAGTCTAACACAAGCAGGTAGAATTGTTTGTGCTAGTAATATATACAGGGAAATCGCAAGCTTAATACATGAGAAACTGAAAACATAAATATTCGAAAACAGTTTTATATATTACTTGCAATGTAAATATACACCACTGGATTACACAGTTTTTGTAGAAATGAACCATACTATTTTTTTTATTTTTTAATACTACTATTTTAATTAAAACTATTAATTAATATATTATGTATCTGCGCTTCCCTACGGCAGTCTACGGGCATAAAACTCTACCATTGCTCATTATACATGCCTCGTGGGTATGCCACTGCACAGAAAAAAGAATTCTGTATTTTTACAAAAGACTCCTTTGGAAACCATTTGCCAAGAAACTATTTGTAACACTACAAGAAAGATAAAGTAACCGTCTGCAACACATGTCAATGGTTAATTATCATATATGAAATACTTTTTCCCCCGATTATACTGATTATTTATTAAGAAAATTGGCACATAATTTTATATTTTGATTGATGTTTCATTCAAGCATGATTTTTTTTAAAACCTTGGGATATATAATTGAAAAGATAATCGAATATCCAACAATTTGAATTTATTTTGTTATATCTTTCATGTTTTTTTATGTGCACAGTTAATATTGTAAAACTATTCGGGGAAAGGTTTACAATCTAACGTTAACTATTGTAGGTACTGGGACAACACAAAGCATAAATGCTCGGATAAGAACCCGAACTCAGTATTACTGCGAACTTTATTTTGTACCTATAGTTGTTTTCATGTAAATGTACAAATTAAAAAAAATATATAATTTAACATAATTTTTTTCTGTTCGATTTATAAAATAAAATTACAGTGTGCAGCATTTTGAGCTAAAAATAAAAATAAATTGAATCATATAGAATTTTGAGAAATAACTCTTGAAACAAAAAAAAAAGTCAGATATAAGAGCAATACAAACCGAAGACGCCATTATGAATTTTACTGTTTTCAAAAGCCTCCAAGTTCGCAATTATTTAACTGACAATACCGTGTCAATATGACGTCAAATATGAATACACAATTACCGAAAAACGGGATAAACATTCGGAAGTGAAGAATGCATAAAAAATGCAATAGCCGTTTCTCCACGAGACGAAGAGAGCATCAGAGAGGTTTATGAAATAATCTCCATGGCAATAGCTGGTGCCATGGAGATTGTCGGAAAGACATTGTCAAAAAACCTCTAACAAAAAAAAAAGGAGAGAGATAAAAAGAATAAATCTAATTTTTTTAAAAAAAAGAGTATATTTTCGAGGTGAAAACGCGTTCCGCCCCACTTCATATTCTCTCTTTTTTATTACTACAGAAAAATATTAGTTGATTAATTAATTAATACTAAAAGGCTAATACTTCAGGCAGAAAACATGTACTAGCACATTCGAATGGCTTTGTCTGGCCGCAATGCACTGTTTGAAATTCGCGACAGAGGCCATAATCGCAGGGACATGAACGTGTGGTAATTTGCGAACGCTTTAGTGTAATGGTCACGTTATTTGCGCGATTTCTGGCAGTTCGCTGTTCGCTCCGCATAATAATCACATTAGCTTTAACAACCGATTGGAGCTCGGCTCAAGTTATGCCCTGAGGGGCGACGCAATGGCCGAAAATTATTCAGAGCTTGAATCAGCTTTAATCACGTCGCTCGCGAAGCATTTAAATTATACACGGATAATAAATTTGAAACAAAAAATATATTTATGACATATTACCATTAAAATTTTCGTTAAGTCCACCTGTCATGTTGGGTGATTGAATTGTAAACATTTTTTTTTCAAGGTCAAATCTTTTGGATATTCCACTGTAAAAATTTTGTGTCACTACACCAAAACGTTTTTTTATAAATGGGTTTGTTTGTTTTCTTTGTTTTGAGCAAAAAAAATTTCCCGCGAGTTTGGAAACCTAGCTGACGTTTCGGTGATCCTGTGAAGGTTTTTTTTTCAGATAACTCATTTTTTTTACTACCTCCTTTCCCTCCAAATGCATTTGACCGCTGCTCTATGTGTATATGACCCTGATTCCAAGAAGATGTAAAAACTGAATTAACTAAATCTTTGACATTCGACATTTTTGCGACGTTAAACAAGGGTCCGTAACTTACAATGCCAGATTATATTCCCTTCTACCCCCCCCCCCCCCTCTCCCAGTTGTCATTCAATGTGAGATTTATTATTCACATCCCTCTGCGTGCGATTGCACTGCGATAACAACACTCCGAACGTCCGAGCGAGAGATAAAATACAGGATGCCAGGAAATTATTATTGCAGACGGACGAACGAGCAAATAGGATGAAAGTTTGGCGCGGAAAAGAGGGGGTAGGGGAGAAACTCGTTCGCCAATTTCGCGACTGATTACAGGGGCGTGCAATTTCCTACACCCCTCTTCTCGACGCCCCTGCAGATCGTTTAGCTTTTGGAGGTGTCGAAAAAAAAAAAGAGGGGTGTTGGTACAGGGGGTAAAAATAAATTTTTAGGGAATAGGGGAAGGGGGAGTGTGTATACAGGTATCGTTTAAGCTTCGAAGCGAAGCCCCCGGCGCGATTTGTTGTCAAGCATGCTTGTCCGACAAATCCCAGGTAACACCTATCCGTATCATCCCCCCCCCACCACCCCTCCTTACTTTTTTTCACGACCACCCTCCCTCGCCCGATATCCCCCCTGCCATGACGGGGAAATGCTACGGCTGTGCGCGCGGATAAACCTGGTCAGTTAGTCCTGGTGTCGTCAGTTGAGATCAACTGGGCAACTACCCCCCCCCCCCCCTCCCAAATTCACCTTCCCCCCTAACCATTTTTACCACCAAAATTTATTCTACCGTTAGGATTGAGGGTCAAAGCTTAAAATTCACAGACCCCCGAACAGTCAAAAAAAAAAAAAAAAACCAATCCGACGTTCGCTGCTCACTCGTGCGAGAGAATTGGTGTATTTTTTTTTTTTTTTTGGTTTTGGGTGTATTTTTTTTTTTTTTAAATATCGCTAACCTAACCAAACTAAACACTTATTTTTAATTCTAGTTGCGACTATTCAGAAGTGCGAATAACAACCACTTCAGAAGAAGGGGAAAAAAAATTAAATACAGATATTTTTTTGCGAGGATTTAAATAATCGAGGTTTATTGGCTTGTGGGTTTTAGCCACGTCAAAAAAAAAAAATGAAAAGTTCGCCAACGTTCCGTATGACTGTTACCCTGATGATGGTGAATGCAGTAAATGACCGAAACGTTTGACCAGGCTCAAACCCACAAGACAAGGAAAGCAAAAAAGCTTGGGACCTTTATTAGTTTAATGCCTGAACGACGATTTTAGGTGTTTTTCGCATAACGAACCTAACATACTTTTACTTTTACGACAGGAAAAAAAATATATATATCATGCACGATTGTGTATTATTTGGGTGACTGACTCAGGTTCAATGATCTTTAACGAGGGAAGAAAATCAATCGTTGAGAGCCAGCATGGAAGCGAATCTGTCGTCCTACATCAAGCGACCGGAAAATTTCGTGAATTTCATATTGCGACAGGATAGAATTTTTTTTTTTATGTGTAACATCTTAACTCTCGGCATACGGCTTTTGGTAGGAGAAATTTCGTGAATGGAAAGAAGTCGCATGGAACGGAAATGTGTAACCACAGAACTGCCATATATGGCGGATGGCACTAACAAATGTTCACAAAGCCAAAGGGAAACTTTAAAGTAGTAGATGTTTGATGAAATTTTAACAAGATGGGCAGTATTTTAATAAAATTCCTTGTCCAAATCTGGTCCGAAGCCGGGGTTTAGTATTTTTTTCAATTGTTTTTTTCTTTATCGAAGCCGTTTCATCTCGCTCTGCAAATAAAAATGATTCAGTAGTCGACGTAGCTGCTACAGCAGCGAATTCTAGTGGCGAGTGCGGAAAATACGGGTGGTTCGCGTCCAGATTTATTACGCTCGACTTTAATATAAAATAATTTTACTCATTTTGATAGCATTTTATTTCTTATCAAGAAAAAAACTGCGAAGAAGAATTTAAATTACAGAGGAAGCATTTTAGCAGAAGAATGATTGACTATTTTCTTGAGGTTAGTAAAGAATGATTTCATGACGATGTAATTCTTTAACGATTAATCGTCAACGAAATAAAAGGAATATTAAGAACAATCGGAATTCATAACAAAAAAAAATTATTTCCTTTATAACCTCCTATGAAATCAAATCCCAGGTATTATCTTGCATATCTTACTTTCTATATTCTTCTAAAGATTTATTCCATAAAACTGGATATCTTCGTACTTCTTAAATAAACTCCGCCATCGACACGATGCTAATTTCAAGCGAACGCAGAAGTACTGCACAATTCAGCGCGAAAACGGATGTTTCCGTTTATCTGCGCATGCGCAAAGTCGGCGATGTTTTTTCAGGAAACAAAAATTAGCCAAGAACCAAATACATTGGTGACATCGCCAACATCGCGAACACAGCGAGCACAGCTTTGGCGTGGCTTAAGAGGCCACTCCAGTGTTTCAGGGGCACTACGCAACCCGCGTTAACCTCATAAGATTCAATGCTATTTTCATTTTGCTTATAACTAATTAACTAATATAGATTTCGAAATGATGCTTGATTGATATGTAAGACAACGATGCTCTTATACACTTATGCATATTAGTAAAGATTAGTATAAAACCATAATTTATGCACGTTTTTGAAGAAAGGGGCTTTGATAAGAGCATCGTTGTCTTACATATCAAGCAAGCATCATTTCGAAATCTATATTAGTTAATTAGTTATAAGCAAAATGAAAATAGCATTGAATCTTATGAGGTTAACGCGGGTTGCGTAGTGTCCCTGAAACACTGGAGTGGCCTCTTAAGGGGCCCGCCTCGTCAGGGGTGTATGTGTGTTAGTGAGGCGGGATAATAAGTGCGACGCTCGCTGGTGCTTCTAGCGCGGTATAGCCTCTAAGCGCAAGGCTCTGAACTGGTGCGCAGTCTTCTCATCGTCGCATGATAATTGTGGATTTTGAGCTGTGACCGTAACATTATATGGCTGAGAAATGATGATAAAGGCGTAATGCAAGTCCCTTAAGTGCTTTCAAGAATCTGTACTGGTTGTTTTACGCCTAAAAATCACTCTGAAAACATGCGTTTTAGCCATTTTAACTCTCTCTTCTAAAACTACACTTTAAAAACTTAATCCGTAATCAAAAGTACGTTTCGGCCCTCAGCGAACTCTAAAATGCTATTCGTAAACAGACCCCACTCGGATATCTTGAGTAGTTTTCAAATCGCGTTGTTTTTCCTGAAGCTCTGCACACCGTATGTGTGCCCGGGTAGACGGAGCCCTTAAACACTCTCAACGACTGCGCTTGCAAGCACGTGCAAGCATTGTTGGTCCAAGCCGCGAAGCCAAGCACCTTCAAGCTCGCCTCTCCACGCCTCACGACCTGCAAGCATGCGACCCGAACACCGCATAGCGCTTTAAGTCTCGTTCCCACACGCCACGCCATGAAGATTTATTCCTTTCTTTTTTTGTCAACACATTTATTTAAGGTCTATGTCTGAACTCCAACACGATGCCTCCCTTGGATTTATTGTTCTGTTACAAAAATTTCCAACTGATATTCACTTCGTGTAATATCATCTGTAAAAAAAAAAGCAAAGCACGAAATTCTTTGTAATTAATATCACTTATGCGACGTTTTTTTACACCCATAATATTACCCAACGCTCTTAAATATAAGAAATGACAATAAAAAGAAAGTACAACATGGTGAACGATCTTTAAATGGTAAATAATGTCTGACGTCTTGAGTCACTTAATTTTTGTTTCAGGGCGTATGCGACTCGAAATTAATAAGAGAGTTGATTCTCTTTTTTGGAACTACCACTTCGCATATCTTTCAGGTGAGCTGCCAACGAGCAGGGAACGTTTTCAAACAGGGAAATGTCTTCTCTTGCAGATGACAGCCCATTACAAGGAAAAAAGTATTGTCTTTAAAGTCGGTTTACGGACGAAAGTTTAACGTGACAACGTCATAACAAAACATTGATGAAATGATTGCATACTTCTGTGAATAAAATTGAATCATTTTTATTGAATTATCACTATTTTGTATGGATGCAAAGAAGGAGTGAAATGAAATCTGCAATTTGAATGATAAATATACTTTTATTTGCACTCATTAATTCAAATATATTTGTTACTTTAACGAAGAGATTATTTTACTATAACTTTTATACATGTTTGCTATTTAACTTCTTCCAATCTGTGTTATTCTGTTAAGGATAGAACGATGATAGGAAAAGTAGGAAACGAATGGGAGTGTTTCAAGTTTAATGTGCCTCCAAAAAGTCAAATCGATGGTTGTTCCAATCGAGTGGAAGAGAGATATATGCGGCGCAAGCGTACAATGAGCGTAACGGGACAATGTGCGTAACGGGACACTTTTTCGTGCTCGCAGCCGGCGTTCATCGATTTATTAGACGTTGTCACGTCAAAAATCGATAGCGCATGAATACCTTATTGTCTAATGAGAGATTAGAATTATTCACGACAAAACATGCCCCTATCCATCCCAAGTGAAAACATATCACAACTTGAAACAACTCATATGACTTAATATTTCCTGTTTAGCTGGAATACTGTGCGTTTTTCCCACGAAATGTTTTGTTTGATATGTTTTGATAGATTATTAAGCCGCTCAGGGGCTTAAGAAAACGACAACTTAAACAATAGATTTCTGACACTTAAAATCTGCAAAAAAATACAATTAACTTTACTTATGATTTCTAAAATAAAATATTGAAAAACTATGTAAGTTAACAGATTTAAAAGTTGTAAAATAAGAGAAATGCTCTAATTTAGGTATCTAACTGGAAAAGTATTTTAAGTTACAATGAAAACACCAGTTTATCAATGTTGCCCTATAACTGCTGGTCATTTTCCTACCTTGATAACATTGAACACTAATGTACAAAAGTACAATCTATCTAAACTACAGAGAATTGCATAGAATTCTAAAAACTGTTTATTATTAAACTGTAACATGAAATAAAAACTCAACTTATTATGAAACAATGTAAGTAAGTAAATAACAACACACACATTCACCCTTACATAGTGTATTGTATTAAATAAGGATCATTTATTATTACAAATTATTTTAATATTTCAAACATACTTTTACCGAGTTTAACGACACACGGACAGAAGTTGGCCATAATTATTGGCAAAGGTACCCACCCACACGATAAACAACTTTCAAGATATTCTGTGCTAGCTAATTTCCAAATAATGGCGGCCTTTATTATTTATTTTTAATTTAAAATGGGTACACACAAAATTTGTGTTTTTTTTTTATGATTAAAAATATTAATCTTCAAGTGCCGAGAAGGTTAAAACACCCTTTCTAACTTTCAGTGTTTAACGTAAAATTGTTATAAAAATTTTATCATGTACACTTTGATATCAATTAATTATTTTTTTATTTACTAAAATGTGAAAAATAAATTGCAAGTGTTGTTTGTGTTATGGAAAATCTAATTAAACAAAAAAATAAATAAATAAAAATTCTTTTCGAACGTTCAGAGTTGAAAAGTCTGATGTATTTTGCGTGGCAATTCAAACGGGCGACGTGACTTTGCGACCGGACTGTACGTGACAGCGAGCGGCGATAGACACCATCTCGCACGTATACGCGGCTTTTGTGACGTAGGGTTTGTGAAGGGGCCATGTTGGGTGAAGGGGGAGGAAGACCAGCCAGTTTAAACATTGACAAGCAGGTAATTGGGAATGTACAGACTGTCCTGTGCCGGCGTGCGAGGGAGAAGGACAATGTGGTAGGGGTATGGGGTAGGGGGAGGAGGGGAGGACGAGTACAGAACGAGGAGGGGATGGGGAAGGGGGAAGGGGTGGATGGGAGGGGCGGTTCTAGCGAACGTAGCTTGTCCGGCCATTGCCTAACGAGCGGCGCTTGTGGACAGTTTCAATGTTGCGCGCGCGGATGAATTGTTCTGTTGAGGATGCTGCGTTGGGTGGATCGGGAGAGACGAGTAGGGTCAGGAGGGGGGGGGGGAATAGGGGGAAATTGAAGGGGTCGAGTAGGGGAGGACCGTACAGGGGAATCAGGAACATAGGGAAGGGGAGGGCGTGAGCAGGGAAAAGCTGCGGTGGCAGAAAATGTAACATCAGCAGGACAGAACACACATCACGGAATGGAAAGACAGGGTGGACAAAAAAAAAGGGTTCCGCGAGCGGAGGGGGGGGGAGGGTTGTTGCGTGGCTCTACAAAGAAGGGGTCTGGAAAAAAGGAGGGAGGGGGGGGAGGGGTGGAGATCGACGAGTCAAAATAAAACTCGTGTTCATTGTGTGTTCCCTGATGCCTCCGTGGGGGTGAGATGAAGAATAATACTGCACGGCATGTGGGGAAATAAAAAGGGATTGGGAAGGTGGGGAAAAAAGTTAAAGGATTAAAAAGGGGTTGTGTTACTATTGTATAGAATTAATGTTTTTTGAAATTTGAATTTTACAAAGGTCAGTAGTTTATGACAAAACCACAATTTATGTGGGAAATGAGCATGAATGCCATTTTGTTACTGGCGTGAGTTCACGTCAAACATAAATTTTACGATGCATAAATTAAGGAATCGGTATCGTATCCAAACTGAACAAGGAATTCTTTGAAATAATGCCGAGCGTGATAAATATACGCAAATCATGTTTTTTCAACTACATTTCTTGACGCGAATCACACGTAGTTCCCGTACGCGCCGCTAGAATTCGTTGCCGGTGCAGCTACGTCGACTGTCGAATCACCTGATTAGCCGACCGAAAATTTAAACTGTGAAATGAAACGGCTCCGATAAAAACCGGAAAATACTCGAGAAAAAAAATACAAACTCCAGGCTTTGGACCTGATTTTCGGCAGTAAATTTTTACTAAAATACAGCCCATCTTTTAAAGATTCACTATTACCTACTATAAAGTTTCCCTTTTGCATGTGTGAACTTTGGTTCTCGCCATCTGCTGCAGATGGCAGCACCGTTTCTTCGCATTCACGAAATTGCGCCCACCAAGTGCCGTGTATCAATAGCTAGGATGTTAAATATCAAAAGTTGTAGTTGTTTATGTAGTTGCTAACTCTATACACAAAAAAATTGGTTGTCTGTAAAGTCGGTTTACGTACGATAGTTTAACGTGACAACGTCATAACAAAACATTGATGAAATTATTGCATACTTTTATGAATAAAATTGAATCATTTTTATTGAATTATCACTATTTTGAATGGATACAAAGGAGTGAAATGAAATCTACAATTTAATTGACTTATTTACTTTTATTTGCACTAATTAATTATGTTTCTTACTTTAACGAAGAGATTATTTTAACTATAACTTTTATACATGTTTGCTATTTAACTTCTTCCAATCTGTGTTATTCTGTTAAAGATAGGACGATGATAGGAAAAGTAGGGAACGAATGGGAGTGTTTCAAGTTTAATGTGCCTCGAAAAAGTGAAATCGATGGTTGTTCCAATCGAGTGGAAGAGAGATCGATGCGGCGCAAGCGTACAATGAGCGTAACGGGACACAGCGTAGCGGGACAATGTGCATAAAGGGACAATGAGTCATCCTTTTTCGTGCATGCAGCCGGCGTTCATCTATTTATTAGACGTTGTCACGTCAAAAACGGCTTAGGCTAATGGTAAGCAAGATTGATAAACTGTTTGGCAGATACCTGTGTCGAAGCATACAATCGTCACAAAGTTGATCCAGGGGAAACTTTAAGACAGGTTTATACCCTACATGTGGAATTAGCAGACTCGGAGTCAGAAAGAGGCAAGAATAACGAAAGCAAAAGATGGCGGCAGTGAGGTTAGGTTACAGAAGATAAAATGACATGTGTTTCGCGGAAATCACCGGGGTGGATAACATTTCGCAGATCTGCCAGTTTATTTGTTGTCATTTTCGACAGGAAACCGATATCTGGGTCTAGACATGAATCCCACCCTCCTCCCTCCCCCTTTTCCCTAGAAGTACATTTGTCTCTCAGCTTCGCGATATACGTTAAGAGGGGGTTCGGGAAGAAAAGGAAAAAAAAAGGCAGGAGGGGATGTGGATAGCGAAGTAAGATAGTGAGGTGTGGAGGGGATGACTTGCAGAATTTCGAGTTGCTGGTCTCGATAAATCATCCCCCTTTTACACGTGGCCTGGCCTTTCTCTCACCACCCCCTCCTACTTTCTTTTCTTCTTCTTTCATTATTGTCATCGCCTAGAAGGGGGGAGTCGCTAAGGCGTTACGGTGGGAGGGGTTGGTTGAAGGAGGGGGGGGGGGGGCCTGATATGCTTATATTGGAGGGCGAGATGGAAACCTTTCTCCCCCCTTCCCCTCTCTCTTGTCTGACACCTGCGTGATGGATTGTCCGGCATTAGCCAGGACAGGGTAAAAGGGGTTATTTGGTTTCTCCTTTTGAATAGGCGACCACCTTAGGGCTTGCCACGCGGAGCTCCGACCTCTTGCAATGATAGAGGGCGGGAGTCAGGAAATGGTTGGAAAGGGGGAAATGGGGTTTCGCGTAGTTGGGTTGGAGGGGGGAAGAGAAAGGGGGGGAGGGGGGAAGTACGTTCTCGCACGCATTCTCGTCCCACGCAGCAGCCACTTGATCAACCCATATTTCTCTCGCCTTTGTTCTGGGCCCCTGGCCTACCCGCCGCGCGCGTGTGACGCCGTGCCCCATTGTACCGACCGTTTTCCGGGGGGGGGGGGGGGGGGGGGGGCAAACGTGTGGAAGGGTAGTCACCCAAAATTCTGTCGCGAGTGAGCGAAAAAAAAAAAAAAAAACAACCATGTTTCGCTTGTCGGGCTCATGTATCCATTTTTGAATCCTGCCAATGATTTTATAGGTATGTATTGTGTTGAACCTGCAGCCTTCTTAAAGTTCTTAATCTTGTTCTATCTGCGTTATCTATGCGTCCCACGAAGTGCGGTATATGTTAAAAAGGAGTGGCACGTGTCTATTTTTTTTATGTGAATACGACTTTAAAATTGCTTCCATAGTAGGAGGTAATTAAAAAAAAAAACTAATGATAACAAAGTCGGGGGATGCAGTTTGGTGTTGCAGCTACATTTAAATCTATCACCTCCATCCAAAATTTAATCACACTACAGGATAGCTAAATGATCAAAGAAAGAGTTCGTTACGCTAAGTGAGGGCTGTGACGCATCGCGCGCGGTGGAGGGGGGAAGCACCGCCATTTTGAGGTCATTTTGCTGCGTTTCGAGATTTCCATTTGACTCGGAGAAACTACGACGTTCGTTTGAGTTTCAATCGTCAGCTCTCGTCAAAATCTATCGATTGCATTTATAAAACATCAGTTTTAAATAGCTACAGTGAATATATATGGCATTAAAATAAAAAACAGCGTATTTTATATTATGTATAGCAAATATTACCTGTTACGTACACGTATTCACGTAGAACACACGGCCGTGTCCACGACACAGCCAACCCCATTTGTTTTTCTCCAAATATTGTAGCTGTCCTGCCTCCAACCCATTGTTAAATTGGAATTAGAAGCATTAGAAAATATATAACAATTGTAATAATTACAGTGTTCGAATGTTTACTGCATGCACTGCATTTTTTTGACGTGACAACGTCTAATAAATCGATGAACGCCGGCTGCACGCACGAAAAAGTGTCCCTTTACGCACATTGTTCCGTTACGCTGTGTCCCGTTACGCTCATTGTACGCTTGCGCCGCATCTATCTCTGTTCCACTCGACTGTTTATAAAGTGAAGTGAAAAGTTAATGTGGTTTTCATTGCTTATTGCAACAACAATTTCGGCAATAAAGGTTAATTATTCTTGCATTTTAAAAATCTGATTACTAGTATAATTTCAAGTATTTATTATTTTATTTTTAAAATAAAAATGATTCAAATTTATTCATAAAAGTATGCAATCATTTCATCAATGTTTTGTTATGACGTTGTCACGTTAAACTATCGTCCGTAAACCGACTTTACAGACAACCAAGTTTTTTTTTTTTTTTTGCTCGTCGATAAGCAACGTTAGAAATATGTAGCTGTACATCAAAAGTAATTATTGAACTGCACAAATCATTCACGTTTTTGAGAAATACCTTGGGAGATGGCTCTTCGGCAGGCTCGTTACTCTCCTGCCTGTGATTGGGCGAGGGAAATGCAGGGGTCTTCGGCAAGGGGGATGACAGTGTCCGTGGCATATGGGGTTGCACGACAAGGGTTGAAAGGGGAGGGAACAAAAGCGCTGAAGCGGCTATTGTAACGGGGAGTGGACTCACGCTCGCAACATTGGCAGCATGACCACCCCCCCCCCCTTCACCCGTCGCCAAAACCTACTTCCCCTCCCTTGACCGCCCTGGAATCGCACAGACGGGGAACCGATCTCCGATGATTGATTCAGAGCCTGCCAGAGAAGGGATCGTTGTTATGTCGGTGCGGGGGGGAGGGGGGAGGAGGGGGAGGTCCAGGGAAAGGGGAGGGAGGAAGATGTCGTAATTGAAGGACGGTAACTTCGCCACCGTCATGGTTGCGCGCGTGACGAGAATTTCTCAGGCAGTTGTCAGACCCAGGGGGGTCGACCAGGGTGGTTTGCACATTACTCGTCTCCAACCACCCTTCCCCCCCCCTTCTTCTTTCCCCGAAAACCCCGCGTAGATGACGCACCCATCACTGCGCCAGTCTCCAGATTTGCGAAATCTGCTGCTGCTGTTCGCGTTTGACTGAACCCAATTCGAAACGGGTCGTTCGCTACGATCGATGCTCCCCAAATAACAACGTATATTACGTCAATGACATTTTGAAGGTACAGTGCTAACATATTCTAGAATTCACTTACGGCTGTATGCTTGATCTGTTTAAAGATCAAAAATTATTTTCCTTTATTACTTTTTTTTAACGTTCGTTCAGTCTTACCCATGACGATTTAGTGCGATTGATTTATTTTCACAACACTAACACAGTTAATTTTTTTTTAATTTTCTGTCCTTTATTTCCTTATGAACGTAGTTTCTCGCGAGAACGAAATATATATACTCAAAAGAGGGAAAGATGGGAATTGAATGACGCCATATTAGTTTCAGCAGTTTGTATGCCATAATTATGTTTTAACTTTTAATTTGGAAAATGTGCCTTCGTCAAGGCAAAGATTACTTCAAGAAATTTACAATTATTTTCTATTGACAATATTATTACAGATGTAATCATTCCAAAACATTAACTAAGTACTAAACGCCAATGACGTCACAGGAAAAAAAACGTAGCATCCAGACACTATTAATTCAGTAAATCCTTCAAGCCAAATATTTAAATTCAAAAATTAAGAATATTATTATTACGTAAAATATGCTTAAACCAAGATTTCTTCTTTCTGCTCCTATCTCTCATCCCTTCAGACTTTGATGTAAGTAGTAGGAAAATTGCGATTCAGGAACAGGTGCTGGAGTGTGGAGGCAATATGCTAATTAGCACAGGGAGTGTGAAAAGGAGAGGTAGTGAGCCAGGGGTTCGTCTGGGACAAGGTGAGACGGGAATTCGTCCGCAGCTAATACTTTCCAGCACTCCATAAGGCTGCTCTTTCCATGATGGTTTCGCCATCGAAATCCCCGTTCCCTGGCCGCCATCTTGGGTTATAAATTTCTCCTGATCTCTCGTTCTATGTATCATATTAAGTGAGGAGGAGAGTTATGGCAAACGAATATTTCAATGGGGGTTACGATGGTAAGGACATCTACTACTGGGCCGCCATTTTGAAAATCTCCTCCTGCTCCCTCATCCCACCTACATCATAAACACCATACTTATAGTATTGTACAGAGTAGAGTATTAGAATGAAAGTAGCGAGGAGTGGGATTAAATGATAATACTGTCTGCGGGATGTCACCATCTTGGATGACATAAGGAAAGAGGAAGGGGTGGAGGGGTGAAAACTGACATGTGGGGTATAAAAATGAGTGGGGTGAAGAGTGGGTATAAATCATAGTGCTGTCTCCTGGGGGCATCTTAAGCCCTCTACTAGAGTGCACTAGCTTTGCTATCCACCGCCATCTTTAATTGATGTCTGCTAGCGATGCACACGGAGGAGCCACTATCTTAGTTGATAGTGCAGTCTCGACAGTGGTGTACCAGGCACACTACATCCTCACACTACAAAAAAAAAACATATTCGGCTTCGTTTCTCCATCCACAGTTTTACTCGGGCTTGGAGCTGTGAACGTTATGGCATCAGTAGAGTAATGCAAGATAATGGCATTTCTTTTGAATATTTCAAAAAAAACTTCCATCTGATTACATAACCCCCAAACCTTGCCCAGCTTCATCGAAAATGTTATCATTTAAATATTCTCTTTACACGCATCTCCTCCTCCTATACGGTTATAGCATACATATAGAATGAGAGAGCAAGATGAATTTATAATCCAAGATGGCGTCCGGGGAGCAGGATGCTCGATGGCGATGACTGCCATGAAAGAGCAACGTTCGGGAGTGCTGGAAAGTATTAGCTGCGGATGAACCACTGAATCACCTCCGTTCACTTGCCTATTCTAATTAGCATATTACATAAACACTCCAGCTATTGTTCCTGAACTGACATTTCCTACTACTGAAGTTATGTTTTTGACGTGACAACGTCTAATAAATCAATGAACGCCGGCTGCACGCACGAAAAAGTGTCCCGTTACGCACATTTTCCCCGTAACGTGTGTCCCGTTACGTTGTATCCCGTTACGCTCATTGTACGCTTGCGCCGCATCTATCTCTCTTCCACTCGATTGGAACAACCATCGATTTGACTTTTTGGAGGCACATTAAACTTGAAACACACCCATTCGTTTCCTACTTTTCCTATCATCGTCCTATCCTTAACAGAATAACAAAGATTGGAAGAAGTTAAATAGCGAACATGTATAAAAATTATAGTTAAAATAATCTCTTCGTTAAAGTAATAAACATATTTAAATTAATGAGTGCAAATAAAAGTAAATTTATCAATTAAATTGTAGATTTAATTTCACTCCTTAGTATCCATACAAAATAGTGATAATTCAATAAAAATGATTCAATTTTATTCATAGAAGTATGCAATCATTTCATCAATGTTTTGTTATGACGTTGTCACGTTAAACTATCGTCCGTAAACCACCTTTACAGACAACCATTTTTTTTTTCAGTGGAAATCAATCTTTTACGAGGATAACTGTTGGATTACAGCTTCGTATTGCGCGTGCCAACATTTTCGCAAGCAGGCATCCATCCGAACCCGTTGCGTGCATGGTTCTCAAATACCACTATGATGCAAAAGGGAGGTCCCCTTCCCCACCTTATATTTTCTCACCTGTACAATACCTCGCCAAACACAATCTCCTCCCCCCCCCCCCCCCCCCCCCCCCCCCCCGCCTTCTATTCACTTGCGTCAAAACATGTGAAACCTATCCTCCCTATGGCTCATCAATGCCACACCCTACTCATCCATCCTCCACCCCCCCCTTTTCAGCTATACCACGCCACCGCTCGGTGCAACCCTCTTTAACCGCATTTCCCCTACTATCATTAATATCACTTTCCCTTCAAATTGTTCGCTTCCCTTCCACCAACCACCCTCCGGGAGGGGGTTGAACCTCTAACCCCTTCCTGCATGCACTACTACCCACGCAACCCAACCCCCCTCCCCCCCTCCCCCCCCCCCCCCAACACCACGAGCTTTCTCTTCCTTTTCCAGCCATCTTGCCTCCTGAACACAGCTTCCTGCGAGTTCAAAGAAGCTCGACCTAAAAAAAAAAAGCTCAAGTCATTTTTGACACGAACAGAAGATAATTTCTAAAAATAACTGATAGAATGCGGTAAGTTTCGAAAATAATATTGGGGCCGGGGGGGGGGGGAGGAATGGTTAACCTTGACTGCAGCTCAATCGTATGAAACTGAAATGAAGTATTAATGAAATTATTGAAATTAATAATAAGAACTATAAACTATGAATATTGCATTGAGGAACATTTATTAAAACATTTTTATAGACCTACGCCGTTGCTGGTTTTCCTGTTTATATATTTATCTTTTTTTATTCTCTCCTGCGTTTACTATTTGACATAGAAGTGAAAACCGGCAATAGAGTATTTCCATAAAAATGCTTCAAATCAGGAACTATAAACTCCAAAATAAATATAAATGGTTCAATGAACCCAAACAAAAAAAAAATCTTTGCCCATATCTTTCCCCGACGGCCGGCCTAGTGGCAACAGAACGTGAGGTTAAAACTATAGGTGTAAAATTATATTTAAAAAAATTAAAACCACGCTTTAATTGTTATATGAACTAAAAAGTAAAAAAAAAATCATTAATTTGTAATTTGTTCAACAGCGACAGAATAACTACAACTCTGTATAACGAAATTTTTTAATACATAATTAAAAAAGAATCAAGTAATAAACAAAACAATTAATTTTGATGGAAAAATAAAGCATGGTGATATAGAACTTTTCTTCTGTTCTGGGTAGCTTTATGTTTCGCTGTTAATTTTAAGACTTTAAGACGATATGACAATGTCAAGCCGGGATTTCAACCTATGTTCTCTGGAATATGAATCTAGTGTCTTACGACTCAGTCCATAAACTTCGATAGTGTATCTTTTCTCATTTTCAGATTGCCTTGTATTGATGCCTGTATGCTACAGGCGTGATGATCATTGCATAACAGTACAAATACATAGTTTCAGACTAGAGTACTCCATGTAGGCTATCATCGCATGTCTTGAAAAATTATTGACATCTAATATATATAATTACTGTATTTTTTTTAAATACAGTTACCAAAATTTTAATTTACGTGTTTTGAGTATATAGTGTACTAGTGCGTGTAACTACATGTGATTGTGTTTACACATTTACCATGGGTGTAGACAGTATTTGTGGAAGGGGAGGGCAGAAGCCAGTCCCTCCTCCAGAAACTCTTTTACAATGATAATGCTTGAAAATACATCTTTAGGCTAGTTGACGATCCCTTAAGTGCTTTTTTAAATTCCTGCCATTGTAATTTTTGTAAAATAAAATTCTTTGTCTAAATAAATTCTAAATAAATCTGGCAACCCTACTCCGCCCCCCCCCCCCCCCCCCCCTTTTTTTACTATGCTCTTGACACTTATTGTTACAGAAACAGGTTCCTCTTTTGAGTAAGTTTCTCTGCATTAATACCTGTGCCTTGTTAACAGAAGTGTAAACAAATATACACATAAAACAAACAAAACACAAATTTGTCTAAAGGAAGTCAGTATATATGTGAATTTCAACAAATTCAGTGTAGTTCATTAAATAAAATTTCAACTGACACACAACATTTTAAATAATATGTAGATTAATTCAAGATTTAGTTTCGGACATACGCAATTACTCATTAAACTGTATGTCATGACAAACCTCAGTCGCAACTGTTCTCTTAGGAATCATATACTGTGTTAGTCTGCGCTATCGCTCAACTGTTGCTTACGGTGTTTGTCTGTGCTGTCATCACTGGGTGCGTCTCTGTACAGCCGGTAACTTTTCTGTGGCTTTAAAAACAAATAAATAAAATGTTTATACAATAACTTCATGCTTGTATGCACACACATATTTTAACTAAACACACTCATTTAATATCTAATAATTATTTTAAAATAACTTTACCATCGACAGTGCAAGCTCTTACATATGTTTTTACTAGTCTATATTTGTATATAATTATTTTACAGCGGGACTGTAAGTTTGTTTGCAAGAAATCAACTAAAAATGCTAGACTAGTTATACAAATTATATTTCACTGTTATGGAATTACATAATTCATGCTGAACGAACAACATAAGAACACATAAATTTGTTCGTTACCGAGGTTAACTGTTACTGCACGTGTTAATGACACCCGAAACTACAGTAAACTCGTGGAATAATATAATGTCAGCGTTAAGAAGACTGCAAGTATTCGCTCTACCACTCTGGTTCTGGGGGTAGAGCGCCTGCCTTGTGACTTGTAGGACCCGGGTTCGCGCCCCGGCTCCTCCAAGGCGGATTGCCCAGATGAAATGGTGGCATTTTCTCTGGTAGGAATACAATCCCTTGTAACAAGTCAGGCTACCAAAGAAACGGTGGGTGGAACAGAAAAAAACCTTCCAGGTGGCTTCCAAATGGGGAGCCCGTTTCTTTTCTTGGGCTCCCCATGCGGTGGCCATTCCGGGGGTTTCTCCGGGGGAACGGAGTTTTGCAAAAATATTTTTTTTTTAGTTTTGTAGCGTTTTAGTTTTTAGTAACTGTAACATTATAATTCCAATATGTTATAAATAAAGCTCAAACAAACATTTAAAACATAAAAAAAAAAAATTTGCTTTTGTACAAAAAATATTTGAATTAGGTGTGTATCAGTCAGTGAGTGGTTGTATACCGATGTTGTGTGTTCAACGATTTATCGGTATATATTTTCTTGAAGTATTATTTACAGTTAAATTTTAGTCACAAACTATTGACCAGTACCTTTTTTTATGTATTATTTTAAAGTTTTTGAGGAAAAAATAAGCACATGAATGTTATTCCTAAAAATATTTATGAAAATCCAACATCGTTTTCAATCAGGAAGACCGTCTTTAACACATACACATATACCAGTATTACATACAGACATAAATAAAATATTTTATTTATTTCAACATGAGCAAAGCCTTTGATACTTTCCAACACAATCTTATGATAAAAAAAAATATAAATTTTAGGTCTCGCTAAGCAATGCGTGGTATATATATATATATGTTTTAATTATCCTACAATAAATTATACTACGCTTTTCAATAAAATTTGTAAATGCAATTTTCATGGAATTAGGTGTTCCGCAAACTCCTCTTTAATATTTAATAAATGATAATCCAACTGTAATCAGAATTGTTCAAGAAAAGATTATGAAAAAAATATATAATTGGGAAATATGTTTGTAAAACTATTCAGCAAGATATTTCAGTTGTCCAGATCTGATTTTAAAGTTAACAAATTTCTCTGAATTACGATAGCATTTATTGTATAACATTTAGTAAAAAAACTAATTAAATTAATCAGAAATATCACATAGTGGTTGCCAAGCTTTTTTTTCCACCAACATGTAGATAATACTATTAAAAACATATGAAGATCTTTAAGTCTTATTAAATTTATAACTTTCTCTGCATCAACTAATTTTAATTATAAAAAGAACTGAAATTATGCGAAAAAATTTTCTTAAATAAATTTTTAGGAATTTCAGGGATTTAAATTATTTTGAATATGGTAGGTACATTTCTATATAAACTATTTGCATTTTCTATTTATTATATACATTTTATTACTATTTTTGTTTGTTCAGACATAATGACTCGGTTTGTATTAAGGATTCCAACTTACAATTACAGAATTAGTGACACTTTTAAAACCATTAGAAACTATAAATAATTATAACTCTTTTTGAATAATCTAGAAACCTTTGTACGTGTGCGTACATGTATGCATAACGAGTCCTTTATCGTAGACTCGTCCGTATGAATACATACGCTGTGTGTTTTAAAATGTGCTGTACGCAGCAGTACAATATCATCGCAAAAATTAACGTAACAATAAGTGAGACTGTAATATTTAATCTTTAAAATTTCAGTTGTAGTGCAACACATTTAACCGTAAACAACATACATAAATACACTTGAAGGACACGTAATAATTTAAAGTAGAAATATCTGAACTTAACTAAAATTAAATCAATAAATTGTTCCTATTTGTTGTCATTACTATAAATGCATTACTGTCCTATCCCATACACATACATTAGTTTTGCTGTTCATGTGGAACAATATTGGG